>NW_024070205.1:44459477-44680438 GCF_014754425.2 Oryx dammah | reverse complement strand
CTGCTGCTGCTGCTGCTGCTGCTGCTGCTGCTGCTGCTGCTGCTGCTAAGTCACTTCAGTCGTGTCTAACTCTGTGTGACCCCATAGACAGCAACCCACCAGGCTCCCCCATCCCTGGGATTCTCCAGGCAAGAACACTGGAGTGGGCTGCCATTTCCTTCTCCAATGCATGAAAGTGAAAGTGAAGTCGCTCAGTCGTGTCCAACTGTTAGTGACCGCATGGACTGCAGCCTACCAGGCTCCTCCATCCATGGGATTTTCCAGGCAAGAGTACTGGAGTGGGGTGCCATCGCCTCCTCTGAGAAGAGGTCCTAGAACAACACAAAACATAAGGAAAAATGACAAAAGCATTTGTGCTTACATGACTGCAGCCACACTTCAGATCATTTCCTGTAACTCTAGAACCCACATTTCAAAACAACAGTAAGTTGTTTGCTGTCTCATTATCTTTCTTTCCTCTGTTACTTGCATTTGGACATAATAGCATGTAATACTTTAGTTAACAGCTAAAGTGCACATCCTGGAAGAACAGTTAGCAAATTCATGATTAATGCCTAGTTTTCCTGCTATTAATGCAGTGGTTATAGCCGTTCATACTTTAAAAGATTGGTATTTCTTTACTTCCATATGCCAAATGTGAAATTTTAAATTTTAATGTGTTACATAACAGAATAAACTATTCATATCTTAGTGCAGCACAAAAGTGTTTTAAGTAAGAAGTACAATACCTTTGCAGGCAAGAGAAACTCTGCTCAAAATAGATGAAAGAGGAGAATATTCTAAAACCTTAGGAATAGGCAGGGAGTTAGCCTAGATAGTCTTGGTTGCAGAGACTTGGACACTGGCAAACTTTCTCTCTCAATCTTCTTTAGTCTCCTCTCACTGCTGTGTCTCTGCACTGGCTTCTTCCACATGGCATCGGACATGGTCCTAATCATTCTCCAGTCGAGTTGAGCATCCCCCCTCCTCCACCCATCACCAGTTAGAAAAATCCCAGATATTTCACTCCACATAAAAAAGCATAGAAACTTCCTTCACTCTTTAGTTCTTAAAGTCCCTTCCCCTTGACCAAAAATAAAGGAAAGAATTTTCTTATCTCTTCTGAGATATAAAAGGAGATCACATATGAACAGGTTTATGTAGAAAGTCAAATCTGTTTCATTTAATGAATAACCCATTCAGTATTTATTAGGATGGTACTGCATATGTAAAGTGTTAATCCAGGCACCCTGAGGAACAACAACAACAACAAAAAAAGGTGTTATAAGTCAAAGCATCTTGGTTTAGTAATTATCTTTGCTATTAAAACTCAAAGTGGATCCAAATTAGTTAACTTAATTTTCCCCATCTGCAAATATTAAGACATTAGACAATTCCATTTCTCTTTCTCTCTAGCCCTATCTGCTCTATGCCAAGATTTCTAATATATTTCAGTTTTCTAAAAGGTGTAAATCCTTTTACATTGCAAATGATCCTCATAACTTATTGGCCAAAATAGGATCAATTTTCTTACCTCCTTTAGCATAAAGTAAGCCCTGAGCATAAAATTGCATTATTTGTGGCTATTTTCACTCTAGCCAAGAATCAAAGTTAAAAGCTATTACTGATCCCCAGAAAATGAAAGGTACCCTGAATGAAGAAAGAGAGAATTCATGATGTTTACTTACATGTAAGACAAAAAAGGAAACATCCCAGTAACCTCAGAACCAGTGGCCAGGCTGCAGGAAGACTATGTGAAACAGCACCGCCCAATGGTTTGAGTGTTTTATGGAACCGAACTCTTGCCTGGCAAATCCCATGGACAGAGGAGCCTGGGAGGCTGCAGTCCATGGGGTCGCAAAGAGTCGGACACGACTGAGCGAGTTCGCTTTCACTTTTCACTTTCATGCATTGAAGAAGGAAATGGCAACCCACTCCAGTGTTCTTGCCTGGAGAATCCCAGGGACGGGGAGCCTGGTGGGCTGCCGTCTATGGGGTCGCACAGAGTCGGACACGACTGAAGCGACTTAGCAACAGCAGCAGCAGCATGATGATCATGTGAAATGCATGTATATTGAAATAATCATAGAAATGTAGAGATAGAAGGTAATTTATTAATTATTTTACTTCTTTGGTACCATAAATTGTGGTATTTTTCTAGCGCTCTTTTAAACTATTTTAAATCTTAACCAACAAACTCACTGTTAGAACTGTCAGCTGTCTTGTCTTTAAAACATTTTTTACATGAACTAGAGATTCTTATTCAAGAACTTTAAGTAATTAAATCGAGGTTAAGTGAGAATGGAAAGTTTAAACCTTAGATGTCTTTTTTATTTTCTTTATCAAAAATTAGTATGATACAACTAAAAAAATAGCAGACATTGGAAAGTATAATTGTTTCATAATTGGTGGTCTTTTACTCCACTAATTTTAAAATACCCACCTCAACTGTTACTTTGGAGTTCAGAGGGTTATGTTATTTAATCACCCTCAAACACAACTACCAGTAGTTCATGCAGACCTTTCATTTCTTCAGTGAAAATTAAGTCTCCTTGTATTCCAGGTACTGTACTCTTGTCATTCTTTTCTTTCATAATACTTTATCACAGTTTTAATCATATGTTTATTTATGTGATTCTTTGTGTAACCATTAGGTCATAAGTTCTAAGGAAGGAGGAAGCATACCTATTTTTGTTTACATCTATATCCCTAATGCTTAATAATTATATACAGCGTATAATAGGTGTTTGATACATGTTGAATGAATGATAGAAGGAAAGAAAAAGACAGTTCAAGCCATTTAGTTCAGTCCAGTTAGTAATTAACTGACATCATGTGTGCTAGTCCTTGGGTTGAATTGTATGCCCAGTAACAAGAATTGAGTTTCAAGGAGGTTGGAGCTATGTCAAAAGAGGGAAATTGAAGATCCTACCAAAGATAGTCAGAAAACCAAGTCAAATATGTTAAAGATGGGCTAAGAGCAAAATAGTGGGAACTTGCAAGGGAAAAGGGCCCAGGTACAGAGCCAAAAGGTTAACATTAAGAAGAGGTGGAATCCAAGTGAAAACAGGTCCGTTAACAGGATGAATTTCAATTTAGAGTTACTGGTAAGGTTGGTGATGGGCCTGAAAAGTGGCTTGGTTAAACATCTACCCCCTTCTGATTTCAATAGCTTCTTTCCACTATTTGGCAACTTTAATTTTGTAGGGCTCGTGAAACTTTGTCATGTCCTCCTCCATCCTCATGTCCAAAGAAAAAGTGCTTAGTAGCTAACATTAAATTCTTTATTTTAAAGTAAGAGTGCCTTAATATTAAAGAAAAAGTAATTTGGCCTCTCCCTTGAGTTAACATGTAAGATGTCTCACCTTCAATTAGGGATGAATTTTTGTTCTTGAAGTCCCCAGATTTTTGTTTATATTTACTAAGCAATGTGTCTTTCCCAAAAAAGAGCATCCCTAAATAGTAGGGTTCACCTTTTGACAAAATAGTAAAGAAGCACTGGGGTACTAAGAATTTCAAAGACGTACAAAACGTTAGGGGTCACTAACGTTTGTAAATGGCAGCTACTGAAACCAAACGACAAGGTCAGTATTGTGAGGTAAATAACCCAATGTTGAGCTGGGAAAGTAGGAACATTCTGGTATGTCTTTGATGATACCATCAGAGACAAAATCAGCAATGGAATTCTTAACCTAGTTTCTCTCCTTATTACTCCATTCCTTTCCTATGTAAAACAACTAGATTATTTTTACCCTTTTTGCCTTATTACATTTTTATTGTATTATATATCCACCTCTATTTTATTCCGAAATTAATACTTATTAGATGCTATGTTGTGCTGTCATTTCCCAAATTAGTATTCTCAACTCACCCCATATTTTATCACAGTTACCTAGTTTTATTCATATAGTCAATTATTCTGTCAGTTAATAATATGACCACATATTTTTTCCAAAAACTCTGTGCTTTCATTTTAGATTCATATGACATTTATGGTAGCAGTGCCTTTTGAATTTTGATAAACTTAATCCACTATGCAGCAAAATTTTGAGTTACCTTAATGAATATATAACACAAATTTACCTTTTAGAAAGTCTGTGAATATAAATGTAACTTTCTCTTAACATATTTCTTCTTTATTTTAATATAGTCTGTCTATGGTCTACAAAATGATATTAGAAGTCACAGTCCTACCCACACACCCACACCAGAAACTAAACCTCCAACAGAAGATGAGTTACAACAACAGGTGGGTCAACCTAGAATTATGGTTTACAGAGTAGATGGTTTACAGAGTAGCCAGTATGAAGACCAGATGTTGATGTTAATAGGAGATATTTTAAAAATTGATTTGTAAGATTGTATTTAAAATGTAATTTTAAGATATGTATTCTCTTGAAGATTTATTAATATAAGGAGATAGGTTTCAAAACTCTTCCCTTGTTATTTCTCCAAATCCTTTTTCCTCTAACTAATTTTTAAAAATCACACACACTGACTCATAGATGATTCCATTATTGAGTTAGTTTATATTCCATAATTCTGTTCTAAAAAATGAGAAGACAATAGGTTGGTGACATTTAGATCATGTGTTTTCCACCTCCAATCATGTGATGTGATCTTCACAAAAGAGTGCTCAACCTTGTTTCTGCAGTACTGATCTCCAGAATCCTCTTGAAGTTTTTCTTCATTAGCACTGATAAGCAGATAATTGCTTCTTGGTATAGCAATGGTATAAATTGCTTCTTGTTGCATCTGTTGATGAATAAATAGCTTTGGCTGCAGTATTTCAAAGGCAATACCAAGTGTCTCTTATCAATTCATCATCAAATCTCTTGGTTAGTTGTCATGAGACTTTTTTTTCCTTTTGCTTATTTCTTCCTACCAACTATGTAATACATACTTTTTCTAGTATATTTATAATCACCTTGAAGGAAAAGTAACTCAGAGAGTTTTAAATTTCCACATGTTGTTATGTCCCTGTGAGAATTTACTCTGAAATGTTGATAAAGTTATTCTTAAAACAAATATCATTGATGCTTTTGTTGGGCTAGTATTAGGAAGTAGGGTTTATCTTGAAATTATAGTAACAAATAGCAAATACATTTATTTTCTGAATTCACTGTTCAACGGAGAAATGTGATTCTAATTTGGATAATCTCCATGAATAAATGCTTAAAATTTCTATAATACTTTAAAAATAAAGTTATTTTGCTGATGTGGGCAGAATGTTCAACCTCACTGCTGTTCTAAAGCAATACTGGTTATGTGTTTACAGTCAAATAGAGTTTAATTTTTATTAACTCTTTCAGAGCCCTCATGTTTGAGTTTTTCTATAGACTGAAAGTTTCCTGTCTAGAACATATTCTTGTTTAGAATTACTCAATCTATTAGAGTTTAGAGTTGAAAATTGGAGAATGTCACTACTTACATAACTACTTATCTCTTTTTTCCAGATAAAGTATTGGCAAATTCAGTTAGATAGACATCGGTTAAAAATGTCAAAAGTTGCTGATAGGTAAGTATTGCAACCATGCCCATATAAATTAAAAAATGTTCAGATGACAATTAAATGTGTTCAATATGAACTGGTGGGAGGAGAACTGATATAATTGGAACCCTGTAAGAAATATTATTTTCTTTTCCCTTTTGAACATAGAAAATTTTCACAGAGCTCTTTTGTTGCACTTCAAATGACAGAATGATCATTATTATCTTAGGTCTCTAGAGGCCCAATCTTTGTGCAACCACAATCAAATACAGAAGATAATTCCAAGGAATTGAATCTTTTCACTCCTGCTAGGAGAAATAAAACTTAATTCATTAAGTTACTTGTTGGCAACTTAGAAACTTTCTGTTAATTCTTAACATTTATACTACTCAGTTACTTTATGACTTCAGAATTTGAATTAAGCTTAGATTTTTACATATTTTCTTCATTCAAATCTGTTAAGACATTTATATTCCGCACTTTGAGGCATTGCCAAATCTTATCTCTCCAATGTTTTTCCTCTCCTTTTTCCCTTTATTTTGTTTTAAAAACAGATTTTTTTTCCCCAAAACCGTGTTGTAAGTGATTTCCCCTTTACCTAATTCCTGTAAATACTGTTGACAAAAATTGCCTTTTAACCCCTTCTCCAAGTTGAGCTAACATCTGTTCTGCTGTGGGTAGGCTAGTTGACCAAGGGTTGGAATTGCTTCTTGGCACTTCCTTCTATACACTGACCTTTTCCATTTTGTCTCATTTTAATGACATTAAAATGTCTCATTTTAATTCATATTGCTAAAGCATTGGGAAAGATGGAATCCTTAACCACATTTATCTTCAAAGAAGCATAAAAACTGCTATCAGATTTTATTCTATAAGCAAGCAAGAATTCCTTGGCCAGATGTTTTTATAGTGTGTCCCTTACAAAGATCAGTTTTATCTCAACCAGAAAACTAAAGAAAATGAAAATGTTTCTTTTTCTCAAGTCTGCTAAGTTACACAGAACAGTATGTAGAATATGACCCGTTTCTTGTGCCACCTGACCCTTCTAACCCATGGTTGTCTGATGATACTACCTTCTGGGAACTGGAAGCAAGGTAAGTGACATTTTCTCTTCCTTCCAAATATACTTATTTCAGGATTTGAGTGATATAAAAAGAATCCTATAGCAGACTAATTGTAAAAGTAATTTTACTCTGTGTCTACATTAACCATGATATAAAGCTCTTGTTCAAGGCAATGGTTTTTGAAACTTAGATGTTTGCATTATATTAGATTTGCTTTTCCAGAAAGATTGGTACACAAAAAATCAGATGTGCAAGGGTTTCAAGGTCGACTAGTTAGGATCTTTAGTTCTTAAAATTTAGGTCATTGTTTTTAGCTTCCTTGAAAATCCACATAGCCACAAAGGTCCATCTATTCAAGTAAAATGAATGCTAAATCCATACTTACTTAAGCCCAATACAAGTATGATGCCTTTATAAATTCTGTTTTGGAGCAAAATGAATTTACCATAAACACTCTAAGAGAAACTGACAAGTGTCTGACTTCTTAAGAAAACCAGAACACAATTTAAGACTCCCTGGTTTCTTTCATCAGCTATATAAGAGAAGAATTATATCACCAATCTTGATAGAGTCATAAAAAGATCACTGCATACCCCTTCCCAGAGTGAGGATTTAGTGTTCTGTAGCACTTAGCTAGACTGCATTTATGGACCTTCTCTTGCTTTTATGTCCGTTCAGTTGTTCTCAAATGCTTGACAAGTATATATCTCTTCATCCCTAAGTTCTCAGTTTTATAGATGTGAAAGTTGGAATCCCAAAATGTTGTGACTCAGCCAGGACTATGTCATACATTTAATCAACAACAAAGTCATAAATCAGAATGTAAGCCTTTTGATTCTCAATGCACTTTCCTCCAGTACAGTGTGCCACCATGAGACTTCATAGTGTAGTGGTTAAGAAATTGAGTCCTGGGGTCAGAATGTCTGGAATATTACCTATTTGACAATGGAAAGTTATAACCCTCTATCCTTGACTTCCTCATTTATAAAATAAGAATTATAATAGTACCCATCTCAAAGTTGCTGAAGAAATCTAAAAGAGAATCCATCTCTTGGCATTTAATGCTTAATAAATATTACTTTATTATTAATGCCTAACTTTCATCTCACTATAATTTCATGCAGAGTCATCAATCAGAGGGTTTTTTTTTTTTCCTGAAAAATATGTTAAAGATGGGAGCTTCAAAGAATATATGATTTTGAGGGGAAATGTAATAGCAGAATATAGAATTTATAATGAAAGGAGTATATTTGGCTTTGTTTTATTTTCTATAGCAAAGAACCAAGTCAGCAGAGGGTAAAACGATGGGGTTTTGGCATGGATGAAGCATTGAAAGACCCAGTTGGGAGAGAACAATTCCTTAAATTTCTAGAGTCAGAATTCAGCTCAGAAAACTTAAGGTAAGACATGTTGTTTGAATCTTATATTCTAAGCAAGAGTGACCTTCTTATGATGAGTCTGGTGATTTTGCACTCGACAGACCAGTTACTATCCCACCAACATCATGATGAACCTATGGACCTATTGAATTTCTGCCTCTTGATAGAGGAAGAAAAGGTAATGAAGGCAAAGCACTTTGTCCAATATTATCACTTCTTCATAATGGTTTATTTTATACTGTCTCCTGATCTTTTAACTATGTAAATCTGATGCATTTGAAATGGACTGCATAAAAAAGTATCAGACTAGTACTTGGCAAAACAAAGAATCATCAATAATGCTTATGTAGTTTAATTAACATATCACCTGTTTATCATATTGGTCTTTGTGTATTGCATCTCAAGTAAGATCTAGAAAAGGAAATCGAGTGCCTGTATAAAATAACTTGAAACAAAATGATGGAGGCAGTGCTTTTACTTCATACATTTAAACACAGCTTCAGGGCAGTTGAGAGCAGTACCAGACTGAGCTGTTAGTGTCTGCTAGAGAGGTGTGTATCCTGCTTATCTGTTGTAAACATCATCCTTACATATTTTTGAAATTTTTCTGACTTAAGAAGCACCTGGAAATTGAATTTTTAAATGTGAGACACTGGAATAAATTTTAGCAGCTCTAAGATCACTGAAGTGAGCGATAACTTTCCCCTACATAAAATGGTTTTTCCCCAAGCTCTTTCATTCAGTATTCTTTTGAAATGGAACTCTCTAATTTCACATGACTTATTCAGTCCTGTGAAATCCATTTAGAGAAAGTTGCCAGCATTCCTTTATTTTTACTGCAACTTAGCAGTTCCAGAATCATCACATTCTTTGCAGGAGATTTAAGAGATACCCAAACCAAACCATTTAGAAGAACATAGAATTTTGACCGATGTCCCATGGATTAAGCAAGTTGACCACAGGCAGAATCTGGAGAAATTTAATTATGCCTGTCATAGGTTTCAGGGATGCCGCTTCCTATTCTTTTTCAAGTTTACTGAAACTTGAAAGCTTGACCAGGGTTTCAAGAGGTCTGCAGGTGCTAAGGATTTTTTTGGACCTAAATAATATTTTCAGTCATAAGGTCACATCATCAGCTATTGAGTACAAGAATGCTTTAGAAAATAAAGCAGAGATAAATCTAGTTTTAGTCTTTTATGGAGTTTCCTCTAATTCTCTATGTTTTTGAAAAAAAAAATGCTATCATCATGGGTTTCATGATAAAGAAATAAATAAGCAGTACTTCACCATTATCACCCAATCAAATAAAAATCCTTCCTGATTTTATTAGAAGTACGGCTTATGCGTGAATACAAAGATGAAAACAGATCACGACACCAAAGGATGAGTGTTAGATCTGAGAAATACAGGAGAATGGCAAGCCCAGAGGGAGAGATCACTCAAAGCCTCCTCAGGGAAGGAGCTGCTGCTGCTGCTAAGTCGCTTCAGTCGTGTCCGACTCTGTGTGACCCCATAGATGGCAGCCCACCAGGCTCCCCCCGTCCCGGGATTCTCCAGGCAAGGACACTGGGGTGGGGTGCCATTTCCTTCTCCAGTGCATCAAAGTGAGAAGTGAAAGGGAAGTCGCTCAGTGGTGCCCGACTCATAGCGACCCTATGGACTGCAGCCTTCTAGGCTCCTCCGTCCATGGGATTTTCCAGGCGAGAGTACTGGAGTGGGGTGCCATCGCCTTCTCCGTGATAAGGAGATAACCAGGTGAAAAAGGAAGAGGAAAGAGACTTTGGGACTAAAAGATTAGCATGTGCAAACTCTCTTTCATGAATGAAATTGATCACTGCTGATTTTTTCCATGCTTTATCTTATTTCCATTTTTATTTCAATAATCCTATAACACACTAAATTGCCTGATAAATAATTGCATATATGAAATATTACACATTTCATTGTATGAAAATGTATAAATATCATCCAAAAGGCTTTCTGCCCTATATTTTGAAAATACAGAATAATTGCATTTGAAGTAGTCCCAGCCCTAATTCTATAGAGCTTGGATATTTCATATTTTTATGGAAGAAATGTTTAGTTCTGGAAAGGTAAATGCTTGTATATATTTTTGCAGCCTGGAATCTCCCTTTCCCATTTCTTCCTTTAATTTAAATGGCCCATGTATATGTCCTTCCCTACTGTGTTAGGAAAATAAGGGCTGGATATACCAAGAATCAGAGGTTATATAAAAATGTTGCAAATAGACAGCAGACATAAGTACCTACCAAACGCTATTTTTAATTTTGGTCTAAACTGATCATTTGGAAATAGATTTATTGTGTTTAATTAGAATGATTTCTTAAATCTGAACTAAATTGCTTTTAAAGTCCTTTTTTCTTTTTAAGCATTATAATCTGTTAATATTTTATTGCATGTTATGTTGAAATAAAAACAAAGTTATATAAAAAAGAAACATTACATATTTCTGATGTAGTCACATATATATTTCTTGGGTATATGCTGTAAGTCTGTTATATGTTTCCCTACTAAGAACAGATAGATAGATATAGATATCAAGTCTTGAACACCTAGTATATGCCACCTGTGCGTGTGTGCCTTAGTCGCTTCAGTTGTGTCCACTCTTTGCAGCCCTAGGGACTGTAGCTCGCCACTCTGTCCATGGGATTCTCCAGGCAAGAATACTGGAGTGGGTTGCCATGCCCTCCTCCAGGGCATCTTCCCAACCCAGGGATTAAATCCGCATCTCCTGCGTCTCCTGCATTGCAGGCAGATTTGTGACCCACAGAGCCACCTGGGAAGTCCAGTGTATGCCATACCATGTTATGCTTTATATTCACTACTTTTATAAGTATGCCATGCCATATTTTGTATTTATTGTTTCTGATTATCATTCAACTAATCATCACTTCAAACATAAAATTTAAATATTAATATCCTTGCCCCATTTGACAGGCAAGCAAAATATGAATAGAAGAAGTTAAGCATCTTTACAAGTCAGATTGCTAATAATTGCCATCCTAGGCTTTCTATAAACCAATACTAAGCTTCTGTCCACTGCTCTTCCTGTTTCTGCCTAGGTATCTGGTGTCACAGCCCAAGAGAGACAAAACAGTCCATTTTACCAGCAGGGCTAATTACACCTAAATACATCTCAGTGCATCTTATTTAGCATCTGCTATTTATGGAAGTATGGCACTCATGTGAGCGTTTTCTTCAGGTATTGAGACAAAAAATAGTCAAGAAATACTGCTCATTGATAAGTACTTATTTCTCAAATAGAACTTCTATTCTCACTTGGTGTGCTTTTGCTCATTCCTCTTTCAGGTAAACAGAGTAAGTACCAAGTAAATTCAGTAATATGAGAGTTATATGATATGAGTGCCTAAAAATATTTCAAGCACTTCAAAAGAGCCCTTTACATAATTTATCTCATTTTACCTAATGGAAACCCAGTGAGATAGGCATTATTATCCCATTTTACTGATAAAAAAAATCAAGGCTCAATGACATTAAGATAATTCCTCATATTCCAGCTTTGATATATTAAGGGGGGAGTGGAGTTTTAGTGAGTTCCCTTTACATTCTACTAAATTATTGCAATGATGACTATGCTGAGGATAAGGAAAACAATGATGCATTTAGTGAGGCATTCAAGAGAGTGCATTTGAAAATGTCATCTGCTGCAGATCTGGGAGCAAACCCTACATATGGCACTCACAGTGGGCAACTTAAATAAGTGACTTAGTCTTCATATATTCAGTTTTCTCTGAAGTGGGGGAAATATTAGCACATACTCTATAAAGTTGAAGGGATTGCATGTTTTAATATAGCTAAATCACCTAGAATAGTGCCTGCAGTTACAGTATAGGTGCCGTCATTATTACCTCCTCAGCCCTCTGATATCTCATCTATAATTTCAAGTCTATTTAAGATGTCACTGCATCTGTGTAGCCTTCCTAGAATCCCCTTTTCCAATGCAGTAGTTGCCCCAGCAGAGGGGCTCCTTCCTGCTCAGCATTCCCAGACTGTCTGGTTTGTGCCTATTTCTTGAGAATCTCTCGTGTGCTTCCTTGTATTACGGCCATTTGAATGGTGTATCTTTGCTAGTTCAAGAACAAAGACATTCTTTTTATCTGAATGTTCAAAGAGTGCTGAAATGAACTTCTTGTTGTTGTCGTTCAGTCTCTTAAGTCATGTCCAACTCTTTGAGACACCATAGACTTCCCTGTCCTTCACTATCTCCCAGAGTCCACTCAAGCTGATGTCCATAGATTCGGTGATGCCATTCAACATCTCATCCTCTGTCGCCCCCTTCTCCTGCCCTCAGTCTTTCCTAGCATCAGGGTCTTTTCCAAAGAGTTGGCTCTTTGCATCAAGTGGCCAAAGTATTGGAGTCTCAGCTTCAGCATCAGCTCTTCCAATGAATATTCAGGGTTGATTTCCTTTAGGATTGACTGGTTTAATCTCCTTGCAGTCCAAAGGAGTGACTCTGAAGAGTCTTCTCCAGCACCACAGTTCAGAAGCATCAATTCTTCAGCTCTCAGCCTTCTTTGTGGTCTAACTCTCACATGCATACATGACTCCTGGAAAAACCATAGCTTTGCCTATTCAGACCTTTGTCAGCAAAGTGATGTCTCAGCTTTTTAATATGCATCAATTATAACACTTAGGCTCCTTCAGATTGCACATAGCATTCCTATTAGACTGCACATTGTCAGAACCTGTATTTAAAAAAGAAATGGTCTTGACCCTTGCCTTCTGAAAGCAAAAACATTTAAGATATAGTCCATATTGGATTATCTGATACCTTTCTATAGGAAAATGGTACCTAGAAACTGGAAAATTATTAGATTAAGTAATATTTGATATTCTAATGCTAGCTCAACTGCTTTATTACTTATTTTTTGAACTTCCCCTAATCCCTAAGTTTAAAACAGAGTAGTTATGAAGGTACTGCTTATCCCCTTCTACTTCTGTTAAAACTCTATAGCCCGTGTTGTGTGTTAGTTGCTCAATCATGTCAAGCCCAGGTCTGCTGCATTGCAAGCAGACTCTTTACAGTCTGAGCCACCAGAGAATCCCATGTAGCTTGTAGTGATTCATCTCTGTGGTCATCTTCTCCATATCAGGATCACATCTGGCCCCTATTGAGGATGACAGATCTAGTACTTCCTTTTTCAAGTGTCCTTTTTGTTTGTTTGTTTAAAGACACTATTATGACATACATATTCATGTTTCATCATTATCTCTAGGTCTAAACAAAAAGATATAATATAGGGCAAAATTGTAAAAAATGAAACCCATTAATATGATGTGGCTTTTTATTAGACTTTGCTATTTGCATTTATCAACCAGAAAAAGTCCTGGTGTTCTTTCCTTTCAGGATAGACTATATTCTATACAGAAGGACATAAAATATATATTTTATATTTAGAAGTAGGTCAATATTATTTTTTCCAGAGCTTCTGAATTGCTATGATGCCTCTGCAGATTTAAGCCTTTTGAACAATTACATGTGAAAGCTTGCTGCTTCTGTCATTTCATAAGTCTTGGAATTAAATAGCCTAAAATTAGTTACTTGCCCTGATTTCTCCAGCTAGGGCATTTTCTAATCTATGTCCAGGCCTCTTTTCATTCCAGTAAAGCTTCATGGTAATTCCCTTACCAGGTAAAGCAGAAAATCCTCTCCATACTAACCCCTCATTGCTCAAATGGACAAAAAAGCCAAAAAATAGAGTATGTGGTGTGCTTTATGACCCCAGTCAGATGATCCATGTCACTGCCCCTAAATCCCTTCAAACTCCTCTTCTGGTCTAACAAAAGGTTCTTCAGTACTGCTACATTGTTTCAGTAAAAATTTGAGGTTGTGTGGAATCAGGGCCCTGGCAGGTCTGCCTTTCAGTGTGTGTGTGCTTAGTGGCTCAGCCATGTTTGACTCTTTTTGACCCCATGGACTGTAGTCTGCTAGGCTCCTCGTCTGAGCCACCTGGGAAGCCCCTGATTTTCAGAGAACACCTAAAAAAGGATTGTTTTCAATATTTCCTTTCCCCAAATGTTATATCTTTGAATACAACTAATAAAAAAAATCAGTAGAAGCCTGTTTCTGGACGCCCTCAGAGAAAATTAGCTTATTATTATGCCTCACTGTGAATTATTATGATAAGTCAATATTTTAAGGATTTTCAGACTATGAGACATCAGACATCAGATTATGTCTCATTTTGTGTAGATTCTGGCTAGCAGTGGAGGACCTGAAGAAAAGGCCTATTAGAGAAGTTCCCTCTCGAGTTCAGGAGATATGGCAAGAATTTCTGGCTCCAGGAGCCCCCAGTGCTATTAACTTGGATTCTAAGAGCTATGACAAAACCACACAGAATGTGAAGGAGCCCGGACGGTACACTTTCGAAGATGCTCAGGTTGGTACATGGATCGAACTCACACTGCATCACAAATGTGCTCCTGAGAAGTTGAAAGTTGAGATACTTTTGTTTTATTTTCATTATAATCTGTGGCTATGTCTAACATTTTCAATTTAGGGGTGTGTGTGTGTGTGTGTGTGTGTGTGTGTGTTCGCGCGCGGACGTGCTAAGTCGCTCGTCATGTCCAACCCTGCGACCCCATAGACTGCAGCTGCCAGGATCCTCTATCCATGGGGATTCTCCAGGCAAGAATACTGAAGTGGGTTGCCATGCCCTATTCCAGGGGATCTTCCCAACCCAGGGATCAAACCCAGGTCTACTACATTGTAGGTGGATTCTTTACCGTCTGAGCCACCAAGGAAGCTGTATGTAAAACAATTAAATGATCTATAAGAAAACGGAGATACTTTAAAAAGAAGAGTTTTTAAAGCCTGGGGATTTTTGTAAATTTGAATGTTTTTACAGGAAAATTTCTTGAAGGGAAATATTTTAAATATTTGAAAGCTTTTTACTTTAGTTTCAACTCTGATAACTCAGTAACACATACTTGAACTCTTTAACTTATCTTCTAATATGGAGAGTCTGAGATTCTGACCTTCCTAAATAATATATTATTATGAATAGTCAGACCTAAATTAAATTAGCTTAAAGTTATGTAAAACTCAAACCAGTTTTGTCTCTGATGACAAACTGAAACAGTAACTTTAAGCATTTTTAAATTTTCCAAGTTACTTTTTTAGTCTACAAAAAGAAGAAAAAATGAAATTGATATTAAGATATTAACTTCCTAAGACATAGTTTTATTTAAGTGTGGTTTTTTTTTTTCTTGAAACTGGATGTAGTTGTCTCCTTAGAAGTAATTTTAATTTCTACTTTCTTTTAAAAAAGTATATCGTGCTCAAGAGGAAAAATAAATGTGTAATGAGAGAATATCATTTCCTAATGATGTGTTGAAATTGGCTTTTAAACCTGAACAAACATGTTTCATAATTTCTTAAAACCTATTTTAGAGAAGAATGTTAGCTCTAAAAAGTGTCTTATTTTTTAAATAGCTATGTTACTAAGAGAAAATATAGAAGATGAAGCATGAGGTACAGAAATTTCCTTGCTTATTTTTACTCTCGGTATAAAATATATTTATCACTGGCTTTGGTTTAAAAAGAAATGAGCCACTGTGCAGGAAACTAACACAGGTTGAAACAGCCAACCAGAAACCCATTCATTCACCCTGGCTCTGCCATGGTCTTCTATGTGGAAATAATTACATTTTATGGAGACACATGAGACAGAGCAGGAGGAAAATTCTGTTGCTTATTTCTCTACTGTTTTACCTTTCTTTCAATTCAAGATAAACTTTCAAGCATTTTTGTAGACTCAACAATGTGTAAAATATTTGGAATGACCTTCCCAAAAGTCTTAAAAAGAACATTTCTTTGTTATCTATGTCACTGAAAAATATTTTTGCTTAACGTCTCTTCAATAAAAGGAAAAGGCATAATTTTCTATAGAAAATATTACCACCTGACCATAGGCTTTTCTCAGTCAACCTCAGCTATTTAATCCCATTTTTTTGTGGATTTATAAACCCTATATTCAAAAATATAATAATAAAAATTCTTGCTGCTGTTTAAGAAGAGATACAGTGTAATAAGAAAGCAGATTCTGAAGGCAAATTGCCTGGGTTCTATTCTGAGCTCTGCTCTGTGACCTAATGCAAGTACTTCTTTGTGCTTTAGTTACTTCATATTTAAAATATATATGCAAATGGTTGCCAACCTTGTTGAGGTTTTGTGAGAATATAATTAACCAACAGGCAAGCACTTTGAAGTGTACCTGGTACATACTCAAACATATTTGAGCACTTACTATGCATTCCCTCATACTTTGCTAAATGTTGATCATTCCTCAAATCCTGACAATAACTCTAGTTTGTAGACTAGAAGATTGAGGCTCAGAGAAGTGAATAAAATTGTCAAAATTAACATGTTTGTAAGTGGTAAATCTTGACCAAGATAGGACCTGAATCCCAAAATGCTTGAGTCCAAAATAAAACATCATCCCACTTTTCCAACAACAAATTCTGATACAGTTCCAAATGTATCATACTTTTGGAGATGAACCTTGGACTAGAGCCTGAATGTCAGGATTACTGAGGATTAATCCTGAATGTCATTAAGTGGATTCACAGTAACTACAAATTATTACTAGTGTATTTAAGAACAGGAAACTAAGTCATCTCTTAAAATATATGTTTTCTCCAAACAAGTAGACTCTGGGACATTCAGGATACTCTCAAATAGTTCAGAACTCTGTCTCTAACAGACTAGAATGAGCAAGGAGCCTTATGCTCCCTTGGGCTGCAATAAACCAAAGCAGAATCTCCTTGGATTGGGCCAACATTGAATTAAATGAATATTTTTTTCCTTTGTCTACCAATATTCATCTTTGAAACAAAACATTACAAACTGATTAGGATTAAATTATCGAATATTTACCTAATATATTTCAGAATAAGTCAAAACATGCATACAAATTAGGACATTAAGTAATTAAATATCACAAAATTTATTTCTGGACTTCTGCTCTGGCCTAAAGTAGATTTGCATGACAATTTTCACCAATAAGATGATTCATTTGGAAAGTCTGAACCCTCCAAGTACATATAAATGCCAAGGTATCTAGAATGATTATTGAATCCTGACTTTGCATCATTCTCTTTTGGCTTAATCTTAAGAGATAGCAGATTTATTTATCTTAATGGTCTATATAAATCAACAACTTGATTTGAAATTATGTGATGACAATCTACTAACTAAATCCCATTTTTTTAAGGACTGGATTTGATTTGCCTCCTCCATAGCTCCCAAACCAGTTTAAACATGGATCCTTAAATAAAAGAATAAAGTTGAAGGTCTAAATTGTTCTATAAGCATATAAAATATTCTCATCAGCATTATCATTATTACAGATTTGTTTTTGAATCGGATGTTGCATTCTTATCACAGTATTTGATTTTTCCTGAGAAATAATAAAAAGGAGCTTCAACCATTATTTCTTTTTAGGAGCACATTTACAAACTGATGAAAAGTGATTCATACCCACGTTTTATAAGATCCAGTGCCTATCAGGAACTTCTACAGGCAAAGAAAAAGGTATTGGTTCTTTGTGAACTTTTATGACTTAGTTCTCAGTTATAGTTATTTGGAGTAGTTATCTCTGCTGGGATGACAGTATTGGACAAATGGTAAGTGGATATACTCCAAGACCCTTCCCCAAACCCCTGCCTTTTATCAGGGTCATTTAAGTTGTATGTGTTTCTGCCTGTTGATTGCTTATTTTCTTTATTGCGTGTTTGTCCTGGCAGATGTCCATGCTTTACAAAGTTTTTAAGATGCTGTTCTCATGTTTCATGTTAGTCTTCTGTATGCCAGTTTAAGGAAATAAGAAATTACAATAAAGAAAAGAACAATGCCATCAGATCAAAAACTCAGGGAGGATTTTCCTCATCCTGTAAACTGGAATGTATGTATATGCCTCATAACTCTTTTTTTTTTTCCTATGATAGTTGCTAAAATGCAGCAACTATCAGCAAACTAAATGTTTGCTTCCAAATATTTTCATTTGGCATTTATCCTGAGTCACTTAGTATCCCTGCGATGAGGCTTCATACCTAAGAGCTCCTAGCATATTTTTGAAGAACTTCAGTAGGCTACATTGTTCAATTAATGTTTATAATCAAAGTCTCACTGTTAGTAACACCTTATTAATCAGCTTAACAGAAAATGGAAAATCTGGATGTAAACATCAACATCATTCATTATTTTGTAATATTAAAATAGTCCATAGCTTCTTGAAATTCTGAGATGAAATGATAATTTTGTATAATTCATGATCATCACTTAAGCTAATGATATTTTTCAAAGTCCATTGACTTTGCAGCCAGACAGTTGCACTGACCAGTACAGCAACCACCAGCATATGCAATGGTTTAAATTTAAATTAGTTAAGATTACATAAAATTCTAACTGAATTTCTCCTACTCAGTGGCCACAGCTAAAGACTTTTGAAAGTATAGAATGAAATTTCCATGCTTTCAGAAAGTTCTGTTGGACAGCAGTGGTCTACAGAATTAATGATATCAACAGAAATTTAGTACCAGTAGAAAATTATGAGGACATTCTGAACATAAGCCACTAGATTTTCAATAATGTAGGCTTTGAAAATGTCAGCATAAAACCTAAACATATCTACTTTATTTCAGTGTCATTTGATTTTGCTTGAAATCACATCATTTTGTTTGCACAAGAAGAGTTTTGGTGTTAATAAGTATAAGCGTTAATGCAAACAGAGCCCACGCCCTGTGACAAGAGGCCTTCGGTGGCAGCTCTCCTGTTTTCCTGATCCCTGTGATTTAGAACATGAATTTGGTGTTGAGTCATTTCATCACCCTGTCTTTTTCTGCCATTTTTTTTTCCTCTGGCTTTTGCCTTCCTTCCTTTCTTCCTTCCTTCTCTCTCTCTTTTTCTCTCTGTTTGTTATTTTTCTTTGCCCCGCCCAACCCCACACATATAAGTCGGGATATTCAATGGACCGCAGAACATGTTTTGAAAACTTTGCACAGAATGTGGTAAGTTTTCATTTTTAAAGAATTGCAAATCATGAAGTCCAATTGGGAAATGTTCCCAGTTTCAAGCCCCATCTTCCATCTTGCATCCTTTGATGTAAGAGCAAAAGTATTTATTGTCTTTATTCAAGTTCAGAACTTCCTACTTACTTTTCTGTCCCAGCACTTCCTAGAGTAGATAAAGATATCATATGTGAAAATCTGTATGTATCAAACTAAGACTTGGAAAGTAGTGTGTACTATGATACATAAAATGAAGAAATAACTATTTATATTTTAATTTTTATTCTATATATCTCTGTCTTTGTTAACAATAGTGCATGTATTTCTGTACTCTTTCCCTTAGCTCTTCCTAAGGCTTAAAAGATTAAGAACTACGAGGGTTCTGTGTCTCTTACTTTTGCAAAGAGAAAATGACTTCTTTAACAGTGTAAAGCCAGAGCCAGACTCAGTATGAATGGGGGTTGGTGACAATATATGCCCACCAAAGACCCACTAGCATGCCTTTCTCATTCGTTATTTTTCAGCAAAGTATTGAAAACTGTTGCATCAATCATCCAGGAAACCAGTTGTTTTCCTACCAGTGTTTTCTTAGTATCTTGCCATGTGTTTTAGTGATATATTTGTTTGTGAGATTCTTTTTTTTTTTTTTTTTTTGGTATTGTGCCAGTGCCTTTGGAACTTTCTGACATTGTATAAGCTCAAACTAAAGCCTTCAACACATTTATTTTTATAGGGCAGAAACATCCCTATTTTCCCATGCCATAAAAACTGTACACCAACACTGAGGGCCAGCACTAACCTGTTATGAAAAGAGGTAGAAAAATCTTGGTTTATACTCCAGTTTGTCTGCATTGTCTGTTGAGTTGTGTGGTCAGCTCCATGCTGCTGCTGCTGTGGGTGTGTGTTGTGGCTTTTGCTGTGATGGCCAGTTAAGTGGAGTTATGTGTGTTGAAATGTAAGCTAATTGGATTCAGCAAAAATACGGTTTTTGTTTTTAGTCTCCTTCAAGGCTCCTTGTGGTGGGGAGTGTTAATCAGTTCTTTTTATGAATTCTCAATTAAAAGACTTTAAAAAGCAGTATATACTTTGAACATTCATTGTGATTGCACAAATTAAAGGACTGGAAAATGAAGGACTCCAAGAATTAATCACACTATTAACTTCCCAAAATTTTGGCTGGATCTTTTGGAATCTCTGACCTTTAACAAAAATTTTTCTTAAGCATGCCTCATAAGTCACCATGGGAAGATAAAGACAATGCTAAAGAAATGCCTCAAGATTTTGCTAGAGAAAGTCACCATAGGGTGTTGCACAGTGCTCTGTGTATTGTTTAAGAATTGTTTCAAATTCATTCTTTTCTAACATAGTGCTGACAGAATATTGTTCTTGAGATTGGATTGGAAATTTCTGTGATATAATTAAAAACATATAATGTAACTTAAGGAAGATGGAAAGGGAAAGCAAAATGACTGTCTTTCCTCCAACACCATCCCCACATCTGACCAACTTCCTCAAATCTTAAAGTAGCACCACATTGTCATTCATTGCAAACCTTAAGAAAAGATCAATAGGAAATAAGAGGAGTGAGGAAGTAATCCTATGCACCTTCAATCGAAATTTATACCCCAAGTGCCATCTATACTCCAGACATTGTGCTATATCTTAAAAACAAGACCTTAGTTGCTATGGTATATAATGATATAAACAAAATATTGTGATGTACAGGAGAAAGATAAACTATTTTTATTTATTAGGGTAAATAAGTAGAGTCCATGAATAATATGAGAATTTCCAGAAGTTACATTTAACTGGGTAAATAGGATTTCATTAGGACAAGAAAGGCAACCATCTTTTTAAAGAGAATGGTACAAAAGGCTGAGATTACTGAAGAAAGATAAGTTGAGTAATATTCATACCAGAACACGTATATACACACAACATACTGATAAATTTCAGATAACCTTCACACACAGTTATTTAAGGTTAATCCTTTTCCATCCAGGAAAATGAAAAGTAATATCTTATTGATTATTTTGTTTTGATAGTACTCTAAAGAAATGGAGTAAAAAATTAGAAAGGCTTTCTAATCTCCTCAGTAGATTACAAATTACTACATTTATTTGATTAGTCATGAGAAGTGAATTTCTATCCTGAAAATTATTTTTATACAAAAATTAAAAATATTAAACTGCATACCCATTAAATCTTTTGATGGTTAATTTCTATTTAAAGTTCCCTTTACCTTTCTATTTTCATTTATTATTTTATTTCCTCTGGGTTCAGTGTTCCTCAATATTATGATTCCTTTTAGAGTCAGCAGTTGTGATAGGCATCCAAAGTAGTTACATAATAAATTTTATGGGATGCCTTTATAGGTTCAATAAAATGATTTTAACACAAGATAATGAATGAGTGGTTTTATTATAACTAAATAGAAATAATGGAGGAAAGATAGAGTTTAAATAAACATTTTAAAGGAGTCCTATGTAGAAGTTGCTCTGATAAATATAAGGAAGCTACAAGATGAAATGTTTAAGAAATGAACTTGGGGAAATACTTTTACACAATATGCAGACTCTGAAAGGGCCTGGGGAAAGTGAGATAATGATAGTAACTCGCGTTCATTGAGTACCTGCCGTGTGCCAGGCTCTTCACTAGGTACTTTATATTATCTAATTTAATTTAATCTGAACCTGCTAGTTAGGTAATATAATACTCATTATTTTACCCATTTTATAGGTGAGAGAAAGTCAGGACTAGAAGGAAATTTTTCTGACTTTAAATTCATTACTTTATAGAGTACTCATTTTCTTCCTATTATACCCAGCACTGGAAACCTGAAATGTTAGTATTTAGGCTTGAAACTCAGTCTCATACTTTCTTGCCATATGAATTTTTAGAAGTCAGTTAAACTGCTGCACTTCAGTTTCTTCATCTACAGTTTCTTTAGCCAGAAATAGCCGTAAATAGTACTTGTATAAATAAATAGATTTAAGACACTCTTTAAGCATGCTTTTGAAACATGCTTTATTTGCTTAAATTGCATCAGAAATATCTTCTAGGTCATTTCATATTCTACACAATTCTGTTTATTGGCTGCACAAAATTCCTCTGAATGGATATACCTATAATTTATTTTTCTATTCCTCTATTGATGGACATTTATGTTATTCTTTCTTTCTTTATTCATTACCAGTATAGCTCAAAGTGTCATAGGCATTCATCAAGTTAAATATTGATTTTTTCTTATAAAAAATTGAATTGCTCCGTTAAATGGAATACAAAATTACAAAAGAAGAGATGTCTATTTATTTTTCTCTCTCTTATCATTATGTTTGCCCTAATGCAAGAAATACATACACTAGAAGAGAAAATAACTTGTAGAAGGCAGAAATCATAGTTTGTATTCTTGATTTCCAAAGCACTTGTATTACACATTAATAGCAGGCTTCCTTGTCAATTAGTCTTCAATCTGTGAAGAATTACAGTGTTTCCGGGCAGTTTTACGCTGTTTTAAGATGCTATCTAAAACTCTGTGAATTATTTCTAGTCCCTGGTCAAAACATTTTATCTTGGTTTTATTAAACATGAAATCTGGCATGAAATTTCCTTTCCAGATGCTAACAATCACCATTATTGTACACTGAGCCCACCCTTCCCACCCGTGAATAATATAGATTCCAGGTTTTGGAAATACAACCTCAGACCAGTTATGGAGCAAACCTGAGAGAGGGCAGTGCTGCATCAAATCTATTCATGCAGACTCACAACACTTGAGAAGTAACCGAACCAGGATAGATTAGAAATATCAAATGCCCAATGGTAAAGAAGAAACATATAACTTGCACGGTTCAGCCTAAAAACTGCATCAGATTGCAGTCAGAGCAGCCAGGTTATTTGGGGCTTAAAATGTTTTTTAAATCTAGAATTTTTTTTTTTTCTTGTGAGCTAAGATTATATCTCCTCCATCTTCTCTTTTGCTGCTAGACTTTTGGTTTATTGTTTGTTTATCAATTTTCATGTTAGGTCAGTTCTTTATTCTTCTTTCCATTAAATTTTATCTTGTGAGTTATCATGGTAGGTAATTTTTTGGAGTATCTCTTTGTTATCCTGTCTTTTAACCAAGATTAGCAAATTGGCATCATTCATGCATTCATTTTAGTAGAATTATATCAATTTAGTCAAGCAGATTGCTGATTAAAATGTCATAAGAACAGAAATGAAGAGAGATCCACTACTCCAAAAATTAGCACACCTTGAAGGTAGGTGTTTATTTAGTTACGAACTTCCTCTTTTTCTGTCTTATCCACGGAAATACCATGAAAGACTGGTAAATCCCTTACTTGTTTAAAGCAACTTCCGGTCCTCAAGTCCAGTGAACTCTTTTTAAAAACAAGTAAATGAGCATGTACTTGACAAAGATCTAATGTGATTTATATGGGGAGTTCTTTGCAAAAAAAATAATCAGAAGAGCAATATGCCATTAGAAAAATAAGCAAAGGTCTTGATCGGTTTTAACAAAGGAAATACAAATAGTCAATAAATATATAAGAAAACAAAAAGAAAACCTATATTAATAACCAAATTTAATTCAAAAGGCAACAAAATAACATTTTCCTCCAATAGATTAGTTAAAATAATAATACCTAGGATAAGAAAATTAGTGAACTCACATATTGTTCACACTTACTAGGGATATGAATTGCTAATCATTTTCTTGCAGATAACTTTATACAATGTGTCAAAAGCTTCAAAAATATTCTCTCACATTCAATTAGTATTTCAGCTTCTAACAATTTAATTCTAACAAAACCCAGATGTTTATACACAAACAAAAATATTCATTGCATCATATAACTGCCAAAAATAAGACACAATCTGAATATACAATTGTGAATTTCTTAAATGCATTAAGGTAAATCAACCTGATGCAGTTATTAAAGAATAGATTTTAGAGCATTGGCTTTCATCTTTTTTTATCACGACCCATTACTATGACATAGTAATGCAATATATATATGTTTGTGAGTGTGTGTGTATGTATATATAAACTGTACTTATGCATGTTTATATGTGTATAGGACTAAAATAACCTTTCAGAAATAACACATTCCCTTATTATATGCAACTTACCCTAATATGTTTTTATTTATTCTATGTTATGGGATTTTTTTCTAAATGTTGGTAGCATCTTTCTAAATTGATTTCCTTTCCCACTAATGTGATGAATTTGAACAAAATATATGTTACATGGGTAATTGATCAAAATATGATCATTTTTAATTAGCACATTACTCATAATAAGCTTTAGTACTATGCATAGTATAATTTTAGTTTTTTAAAAAAAATAAAAATATTTTTGTATAAAAAGTAGAAGGATATATTAACATGTAAATAATTGTACTTTGAGTAATGTTTATTTCTTCTTTATATTTTTCTATGTTTTCCTCATTTTCTCTAATGGATATACGCTATTTTTATTTCAGGAAGCTATTCTTAACTAAGGAGATGAAAGTATTTGGCTTTACTTTTTCTATCTCAAACCACACAAGAAGCTACAAATAAGAACTGGTATATAAATATGTTCACAAACCATCTCTTTTAAGTACATAACAGAATTTCTTCCTGTGTTCAACATTAAATATACCAGCCTCCAAACTAGCTATAGAATCCCCTTCCTTTCTTTCTCCCTCCCTCCCTTCCTTCTTTTCTTTTTCTTTCTTAATTCTCAATAATTGAGTTTTCTTTAATTTTTGAGGAACTCACACTTTTCAGTTTTGCTGAAATTATCCACTGTGTTTTGGTAAACTTACCTGAAAATTATCCTAGGGGACTTGGTTTCAGTTGAAGCAGGGTGTTTCCAAATGATTCATGGGGTCGCAAAGAGTTGGACACTACTGAGCTACTGAACTGAACTGAACTCAGCTTACCTAGTTCAATTCCCTCAACATATCCCCACTTAGTTTCGCTGATAGCAACAACCAGGGCAATATAAAAGTTAAAAGACCCAAATTCTATCAGTTAATTACTTAATAGTTAGAGTGTATCCAACATGCTCCCATTTCTCATCCTACCATGCCTCTCCTCCCCTAAAAGTTACTTGTACCAATACATTTGAATCTCATTACCCTGGTTTCTAGAAGCTTATTCCTAAACTATGACTTCCAGTCAAGGAACTCAACTCATACAAAGAAACAAGTACATTTTTGGAAACTTCTATAATATTAAGCTTGTTTAACAGCTATCAATTGCTTTATCAAGCCAGATGACTTAGAGGATTGTACAAAACAGCATTTTTAAAAATGCACTTGCCATTGTTGTTTAGTCGCTAAGTCATGTCCAACTCTTTGTGACCCCATGAACTGTAGTCCACCAGGCTCCTCTGTCTATGGGATTTCCCAGGCAAGAATACTGGAGTGGGTTGCCATGCCCTCCTCAAGGGGATCTTCCCAACCCAGAGGAAACAAAGTACTGACAAAAAATCAAGAGAGGTAAATTGCAGAACTTAAGGGGCAATTAGAGGACTTCAGCAAAAACATGAGTAAGAAGTTTATCTGAAGAGTGAGTAGAACCCAAGCTCAGAGAGTAGCAGATGCAAAGACCAGCCAGGGAAGCCAGGTTCAGAAGGATTTTGAAACCCAGGCAAAGACGTTTATATTTTTAAAATGAAACAGGTGCAATTTTCATATGAGAATAAACAAGCAAACGTATCCTTTAGTTCAGCCTGTCATGAGCATGTACGTTTCTTATCTCTAGTCCAACAGCGGCTCATTACCAGCAAACACTCAGCCCTTTTTATTACGCAGCTGTGGAGCTCAGCACAGGTCCAGTAACTGGGTCACATATACCAGTAGAAAGTCAATGACATGATTTGCCCTCTCCTGGTCCCAGAGCCTCTGGAGCTGACAAGGCATTCTAGAAGGTATTTCTAAGTCTACAGCAACACATGGGAAAGACTAGGAGGTAGTGATATGAAACAAACAAGTAGGAATAAGAGTTAAGATGTTAATATTTTTTTAATCCAAAAGATCCTGGTAATTTCCTACTCTTTAAGCTCTTTCATGGTTATCTTCTAAAAATCCATCCCTTCAGTTAGTGTTGGTTTGTTTTGTGTCCTGTAGACTGGTAAAGACTGAATACATTGTTTTTATGTTTTATGACAGTAATAAAGCAAGTAGATGGTCACCCAAGTGAATATGGCTTCTCCCCTACTTCCTTCATGGATTAGTGTCTGCAGGAAAGGCGTGTGGACATTTGCTTCCATCTCCCAAATGCTGAGGGCTCTCATACGGAGCTAAGAGCCTGATCTTTATTTCCATTTCTAGGGATTCACAGCTCTTTGTCAACTTTCTGTTATTACTTTAAGACCAAGAAAAAATTTTAAATCGTGAAATTCATAATGTTTGATACTCAACTTGAGAAAACTAAGAATGAGCACATAGGTCGTTTTATTGGGGGGAGTTTTATTTTCCTAATTATAACAAAATCTCCATGCAACATTTTAAAAGGAAGGAATTAGTTTAGTGGAGATGAAATTTTATTGTTAGACACTAGAAAAACTGCTTTGTTTATGTGATAGCTATATTGTGGATTATCCAGAGAATCTGTCTTCACTTAGATGCCAGTTAAAGTCAGGTTAATTTTGTCCTGAAATTGATCATGTGCTAGCATATTGTCCATTAACTAGATATTATAAAATCTCACAGGATGCTGAATTTTTGTTTTGAGTTTCTGTTTTTGTCTTTCTCTATAGATTTCCATTTCCAATATAATCTGTTTCCTTTCTTTTAACTTTTATTTTACATTGGAGTATAGCATAGTTGATTAACTGTGTTATTTTTAGGTACACAGCAAAGTAATTCAGTTATACATAAACATTACATGTATCCATCCTTTTCCAAATTCATTTCCTTTAGAATCTATTAAGAATGGGTATAAACGACATAGCACAAATGTAGTCATTGGGTTGAAAATAGTTATTATTCATACAGAATTCAATTGTAAGCAACTTGATAAAAACAAACAAACAAAAAACATACTATTGGTTAAGGAATTTTAGCCCTTTTAGTTTCCAGAATTAAGATTTTTAGAACTTAACTAAGAATTTGTCCCAGATTCTTTAACTTAGAAAAATTAGCAAAAATTAGATAACTTCAGGATTGTCTTTTAAGATGATTTAATACAGCCTCCAAGGATCCACACTGAAAAGGATTATTACAAAACATCTGGTGTACAAGTGTATTCTTTCTTACCTGCAAAAGAAGAATTAGTGTTCTTTTTAAGATTTTTCCAATAAAGTGAGAAACTGATATTTCTTTGCACACTAGAGAGTACACAAAATACCTTTGCATGGCATTTTTCTTTCCAGTACGTGAACAAGGCGAGATTTGCACAGGGCTTACAGACACATCCACGTGATCTAGGTCTTTAAATCTAGATAACTCACTTGGGTGTCCATGCTATTTACTTTGACCCTTGGGTGAGGCACATAGGTTTTTTTTTTTGTTTGTTTGTTTGTTTTACTATTAGATATACCTAAATTTGCCTTTTAACTGTCTCAATACACAAAACAAATACCCTTATTATGTATTTGGTGAGTCCACATCTTACAAGAGTTTCTTGTGTGGGTTTGTTAACGTATATACATATGTTCTCCCATTTCTGTTCATCTGCTTTCTTACTGTCACAAACCCCAGATTTACTATAGGCCTGTATTTCTCCATGGGCTTCCATGAGTGAGTATTTTTAAATTATTTCCTGCTATAACAGCTTACCAAGCTAAATCTGTATCTCCCCGCCCTTTTAAAAATGAAGCCAATACCAGGACAATACTAATAACTTCATAGATATTTGAGGGGAAATCTAGGTAGAGAACCATATTACCATTTATTACATTTACAAATATGACATCGTTTCCACTGATCAAAATGAAAAATGACTCTGAGTTGCAAATGGCTTCCTATTTCAACCTAACTATGTTATTCATCCTCCCAATAGTTTGAACTAAATTATATTAATCTGTAGTTTTAATATAAATAGTTTTATGTTAGTATCTTCCTCTTCCTCCTCAACTGTATATGAATTCATTCTTATACTTCAACCAGTATAGGTTTTCCCTACCCCACAAATGGCATTAGAAACAGCAAGCACTTTTTAAAAATGCATTAGTATCAGAATGAATATATATATATGCACACATTAGTAGCATAAGAGAAAAAAGTAATAGATATATAAAATAATGTAATTTTCAAGTATAGAAAAGTAGTTTTTTTATTCAAACATTATTTGATTAAGGTACTGGAGTGTAAAAGTAGTATAATTTTAGCTTCCAAATTCATGAAAAATTTTGTGTTCTTTTCAGAGTCAGAAAAGTGACTTTGGGTCTCAGTATCCTGATGAGAAAGAATGCAACAGTAGTAATAATACTAATAATAGTAATAATATAATAAGGTAATGACTAACAAACTGAGTACACAGAATGTTCTGAAATCATTTTAAGTAATTTATTATTTTTCATGAAAAGCTTTTAAAATAGGTACTTTACTTATTCCCGTTTTGTGAATGAGGAGGAAACAAGCACAGAAGTGACAAGAAGAAGCAAAGCATAGTTTGCCTAGAAAGTCAATGTAAAATAGGGTGTCCTGTGAGAAATCTGCATTTTCTTTCAGTATTTTTCTTCCCATAAAGTGATTAGAGCGTAGCTAAGTGGGAAAGTCCTTTGCTCAACTGACTCTTCTACAATCAGAAATCAAAACTTGCTAAAAGCTACGTTATGAACTCCTTTTCCCCAATTGGAAGAGAATGGTGCTTCATTTTTGTTACTGCTATTCAAGTATACAAAAAGACCTTATCAGTTACTGTACAGTATGTAAAGAAACATTGATTCTGGGATTATTAATCATTTTTTAAATATATCATTCTTTTCCCAAAATATAGTCATGAATGCTGATTTCTCTCCCCAAACCATACCATTCATTTATCAAACTCTGAGCCATGTTAAATAGTAAATCAGGACTATTGCTATGACTAACATTACTAAAATATATTTCTCAAAAAATCTTTTGATTTTCCCTTATTATTTTATCCTCTAAGAAGTAAAAATTCCTCCTATTTTTTATACTAAACACATACAGTGAGGGATAAAACAGAAATAACCAAATTGACAATCTGTTATTCTGATCAGAAATTTAAAATTTCATACCTTTCTCTAGAGTATTTGCAATTTACAGGGACAATTTTGACTATCAAGATGTTCAAAAAAATGAACATGTATAATAGTTTTAACACAATAAGTGGGATCAGAATTTATGGGGTTTTTCTGAGATTGAGGTTAGAGGAAATCAAATGGAAAAGGAAGACACAGTTTGAAGTACAAAGCAAATAGACTTTTCTCAACTTTTAGGCACCGATTGTTTGTTTTCCCATTACCATATAGGATAGGGAATAGATTCAATCATGAGTTTCCAGCAGTCTCACCCTCAAAAATCATTTTGTTTAATTAAATCATACCCTGTGCACATCTAGATATTTATAAATGTAACACTAATCTTAGCAGTTGGACAAGAATGCATCACATTGCTGACTTTCAGAGCAACTTCCTAAAGTTTGCTGTAACATGTTATGGCCAGTTGCAAACCTAGGTGTTGCATCATTGCTAAGCCTCAGTGGAACATTTTGGACATGTTTTATGATTTGCTGATTTGTGCTGTGAACCCATCAGTCTGTTTGCAGGGGGAGGAAGTGGGTGGAGGGGTGGGAGGATGGAAGAAGGGAGGATCATTTTGTTTGATGTGTTGGTGGAGGAAGGGAGGGAACTTGGTCATGAAATTTGAACTAAGATGCCTCTAAAGGGTTCCACTTTGACCCTTGTACAGTATCAGCTGCAATAAACAGATGTTACTCATAAGCAGGTTTTCAGTGATCATATTGTTTTCTCTTTTTTCCCTTGTTTATATTTTTTCTCAGGGGAAATCTCTCACGTCAAAGAGGTTAACAAGCCTCGTTCAGTCTTATTAAAAGGATCATCTTGTAGCATGAAAGCGAACTGGAGTCACTGCATATACTTTGTAGTTCATTGTTGTTACCTGGAGCAGAGGACATTAGACCAAGATGTTGCATGAGCAAAGGACCTGAATTGTTCTTTCTTTGTGTACATTAAGGCACTGCCATCTCCAAGGGACTCTACCATCTTGACGCCTCCATTTCAGAATGTCTGCTAACTTCTTCCTTGTACTAAGCTGGATCTGTGTCTTTTCCTTTTTAACAGTTCAAGTGAAGTAAACCTTTTGTTTTCCCCCTTTCTCTCTCTCTTAAACCTTCTTCTAGACACACAGGTCACTAAAAATTCAGTCACAAACTGGAAGAATTGTAAAAGGAAAAAAGCATATATCAAGAAGTATACATACAGCTTCACATTTATTAAATAATAAATTAGCAGAGAAAGTTTCATTTCACCAATGTATCACAGTCAGAAACAAACTTACGTCTTTGTCTCTTGTCTGTACATTCTTGGTTAATGTTTCTTGCATTTATTTTTATACCATATTTAAATAAGAGACACCTTTTACTCCAGATGTATCAAAGTTGATCCCTTCTCTGTAAATTTGTGTATGTTTATATTGTTGTTTTATCTTTCATTAAAAGATGCGTAATCTCGTTGCTTTTGTAACTTTTGACTTCTGTGCTAATTGAAAATGAAAATACTGGGAAGACATTGACAAATGTAGTCGCAATGTAAGCTCTCACCCTAGGAAGTTTATTTCAGGATTTCAAGACAAGCTTGGATGGTGGAGCAGCGAGGAGCAGATTCAGAGTGATTCATCTGGGAGCTTACCCCAGGTCAGGAAGATGGGTTTGCTCCCAAGGAAAACAACACAACACAATGACCTTCCACATTTTCCGAGTTATTTATGAGGCCTTTCTAATTATGAATATGAGTCTCTATGTTTTACCAATGCATATTCTATTAGAATTACATTTTAGTGTGACTTCTCAACTCAGGAACTGATTCTTTAAAGTATAATCTTAAAAATGCCTTAGGTCAGTGGCTCTTAACTCTGGTGGTTGCAAATTCCTTTGAGAGCATGATGGTAATTACTAATATTTAGTGAGTGCTAAGTATCTACCACTGTATTATGGGCTTCACATACCCACAAAATTTTCCCATTTAATTCTCACAGCAGGCCTATAAGATTATTTCTGCAATTTTGAGAACACAGAGCAGAGAAAAGTTGCGTCATTTGTTCAAACAGCCAAGTCGTATGTTGTGATACAAATCCAGGCAGTCTGACTCAGAGGCTACATACTACACTGATCCACTATATCACACAAATTCTTCTGGTAAAAGTTTTACATGAAAATCCATACACTGTCTCACATAGGGAACATTTGCACTGAATTTTCAGACATTCACAAAATGCCCTCTGAAATTCATCCAAGGACCTCAGGTAAGAAACCTGACTGCTTTTAAGGGATGGATCAGTGACCCAGAAGGTCACCCAGCCAAGAGATAGGCCTAATTTGTTTGTTTTTGCATCTACCACAAGACTGCAGACTCTGGCTATTAAAAAAAAAAAAAAGAAAGAGATCATGTTATTAGTGGCTATTAATTACTGTGAGTAAACTTAAATTCTGAAAAAGTTTACCAACACTGGTGCAAAATCAGTAGTGGAGTTTGTTAGCTCCTTTATAAACTGCCACAAAATGGAAAAGATTTATAGATAGGTTGTAATCAGGACACTGTGAATAATTTAAGAAAGATTTGATTATATGCTCCTATGGCTTTTTAAAAACAGTATATAAAATGCAAATCTAAGTTGATAGTTGTTCTTTCTTAAAAACACTTATGTCAGAGCAGCTTTTGGCACTGAAGCTAAATTGAAACCCTATCTAAAGAAAACATTGCTTGAAAGAAAGCAATACCCCTTTTATAATAATCTGATGCATAAACAGTATGCCTTGCACAAATATGATCGGTCATTTTGGAGACTATTTTTAAAAAATCATTCTTACTATTCCAATCATGGAATTATACAGAAATGAAATACATATGAATGACAGTAGAGGACAAAGAAGTGAAACCCTCAAGCAAGTATCCCCAAATCAGGAGCTCCCAGTGAAAATGTGAGTTAGTTTATAGGTGCAAGTACTTAAAAGTGAAACTAATGACTCATTTTAATATGGTTTAGACAAGACTCAAGATACAAAACAGTGGTATTTCAGGATAAACACTTAGAAAAGTTTTAGAATTCTTTTCACCTAAATGAAATAAGCATGGGGAAACAGTAACAAATTTTATTTTCTTGGGCTCCAAAATCACTGAAGACAGTGACTGCAACCACAAATTAAAAGACGCTTGCTCCTTGGAAGAAAAGCTATGACAAACCTAGACAGTGTATTAAAAAGCAGAGAAATCATTTTGCCAGCAAAGCTTTGTATAGTCAAAACTATGGTTTTTCCAGTAGTTGTATGAATGTGAGAGTTGGACCATAAGGAAGGCTGAGAGCCGAAGAATTGATGCTTTTGAACTGTGGTGCTGGAGAAGATTTCAGAGTCCCTCCTTTGGTTGGCAAGGAAATCAAACCAGTCAATCCTGAAGGAAATCAACCCTGAATGTTCATTAGAAGGACTGATGCTGAAGCTGAAGCTCCAATATTTTGACCACCTGCTGCAAAGAGCTGACTCATTTGAAAAAACCCTGATGCTGGGAAAGATTGAAGGCAAGAGGAGAAGGGGACGACAGAGGATGAGATAGTTGGATGGCATCACCAACTCAGTGGACATGAGTTTGAGCAAACTCTGGGAAATAATGAAGGCAGGGAAGCCTGGCGTGCTGCAGTTCATGGGGTCACAAAGAGTTGGATATAACTTAGCAACTGAACAGGAACAACTGTCTCCCTCCCCAGTTTGATCTATAATGCATAGGATAAAAATCTTTCAAGTTTCTAATGAACAAAATATTTTTAAAAGTCTTTTCTACCTTAAAACAATTTAAAAAGTTATTCACCAAAGCAGTGACCCAGTGATATATTACACCACAAGAGTAATATATTCTCTAAATTGCACTGACTGCTTCTTCCCCTTGTGATGTATGTTACAGTAACAGTTTGGTGAGTCTCCAAAGGAATTCCTGCTTGAACCAGTGTAGTAGAAAGTGGTCAGCAATCTTAATTAAGCCATCTCCTGTCAGATGCCAGGAAAATAGATGAAGGCAGAAACTCTCCCTCTTCATTATGATAAGTACATGAGATGATCTTGCTACTTAGGAGTAATAGTTCTCACTTCTCTTTGTAGATTTGTGATTTTTTTAAATTAATTTTCATCTATGAGGAAAGGCGACTTTTTGCTACTAGCATGAATTTAGTCCAGTTATATGCACTAATTGTCTCCACACATAGGATTTTTGTGTTCTTAGAAATATACTTAAAAGAGCACATTGAAATATTCAACAGTTTTACTACTCCCCATGACTATCTCTGCATATTATAATACCTTGTAAAATATCAACATGATATAACCGAAATTCCAATCCATCTTCTAAGACATTTTAGAAAATAAAAGATAGTGAAGAATTTTATGAATGTAAAGAATGAAGAGAGAAAACTAAACTCATGTAACACACAGTGGTACCTCATATATTTTGTCATGCAACCATGTATTTGCATCTTTTGATTGAGAATTTTGTACCACAAATTTATCTTTAAAAAGATACCAAATGATGTATCAAGCCAAAATATTGTTATTTTAGAAGTACATTAAAACAGAAACTGTTGTATATGCCCTTGAATGCCTATGGCAGTTTCCTTGGAGTTGAAATAAAATGCATTTATAACAATTTAACTTAACTTCAAAAAGGTCATTAGTTGCTGGGAAGACATGAATACTTGACTAATCAATTGATCAATAAATCTTGGTGCTTTTATTAGGTTATAGGACCTTAATCATTTAACACTTGTTTGGAAATCAACTAAATTGGAGTGTGTTTGACATCCTTTTAAAGGTTAATGACATCTAACTCCAGTATTGGTTGAACTGATGAAGAGTGTGTCTAAATCATCGAGCAAAGTATTTGGTATGCATTTGGTAGTCAAGAAACAATATCTAACTTACTCTCTTCCCTTTCTTTTCCTCCAAAAGGTCATCTTTGTAAAACAATAAAAGATGCATCCAAACACCTTTCCTAGCTGGGGTGGAATCAGGAGTGAAGTTCAGGAACAAAGTGAAAGTCACTCAGTCATGTCCGACTCTTTGCGACCCCATGGGCTATACAGTCCAGGGAATTCTCGAGGTGAGAGTACTGGAGTGGGTAACCTTTCCCTTCTCCAGGGGATCTTCCCAACCCAGGGATCGAACCAGGGTCTCTTGCATTGCAGGTGGATTCTTTACCAACTGAGCTGTCAGAGAAGCCCCCAGGGGACAAAACAAAGTGCCAAATCAGGATATCAGAGACCAAGGGGAAGGTGTGGAAAACAGTCAGGTGTGATGTTGGTTGAGAACCAACCAGATAAAGTCAATAAAGAATCAGGACCAAATGAGTGACCAAAAAGTGAAATTGATAAAGGAAATTAAGTCTTGAGCAAATTGATTCTGGAACGGATGGCTCTGGAAAGCAGAAATGGGGCTTTAAGAGAGCATCAGTGGCCTCACCTGCGGATAGAAAAGAAACTTTTGGTATGAGCTAGAGATGAAGAACAGGGTAGATGGCTATGACCACGAAGAAGAGATTATATCATCTCTTTCCCAGTTCCGGGTGTTCAAAGGAATCTTTGTCTGGCCCCGAAGTACAAGGACTTCTCTCTCACACACACTGTAAATTTCCAGAGGACTCCTGGGCTGACAGGGGGAAGTAGGTATTTAGTAACTAAAACATTCCATTTTGTAATCAGCATCTTATAAAAAATACACATTTACTTTACTAATTTAGTACTACTTTCTTTGCTTACCATTAATTCTTCATTCTTGCATATATTCTTCAAACTTTTTTTCTCTTGATAAAGACCATTCTCTATCAAGAAGTAAACTTGGAAGTTGAAAAGTAGAAAAGAGTAGAAGGAAATAAAACACTTTAACTTGGTCTTATTTGTGAGAACTAAAGTGGGAATTAGGTTTCTATTTAGCTAGAAAAATACATTTTAAATTTGAATTCACTATATACTTATACAGTATACAATATGAATATTGAAAAATACCATGTTTTAGACAATAGGGAAATGATGAAAAAAATAAAACTAGACGTACACAATTGTAAATAAGAAAGGTGAAGGGAAGTAACATCAAACTAAATGGCAAACACAAAATAACATGGAATAAGTTCAAATATATTAGTAATTAAAATGCAGGAGATGATTTAAAAGTGTCTCTTAAAAATCCCCAGGGTAGACTAGAAATGCATCTGGGCATCACCGTGGTAAAGAATCTATCTGCCGATGCAGGAGATGCAAAAGACACAGTTTTGATTCTTGGGTCAAGAAGATCCCCTGGAGCAGGAAATGGCAACCCATTCCAGTATCCTTGCTGGAAAATTCCCTGGACAGAGGAGCCTGATGGGCTCAAGTCTGTGGGGTCACTGAGAGTTGGACATAACTGAGCATGCACTCAGACACACAGTTTATAAGAGACACCTAAAACGATACTACCCAAAGTTCTAACCTAAGGTGGCAGTGCAGCAAGACCCTGAACTCACCTTTTTCTCATGGACACTTCATATCAACATTTGCACATGCAGCAATGCCTCCTGAAGAAGGGCTAATTGAACAGAATCTGTACAAAATAAAGGACAGAGATGCTCATAGGAGATGTGTGCCTATAGAGACGAGTAAGAGATGGAGTCCCCAGGAACACCACGCTTGACACTGTGACAGAGTAGGGATGCTTATCACTGAAGGGCAAGTGCACAGACTTGCTTGCCCTAGGAGAAACAGTGGGCTAAAGGGTACCTAGATTACTTGTAAGGGAAATTTATTTATCAACCTTAGAGCTTCTGCCACAGGGGAAGGACCCTGCTGAAACTCTCTTCAAGGTCAGAGGTGCCAGACAGCACCTCTGGTTTTTGTATTCTCCTTCCACTGTGTGTTCTCCTTCCACTGTGTGTTCTCCTTCCACTGTGTGTTCTCCTTCCACTGTGTGTTCTCCTTCCACTGTGCTATCACAGGTGGGGACACTATGTCCAGGGGCTGCTTTCTCCCCCTCGGTTTCAGGTTTTACCTGATTGAGGAATTAGGCAGGTACTTGGGACCTGTATTTAATTTTCTGATGTGCAGAGAGATGCAAGACAAAGGAAAGAAAATGAAGTAAAATGGATAAATTTCACATCAAAAAACTTTTTTTGTCTTGGTATACACTCTTTTTAGACCCTAGGGACTTAATTTATAAAACCTTCTTCCTCTGTGTGCCTTGGTAGATTTATTCTTGCCATGGAGGTCTCTCCTCTAGAGAGAGTTTGTTCTCCTTCTTTTTCTCTTTCCTCAGTCTTGTTACAGCTTATGTCCATTATTATGTTCTGAACAATATTTAGGTGACTTTTGGAACTAGCGCTGACATTGCTAAGCAATTAATGTAGGCTGTCCTCTGAGCCTGTTCTTTAACCAGACCCTCCATGACGGCAAACTCTCATGGCCACATGCTGCTGGTCCAGGATCCCAGTGCAATTAAAGAAAAAGAAGAGACCTTTTATTCCAAAAGGCTTGATATCTTAAGGTGTAGAGTTTGATGACTTTTATATCAGTGAATAGATGTTCTTTTAGTTGTAGCTTCCGATTGTCACTGTAATCATACCATTCTCTGAGCCTGGTCTTTTCATCACTATTTGATTTTTTTAGGGCTTTGCAGTTGTCTTCTTCGTCACTATAACTTGGGTCCATGGCCACCTGTGTGTCAGCCACTCTATCACATGGACTGCAAAAATAGCAAACTGTCCTTAAATTTTATCCTTGAAGAAAACAGATTATACTGGCATGAAACATAGATTTGCAAACTCAAACAAAATTGATCCCCAATAGAAATGTGACCCTCATGAAATGGTTGTCAAAGTCATGGAAAATCTCTTCGTAAAGAGGTGGAGAATAGACATATGGACATGGGGAGAGGGGAGGAGAGGGTGAGATGTATGAAAAGAGTAACATGGAAACTTACATTGCCATATATAATATAGAAAGCCAACGGGAATTTGCTGTATGGCTCAGGAAACTCAAACAGGAGCTCTGTATCAGCCTAGAGGGGTGGGATGAGGAGGGAGATGGGAGAGAGGTTCAAGAGGGAGGGAACGTATGTGTACCTATGGCTGATTCATGTTGAGGTTTGACAGAAAACAGCAAAATTCTGTAAAGCAATTATCCTTCAATAAAAAAATAATTTTTAAAAAAGGTGGAGAAATGAATGTGGTTTCTGAGCAGCTCTGACATCTAGTGGTCAATTGGCATTTCTAAGGTAGCTAAAGGAACCACTTCTGTTCAACTGAATTGTCATGGAGCTGTGGTACAGACACTGTCAGCGGACAGACTGACGGAGTCAGTGCAATGAAGTTAAAAGGTAAGGAATGGAAAATTATGAACGTTACCCAGATATTTGTTATACCTATGACAGACCACTTAAGTGACTGTGGATTCAGAAATATGAGTTCCAGGCAATCAGTTCTTAAGGAAAATGGGGCATGGAAAGGAAAACATACATAGGATAGTGTATCTTGATGACAATAGTAACTGTGTTACATGATAGCATATGACAAGTCTTACACTATATGCAGCAAACATCTCTGTCTCCCCAGCAACCTTAAAAAATAAGTAACATGAGATTTATGGCTGATGAAATTGAGAGGTTCAGTGACTTGCTTTGCTGCCCAAATTCTTATAACAAAAGTTAGTAGAGAAAAATCTCTTACCTTCCAACTTGTCTGTAATAGTGTAGCACGACGTAACAGGCAGAAGGAGAGATGAGTAATTGTTCCTCTCTGATTATGGGATCATTATGGGCTAATAATATCATGTGTGCTATGCAAAGTCGCTTCAGTCGTGTCTGACTCCTTGCGACCCCATGGACTGTAGCCCGCCAGGTTCCTCTTGTCCATGGGATTCTCCAGGCAAGAATACTGGAGTGGGTTGCCATGCCCTCCTCCAGGGGGATCTTCCCAACCCAGGGATCAAATGCACATGTCTTAATCTCCTCCATTGGCAGCTGGGTTCTTTACCACTAGTGCCACCTGGGAAGCCCAAAATATCATACTATGACTAAATATAAATACTACTGTTAATTAATATTATTAAGATAAGTGATAAACTATTATCACTATCCATAAGTTGAAGACAACTAAAAAATAATCCTTTGCTCTAACAGAGTTTTAAATTTTATTTATTAGTCAATTCGCATGTGTGTGAATTATTTTTAAGATTTGAAAATTTTCTCCCCATTTTATTTTTTGTTGAGCTATGAGTAACATATAACATTGTGTTAGTTTTAGTTGTACAATATGATGCTTTGATGTGTATATACAGCAAAATGATTGTCATGATGTGTTTTCCTTTGCCCATGTGGGCTTGTCTTGTCAGTCTCTTTGCCACCCTGTGGACTGTAGCCTGCCAAGCTCCTCTGTCCAAGGGATTTCCCAGGCAAGAACACTAGAGTGGGTTGCCATGCCCTCCTCCAGGGGGATCTTCCCAACCCAGGGATTGAACCCACATCTCTTACATCTCTGCACTGGCAGGCAGGTTCTTTACCACTAGCGCCACCTGGGAAGCCCCATGTTTTCCTTTGTAAGTTGCTTTAGTTGTGTCTGACTCTGTGCGACCCTATGGACTGTAGCCAGCCAGGCTCCTCTGTCCATGGGATTCTCCAGGCAAGAATACTGGAGTGGGTTGTCATGCCCTCCTCCAGGGGGTCTTCCTAACCCAGGGATCGAACCTGTGTCTCTGAAGTCTCCTGAATTGGCAGGCAGGTTCTTTACCACTAGGGTCACCTGGGAAGCCTTACGTTTTCCTTTAGAACATCACAATTTGCAGCTGGAGACCATGTTAGAAGAGAAAAGACAATGACGGAAGCCCTTACTCCCTGCACGTCTCCATTTCTCTGACCAGAGGGCAACTTTCAACACAACACGACTGCTTGTCCTCAACCCTTTAGAAGCCTGGGGTGGCTTCTTGCCATGCACTATGGTTGCCAAATGGGACAGCACTCCAGGTAGTCTTCTTACCTAAGCCTAGCCCTCAGAAAGCTCAGTGAACTCCTCTAAGATTTTAAATTAAAAAATTATGAGACTCGGTCAATTAATATGGTTGGGCCTTAAATTGTTTTGCAGGCTGAGTCTTCAGTTACTCGAAAAGACCTCTGACATTATTCAGTTTGCAGCTCATAATCTCTGGAAGAACTCCTCTGAATGACCATGATATCTAAGAAACTCGTCAGTGTAGAACCCTCATCTCAATCAGAAATCCCTACTCTACATGAACTAGAGTGAAACTCTAGGGCAACATGATCCAAAAGGACACTGAGCATATAACCTAGAACAAGTTCATAAGTGTAACAAAGGACGAGTGGGCGGTGATATGCAGAAAGGGCCTAAGGGTAGGTGCCCAGAAACTCATTAAGCTATGCACTGCCGCTGCTCACAAGTTATTGGTTGTCTAATGGTGGGGTGCTTGCTGTGGAAAGAAGTGTCAGGTCAGGAAACTGGCAGGCCTGGGCTCAGGACAAGGAGAAATTTTCTGTCTTACGCAAGCCAGAATGTTTCTTCATGAGAGAGGTTGACTCTGATCAACTGCCTGACTCTTGGAATGAGTGGATGTGGATGTGGATGAGGATGACTGTGAAGCCTGTACGTTCAAAGAGTTGTGTGATCAGAAACAAAGAGTGTCAAAGTCAGCCTATTGCTAACAAACTAGTGAATAAAACAAAAAAGAAGCAGACTCAGAGATAGAGGGGAAAGGATAGCGGTTACAAGTGGGATAAGGAAAGGGGGGAAGGGCAATATAGAGATAGGGGAAGAACAAGGGTTATTATGGGTTTATATGAAATTATCTGTGTGAAAGTTTTTTAAATCTATTTACCTATTTGGTCATGCCAGGTCTTACTTGTGGCATGCAGGATTTTTAGTTGTGACATGTGGGATCTAGTTCCTTGACCAGGGATTGAATCCCAGGCCCCCGATTGGAAGCATGGAGTCTTAGACACTGGACCACCAGGGAGGCCCCTGTGGGACTTCCCCTCCCTAGGTGGGGAAGCTACTATGGAATTTAAAGAATCTTTCACTCAATAATTTTTTTTTAATATTAAAAGAAACAAAGAGGGACTTCTTGATCCCTTCTATGCTGAGAAATCATTGCTGACCCAGCAGTGAAGGTCCAGGTCCACTGCTTCCAGCTGTGTTCAGTTCTTGCACCTCTGGGATGCCAAAGTTTGGTGGCATTACAGCTGTGTCATATACTGGCTAACCAGGGGACAATGACTGAACCAGATCGCCAAAGATGGTTCCAACAGCAAGACGGTGGGGCAGCAACAACTACAGCGATAACGCATTTGAGTCAGTCCTAATGAGGTGGATGACCCTGGAGCCTATTATACAGAGTGAAGTAAGTCAGAAAGAGGACAAATACCGTATCTTAATGCATATATAGGAATTTAGAAAGGTGATACCGACGATCCTACATGCAGGGCAGAAAAGGAAACACAGATGTAAAGAACAGACTTTTGGACTCAGCGGGAGAAGGCGAGGGTGGGATGATTTGAGAGGATAGCATTGTACATTACCATGCACACGTTAGATAAAATAGATGACCAGTGCAAGTTCGATGCATGAAGCAGGGGCCCCAAAGCCGGTGCTCTGTAACAATTCAGAGGGGTAGGGTGGAGAGAGAGGTGGGAGGAGGGTTCAGGATGAGGGGGACACATGTATACCTGTGGCTGATTGATTTGATGTATGGCAAAGACCATCACAATACTGTAATTATCCTCCAATCAAAATAAATCAATTAATTAAAAAAACTACCATTACTCTGATGAAATGAGTCATATCTAGGACTGATCCTTTTGGACAGGATTTGAAAGGCACTGACTTAGGATTCTTTAAGTCTTTATCTTCTGGTACCTGACCTACCCACAAATTGTTTTTTCCAACTTGTGTTTCTTCGGAGTTGAGACAAAAACACTCTTTTCATTATATAAGTATTGTCTGTAAAGTATGTCTAGTCAACTGGTTTGTTGGCTGTATCACTACAGGCAATGTAAATTTTCAAATTATTTAGCTAGTGAGTTCCTGAGAGAAGGAATCAGAGGTAAGTTTGATTGAGGTGAAGAGATTATCATTATTTTTTAAAATTTTATTTTATTGAAGTATAGTTGATTTACAATGTTGTGTTAATTTCTGCTGTACAACAAAGTGATTCAGGTTTTATATATATATATACATTGTTTTTTTATTTTGCGGGGGCGGGGGGGGTGGTCTTCCCTGGTGGTTCAGCAGTAAAGAACCTACCTGCCAACACAGGAGACACTGGTTCTATCCTTGGGTGGAGAAGATGCCGTGGAGAAGGAAATGGCAACCCATTCCAGTATTCTTGCCTGGAGAATCCCATGGACAGAGGAACCTGGAGGACTACGGTCCATGGGGTTGCAAAGATTGAAACAACTTAGCACACACACACACATACACACACACACACACACCTATATATGTACATTTCTGACAAAGAGTCGGACATGACTGAGCACAGAATACATTGTTTTTTATATTCTTTTCTATTATGGTTTATCACAGGATAGTAAATATAGTCCCCTGTGCTATATAGTCAGACCTTCTTGTTTACCCACCCTAAATATAACAGCTTACATTGGCTAACCCCAAAGTACCAACCCATCCCTCCCTCACTTACCTCCCACTTAGCAATCACAAGTCTATTCTCTGTGTCTGTGAGTCTCTTTCTGTTTTATCGATAGGTTCATTTGAGTCATATTTCAGATTCCACATGTAAGTGGTATCATGTTGCATTTGTCTCTTTCTGAATTACTGAGGTGGAGCTTATTGATGATTGCTGATGTTTGAAAGCCAAGAGACAATAAGAAAGCATAGTGTATGTGTGGCAGGGCAGAGGGAGAAAATCAGCAGACATGGTAGCAGTCATTTTTTCCCAAAGACCCACTGGTTCCCACCCCTTTGCAATGTGGTGACAGCAGAGAGGCACGGGGACAGAAGTGGTATGTGAGCAGGTAGCCAACTCCGAATTTCTAAATCACTGTGTTAGACCTCCAATTCCTACCTGGAATTGGATTGGGGGCATTACACTGCTTTTGTCACTGCTGTTGGGCTGTGGTATTGACAAGTAGGTGTTTGCATCTGTGCAGAAGATTCTAAAGTTCAATGCTATAAAAAGTAAGGATGCTCTACAGTGAAGATCTTGCAGACCAACACTGTCACTTCTGATGGATGACAGTCTAAAAACCACAGAGGAAAGAGGACTGAGAGCAATGGACACAGAGGAAGAAACTTGAAATTTACACCTCAGCTCTGCCACTGACATTGAGCAAGTTACCTCACCTTAGTGAACGTCAGTCTCCAAGTCTATAAAACAATGTTCTATGGTAGCAGGTTTTGCAAAGAGTAAGAAGGCATCTGCAGTGCTCAGGGGTTCTCTTGAAAAGACACAACCAGTGAATCATGTATGTATATGTGTATGTGTGGACTGACTGGCTGCAAGGAATTGGCATATGCCATTGTAGGGGGCTAGGCAAGCTTGAAATCTGTAAGGCAAGCTCAAGCAGGAGTGGTCTCTACAGTGCACCGGTGGAATCTCTCCTCCTCAAGGAAACTTCAGTTTTGTTCTTAGGGACTTTAAGCTGATTGGATGAGGTCCATCCACATTATTGAGGATAATCGCCTTTATTTAAAGTTCATTGATTGTAGATGATGTTAACCTCATCTACAAATACTTTCAACCTAGCCAAGTCACACATCAAACTAACCAACGCAGCACCCAAGCTTGTTTTTCCTTGCCTTTGCTCCAGTCTCTGAGACCTGGAGGAATATCCTTGGGGCACTATTTATGTGGGACAAACAAAAGATTGTAGAGGTGTGTAGAGATGCCAGCCCTCTGTGGAGAGAACTCTGCCTTCCGGTCGTTGGAGTGTCTGTCTAGGAATCATCAACCAGGGAATTGCTTGTGGTTCCCAAAGTGAAGGTGCAGAAGCCCCTGAGGCAGGAGATAGGTGGGCTCCAGGTTAGACATTTGCAACTGGCCTCCTGTCTGCATCTCCTGAGACAAGATATAGTTGGGCTCCAGGTAAGGCATTTACAACCTCCTGCTTGCCCTCAGAAATGGAATCAACAACAGAAAGAGGATAAACAAATAACCCGTCTTTGTCTCTTGTAAACAACTTAAAGGAATAGTCAAGGCAAGGACAGAGAGGCAAAACCCTGTTTGAGTAAAGGATTACGGGATCTCCCACCCCACTTTTTTGGAACAGGGAGACACTGTACATGTGCAAAAAGGCTGCTTGAGGGGTCAAAAGTAAGCGGATAATGCCAGGCCATAATGCTTGTCCTCCCAGAAGCCTTCACTTCAAGATCCACCTTGGCTGACGGGTGCACATGCGCCCAGGAGAGGGTCCCAGGGTAGGTCAGGTGTGGTAAAGGAAACCAGATAATTGGCTAAAGGTAAACCAAGACCTGGAAGAACTGCCCTATATCGATGACGTAACTGCCTTTTTACTGCTCCCCTCCTCACTAGGGGAGACACCCACACTCTCTCTCCAGGTGAGCCTCTCTGCCTTGCTTCTATCATCTGAACTAAACAAATTATTTTTGTGTGCTTTCTCACTTGTTGTGTTATGTCTCTAGTAATAAACTTTGTATCTGCATTTACAGTTTTTGTCTCCATGATAAATGCATTTTTCCATTGAGGGCAAAGATCCAGGGAATATTAGCTTCTAGCCTCTAGCACTTGCTGGTCTGGTGGCTAGAATTCCTGGTTTTCATCCAAGCTACTCAGATTCAATTCCTGGGCAAGGAATTAAGATCTCACTTCACGGCTACTCACTGCTGCTTTCCAGAGATCACCCCTACCCTCTTCCACTGTTCTCACAGGCATGAGGGTACAGGAAGAGCAGTGGTGGGGACCCTGGGCAACCAAAAGAAAACTAGAATCTGTGAAACCTGGAGTCAGCACAACTTGTCGGGTCCATATTAGGACTTAGATAGAATATACCTGGGGCTGGAATGAGATGTTGGCCACATTCTTGTTCTCAATAGGAAAAAATCTGGAATTCGCTTTTTCTGTTCATGACCAGTCTGACTTGCAGTGCCTCGTGGGCATAACTGGGTGTGTGTTTACATGCATGTGTGTGCCCTGTGCATTTATTTAATGGGGGGTTTTCTGTTCCTACTGGAGAAGTCAATAAACCTTTGGGGGCAGACTCACTGTTTTAGAAGAGCACTTTTGGGGTGCAGGGTTGTGAGCAGGAGCATAACAGGGAGTTTGGGGTGAACTGGGACTGGTTCCAGAGAGGCAGCTGTGATGGCCCCCCACATCCCTTCAGATGGTGTGGAGCTTGGAGGTTGTTGAGCAGAGATTGGACAAGGGTAGTTAGGACTATAGTGATCTTTTACAAGGAAAGAGATTCAGATCTCCACTTTTTCTCTTTGTGGTTCAAATTTAGTGAAATATACTGGATGCCCCCCACCACCACCACCTTCATGGATTATAGCCTTTTCGTGGCAAAGCAGCTTGTATAACTCAATGAAGCTATGAGCCATGCCACACAGGGCCACCCAAGACAGATGGGTCATAGTGAAGAGTTCTGACAAAACATAGTCCACTGGAGAAAGAAATGGCAGCCCAGTCCATGATTCTTGCCTGGAGAACCGCATGGACAGCATGAAAAGGCAAAAAGATATGATGCTGGAAAATAAACTCCCCAACCACCCCACCCCACCCCAACCCGGCCATCAGGTTGAAAGGTGTCCAATATGCTACTGGGGAAAAGCAGAGAACAATTCTAATAGCTCTAGTAAGAATGAAACAGCTGGGCCAAAGTGGGAATGATGCTCAGCTGTGGATGTGTCTGGTGGCGAAAGTAAAGCCTGATGCTGTAAAGAGCAATATTCCCCAGAAACCTGGAATGTTAGGTCCATGAATCAAGGTAAATTGGATGTGGTCACACAGGAGATGGCAAAATTGAACATCAACATCTTAGGAATCAGTGAACTTCAAAATGGACAAGAATGGGAGAATTTAATTCAAATGACCATTGTATCTACTACTGTGGGCAAGAATCCCATAGAAGAAATAGAGTAGCCCTCAAAGTCAAGAAAGGGTTCAAAATGCAGTGATTGTTTAGTCACTAAGTCATGTATGACTCTTTGGCAACCTCATGGACTGTAGCCTGCCAGGCTCCTCTGTCCACGTGATCTTCCAGGCAAGAATACTGCAGTGGGTTGCCATTCCCTTCTCAAGGGGATCTTCCTGACCCAGGGATCAAACCCATGGTGCCTGCTTTGGCAGGTGTATTCTATACCACTGACCCACCAGGAAAGCCCTGATGACTGGCTTCTTTCACTTAGCATATTGCTTTTGAGGTTCGCCAACCCAATCCAGTACTCTTGCCTGGAAAATCCCATGGACAGAGGAGCCTGGTGGGCTGCAGTCCATGGTGTCGCTCGGACACGACTGAATGACTTCACTTTCACTTTTCACTTTCATGCATCGGAAAAGGAAATGGCAACCCACGCCAGTGTTCTTGCCTGGAGAATCCCAGGGACGGGGGAGCCTGGTGGGCTTCCATCTATGGGGTCGCACAGAGTCGGACACGACTGAAGCGACTTAGCAGCAGCAGCAGTACTTCATACATACTTCAGTATGTAAGTACTTCATACCTTTTCATTCTAAATAATAGCCATCTTTTGTCTACCCATTCACATGTTGATGGACATTTGGGTTGTTGCTACTTTTTGGCTATTATGAATAATGATGCTGTGAACATTCATGTATAAGTTTTCATGTTGAGTAATGTTATTATTATCCCCTCTTCATAGATGAGGAAACAGGCTCGGAGAGCTTAGATGGGTTGTACAATATCACACAGCTACTAGAGGGTAGAAGTCAGATCATGGGATGGTAGGTCTCCCTAGCATGCTCCCATCCACAACATCATATATCCCCACTGCACAGAGAGTGGATCTAGGAGGAGCAGTTATTTTCTCCGCTTGTGCCTCCTCTTGGTTTCTTGTCAGATGTCCACCAGGTTTCTAGAACTGCCGTAGCAATTAAGGGACGGATCTGTACTCACACCAGGAGGGAAACTGGCTATAGGAAAAGAGTCAAGCAAGAGACGTGGTCATCATGATATCAGCAGGATCTCAAGGGCAACGTGGAAGATTGCCATGCTCCAGGAAGGCCTGGGTGACAGGGAAGCATTTTGAGGAGATTCTCAGAAATTTTTTGATACAGATTTTGGCAAAAGCATGAATTTCTTGGTGTAAGTAAAATATAGGTGTGCTCTATTATAGTTTGGGTTATTAATGGAAATGAGATCTCAAAGTCTAATGAAGTCTCAAAAATGTTGATTGTCTTTAAAAGGAGATGGTTAAACTTATTGACACCTAAACAAAAATGTGCTGTAGTTGAAACATTGAAAAAAATGGTTTATAAATCCAAGAATTAACTTTGCATTTTTAAAAGATTTTATTAACATAATCATTTATAATGACTAGACTTCAAATCAGGGGCCCACATGTGTAAGTTATGCCACTGTTTGGTAAGCCTGCTGCCAGGAGGGCTATGAGCAGGATGACTCTATAAATTTCTCACCCAGTGAAGAGGAAGTGATATGGGCACCACCGATACCTTCCTGTCGCAGAGGGAAATCAGTGAGTCCTTGGGAAACATGGAAGGTGACCATTCTGGCTTGTCTGGGACTGAAGACCTCACTGGAACATGGGATCTTCATTTTGAAACGAGACAGCATAGGTTTGCCCAGGGTTAGTTGATCAACCTCCAATGCGGAACACGTGATTGTGGGAGGACCACTGGGAGGCACGAACTCTGCTGTTTTGAACATAGAAGGAATGAGTCTTTTCCCCAAAACGGACAGGTCAGAAATGAGTAGAGAAGTAGAGACACAGATGAGCACTTTTTTGTGGGCTTAAATCCCTGCTGCTGCACTTTTCTCAGCATCCTGTAGGTGGGGCTATTGCTCAGCATATTATGTACAGAAGGAAACCAGCGGGTCAGAACAGCAGATAGTGTTCGAGGCGGTTAAAGCAGCTGCTTATTTCATTACAGACGGCGCTTTTCGCTTGTCCCAGCTATATCGTCGGAGAAGGCAATGGCACCCCACTCCAGTACTCTTGCCTGGAAAATCCCATGGACGGAGGAGCCTGGTAGGCTGCAGCCCATAGGGTCTCTAAGAGTCGGACACGACTAAGCCACTTCACTTTCACTTTTCACTTTCATGCAATGGAGAAGGAAATGGCAACCCACTCCATATTCTTGCCTGGAGAATCCCAGAGACAGAGGAGCCTAGTGGGCTGCCCTCTATGGGGTCGCACAGAGTCGGACACGACTGAAGCGACTTAGCAGCAGCAGCAGCAGCAGCAGCAGCAGCTATATCGTACGTTTCCCTGCCAAGTGCTTGATAGGGTCTGAGACATAGAAATGCAACTGAGCAGGACCCTAAGAGGCCTTCCCAAGGACAGGCCTTCCTGTATATCCTCTGCTTTAGCTCCTCTCTGAAGTAACTGTGTGTGTTAGTCGCTCAGGCATGCCCAACTCCTTGTGATCCCATGTAGTGTAGCCAGGCTCCTCTGTCTGTGGAATTCTCCAGGCAAGAATACTGGAGTGGGTAAGCCATTTCCTTCTCCAGGGGATCTTCCCGACCCAAGGATAGAACTTGAATCTCCTGAATTGCCAGCAGATTCTTTACCACCTGAGCTGGAAGGCTGTTATTTCCTAAAGTACCTAGATGAAAGTATTCGATGCAAATTTCCTGAGTTGTTTTGCAGATGTAAACCCCTCCCCATCTCCAGCAAGATGTTAACTACTTGACAACCTTGAGCACAAAGCCCCAGGCCTCCTGGAGCCTAAGGGCTGATAATGTTTACCCCTGTGACACCACCCTGCTACCTCACCAATGTATCTGCCAGTCAGAGAACTGTGTACAAGTTGATCACACACCCTGCAAACCCCTCCCTTACCTGGCTTTTAAAAGTGCTTTGCTGAAACCTTTCAGAGTTCAGGGCTGTTTAAGGCAATCAGCCACCTTCCTTCCATGACCCTTGCAACTACGGTGTTTCAGTTTGTTTGGCTTCATTGTGCATTTGGGCATACAAACTTGGGTTAATAGAAACACTGCATACAATCTTTAAGATTTTCTTCTCTCACAGTTGTTGCAAAACTTCAGATTTGTAGCATGGCCTAGAGTTGGTAAGATTTTATAGAAAGGGTCAAGAATCAGAGTTGGTGAGTCCTGCAGGCTCACGGCACTCAGAAGTACAGGTGCAGGGTTTATTTACTAGTTCAGAACCCAGAGGCCCTGGGCTTGTGAAAGTGAAATTGCCCGGGATCAATTATTAGATTGTTGTTTAAGAAGCAAGAAGGACTTTCCTGGTGACTCAGATGGTAAAGAATCTGCCCACAATGCAGGAGACCTGGGGTTTGATCCCTGGATCAGGAAGGTCCCCTGGAGAAGGGAATGGCTACCCACTCCAGTATTCTTGCATGGAGAATTCCAAGGACAGAGGATCCTGGTGGGCTACAATCCAAGAGGCCACAAAGAGTCAGACACTACTGAACGACTGGCACTTTCACTTAAAAGGCAGGAACCCCATCAGTGGGTTTACACAAGGAGGGAAAGGGAAGTAGAGAAAGCATAACCTGCCAATGCCCTGGTCTCCTGCTGTGTAGCCCAAATCCTGTATGAGGCCTGAAGAGTTACACTGTGACAAGGGTGCTTTCTTGAATGTGCTTAGTTCATTTAATGAATACCCAGAAATCTGGGGTGCCAGTAACTCCATGAGCAAGGACTTTGGTGTAGGCAGAAATGTATGTGTATGTACATAGGGTAACTTGGGGGAAGATGGCTTAAAAAGAAGGGATCTATAGTTTTTTGATAGGTCCTATCACCTTCCAAAGTTGAGATCTGCTGATCTACTGTACTATAATGTTTGTTAGTGACATGGTCAGCCCATGGCTTCAACTTTCAACATATGTGCCAATGACCCATAATATTCTCGCAAATAGCCCTCTTCTTTTGCTTCCACATCCATAGGTGCTATGGCCTACAAGACATCTCCACGTCTGTGTCTCATGGGTACCTCAATGTCAACACATGGAAACCTGAAGTTAATAATTTCTCTTTCAATATATTCCCTGTTTAGGTGAATGACATCACCACTGACTCAAGTACTAGAGCCCTGTGAGTTGTCAGAGAATGGCTCTCTTCCATCTGATTAGCCAATAAACCTGGTCTATGCCAGGAATACTTTTTGGTTCAGCTGTACCACTTCCTTTTCTCAATCCCACTGCCATTTCATTTATCCAGATATGGAAACCACGGTAATAGGCCCTCTACCCTCTCAACCTCACTGAGGAAAAATACCTCAGTTAGCTGTTCGCTTTTCCAAGGATGGTTGAGTCAAAACTTCTTTTGAAATACAGGCAAATCTTTGGTGTATTCAAAGACCAACTGTAGTCTCCTTTCAGAGTTCTGGTGTCAAGTCCAGGAAGCCAGAAATGGAGGCTCCCTTGGCCAATGGAGAAAAGATTCTGGAAACAGCCCCATAAAAGAGCCTGTGTGATTAGAGATGGAATTCAGAGTCAAGAGCAGCTAGGAAGCACCTGACTCCAATTAAGTTCATCTTTAAAAAGGAATATTTTCAAATTTTAAATATTTTATAGACTGATTTTTAACATTTTATTTATTTATTTTACTTTTGGCTGTGCTGAATCTTTGTTGCTTTCTCTAGTGGTGAGGGCTACTCTCTAGTTGAAGTGCGAAGGCTTCTCATTGTGGTGGCTTCTTTTCTTGTTGAGCACAGGTTCTAGGTGTGTGAGCCTCAGTGGTTGCAGCTCACAGGCTCTAGAGAGCAGGCTCAGTAGTTGTGGTGCCTGGGCTTAGTTGTTCCACAGCACGTGGAATCTTCCCAGAACAGGGATTAAATCCTCATCCCCTGCATTGGCAGGCCAATGCTTGTCCACTGTACCAGGAAGGAAATCCTAAATATTTTAAACACTCAGTTCCACGCCTAAGAATTGATGCGTTTGAACTGTGGTGTTGGAGAAGACTCTTGAGAGTCCCTTGGACTGCAAGGAGATCCAACCAGTCCATTCTGAAGGAGATCAGCCCTGGGATTTCTTTGGAGGTATGATGCTCAAGCTGAAACTCCTGTACTTTGGCCACCTCATGCGAAGAGTTGACTCATTGGAAAAGACTCTGATGCTGGGAGGAATTGGGGGCAGGAGGAGAAGGGGACGAAGAGAATGAGATGGCTGGATGGCATCACCGACTTGATGGATGTGAGTTTGAGTGAACTCCGGGAGTTGGTGATGGACAGGGAGGCCTGGCGTGCTGTGATTCATGGGGTTGCAAAGAGTCGGACATGACTGAGCAACTGGACTGAACTGAACTGAACTGAAAAAAAGCTTTGGAGTTCCTCAGCTGTGATTGTGTGCACAATCTCTACCCAGGCCACTTGGCATCATCCTTGTGGAACTTAAGAGGCAAGAGGAACTGATGCAGCCATGAAGGGCATGCTGCCTACTCTGTCATGAGTGATGACGTTCTTTGGTCAGGGAACTTCATGTCTTTTGCCAGCATCCATAAAACTGGCAGGCTAACTTGTTAATGTGGAAGGAGGACATAGTCTTAAAACCTTCACGGTTCTTGACAATCTTGATGTTGAGGTATGCCATTCCCATGTATGTTCTTGCAAATTTCCTAATAGATATGAATCTATAACTAACACACTTGTTTTATATATCTTAAATTACAGGTAAATGATTTTAATCTTTACAGGTCATTTGACACATTTTTTAATAATTCAATGAATGATTTAAAAATAAAACCACATGTATAAATTTAGTTACAATTCATTCATTCTAATTGTTCTATCATCATTTATTAGATAGTTTTCCATTTTATGAACAAATGAAAGTGAAAGTCATTCCGTCGTGTCCGACTCTGCAAACCCATGGACTATACAGTCCATGGAATTCTCCAGGCCAGAATAGTGAAGTGGGTAGCCTTTCCCTTTTCCTGGGGATCTTCGCAACCCAGGGATCGAACCCAGGTCTGCTGCAATGCAGGCAGATTCTTTACCAGCTGAGCCACCAGGGAAACCCAAGAATACTGGAGTGGGTAGTCTATCCCTTCTCCAGGGGATCCTCCTGACCCAGGAATCAAAGCAGGGTCTCCTGTATTGCAGGTGGATTCTTTACCAACTGAGCTATCCGGGAAGCCATAACAAGACTTATGAACAAATCTTAGTTTATTTCTGAGAGCCAGCTTCCTGAAGAGAACCAGAAAAAACCATCTTGCAGTAAAAAGAGTCGCAGCTGCCAGGGACCTGGGAGAGAGGGGATGAACAGGTGGAGCACAGAGGGGTTTCAGGGCTGTGGCAATACTCTGTGTGATACCTTAATGTAGGATACATGTCATAGGTATCCAGACCTATAGAATGCACAACACCAAGTGTGAGCCCTAATGTGAACTATGGACTCTGGATGATGATGATGTGTATAGAGAGATGTTGCAGTGCAAGTGGAAGTGTTAGTTGCTCATCCGTGTCTGACTATTTGTGACCCCATGGACTGTAGCCCCCTAGGCTCCTCTGTTCACGGGATTCTCCAGGCAAGAATACTGGAGTGGATTGCCATTCCCATCACCAGTGGATCTTCCCAACCCAGGGATCAAACCTGGGTCTCCTGCATTGCAGGTAGCTTCTTTACCATTTGAGCCACGAGGGAAGCCCCAGGTGTTGCAGGGAAGAGCCAATTCTGACTCCAAGTTGGAACTGTTTCTTTGACTTCCTTTTCTTGCTTTTGTTATTTTAATCATACATAATGGCCTGTCTCAGAGAATCCAGCCCCTCTGCCTATTAAGCTGAGGTGCCTTGGTTCAGAACCCTGTCCACCTGTGACTGACAGGAAGGAAGAAGTTAACACATCCTCTGCCTGAGGCTTGCCATCCTGGGAGATATTTACAGGATGCATGGCCCTTTTAGTATTTCCTCAGCTCCCCAGCATCTATGTTCTTATAAAAGAGACCGGCATCCAGACCCCATAAGATGGTTATTTTTGAAACTGTTTCTACCGTCTTCTCCATCTGCCGGTGGTTCATCCATTGGCCTGTCATGTACTGAGCAAAGCAAGCTTGGACTCAGTAACACAGGTTCATCGGTTGTAACAAGCATACCATTCTGGATGGGGGATATTGACAGTGAAAGAGGCTTGCAGGTGTGAAGGCAGGGGTTTTGTGGGAAATCTCTGTACCATCCTGTTAGGTAGGTAGAACAGGGAAAAGGAGTCCAAAATGGTGGTGGCTACAAGACAAGGAAGGGAAAAGCCCATGAAAATGAAACAAAAGAGGATCCCAGGACCGGAGTGAGGACCTCAGGTAAAACAAACAACACTCCAGGCTGGCCCAATTTACATAGGACAGGCCCAGGGAGAGATAAACATATAAATAGAAGAGCCAAAGCTAGCTCTCTCTCTGTCTCTCTCCCGCGTGCTGGAGCGCTCTTCTCCTTGTGCCTTTAGATCGACACGCCCTCAACACCTCGAAGATGGATTTTCCTGCTATCTTCTAAATAAAATAGAGCTGTAACACTGATTTGTCTAAGAGCTATAACACGGTCTATCCAAGACCTGAGATCTGTGACACACCGAGGGGCTCTAATGTCCGTCACTCCAAATCTTTGTTGTGATGAGACAAAGAACCGAGGAACATACACTCGTGTGGCAATCCTCTCAATGATGCTCTAATGAATAGGGTCTACTAAGAAAAAAAAATCTGTCTTGCCTTTTGTGATGTAGCCTTGGAAGTCTTATATCCTCACTTCTGTCATAGTTTCAATGCTCCCAGATTCAAAGGGAAGGGAAGGTGGACTCTACCTTTGGATGGCAGGTGGGTCACAGTCACATTGAAAGAAGAGCGCATGGTCTGGCAAATGTTCTTATGGCCATTTTTGAAAAAAAAAATAAATAATGTTAGTTTAGCATTTATACGATTCTGTATATTTGCAATGCAGCAAGCATAAATATTTCAGTGCAATGCTCTTAAAAGGTAGCAGAGTAGGAAAGCAGTTTTCTGATTGTATGGCCCCCTGGGGGTGATTCTTCCTTCTTGTTTCTATCCAAATACAAAAGAAAATACACATCTCAACCTCCCCACCCACCCCTGTGATTTTTCCTTTATGGATGTTGAAAGTTCTTTACAAAGACTGAGGCAGGAGGTAGATGCCCACCCCACCCCACTCCCACCACCTCTGCCAGGGTAGATTCAATTTCTGTGTATCTAAACTCTGGGGAGAATAGCAGAACAATTAAAGGAGAGGGATGGGCCCTGCCGAGACCACAGATCTCTCATTTCTGAAGTCAGGAGACCTCCCAGAGCACACATGCACAAAGAAGGCTCCCTGCAGATGTTAGGGGGAGCAATGTCAAGGGATGCTCTACCCAGACACTGGTAGGATCCATCTTAGCTACAAAAGAGTATAAAGTGCTCACACAGGGAGGATCCTGAGATATGCCTTTCAATCCTGGCTAATAATCAGTTACAATCTTACAGGGAGGATCCTGAGATATACCAAATATGGACTCAGAACCAGGCAAACCAAAATAACTGGCCAAAGGAAACCCAGAAGAAATACCTCATAGAAGTAATTCAAACTGCCATGAGACTCAGCAACTCTCTTTCTGAATCTGCCTGTATGTCTCTCCACACATACTATACTTTTTTTCCTCTTAATAAATACTTTACTTGTTTCACTACTTTCCATCTTTGTGGAAATTCTTTTTGGCAAAAGTAAAGGGCCAGAGCCCTTGTTACTGACCACTGGTCTAGTAGCTAGGGTCCAGTGTTTTCCCAGTCTCTGGCTGGGAACCCAAGTCCCACTCCAAGTCATTACAGGCTGAGGCCTTGTCATTACAAGAATATGGTCTCCAATAATGTGCTAGAGTTATGGGTGGAGAGCAGTCCCTTTCAATCCTGGCTAATAATCAGTTACAATCTTAGCAAAGCTGCCATCACAGGGCCTTTTATAATGCAACTTGTGGATCTAAAAAATTCAGTTGCTCAGTTGTGTCCAACTCTGTGTGACTCCATGGACTGTAGCCTACCAGGTTCCTCTGTCCATGGGATTCTCCAGGCAAGAATACTGGAGTGGATTGTCATTTCCGTCTTGAGGGGATCTTCCCAACCCAGAAATCAAACCTGTGGTGTCTCTGTGTCTTCTGCATCTCAGGCAGATTCTTTACCACTGAGCCACCAAAAAGTGAAGAATAGAGGATAAATGAAGTTAAGTAGAGTAGGCAGCATAGAAGATGTATTTGATGTAAAATTGTATGATCACCAAAGATACATTCACCATTATTTATGATAAAGACTTCTTTTCAATAATTCTCTGTATATTTCTTTCTGTGTAGCTCTTTAACTCTTCATAAGATGTTTTTTGTTGGTTCTGATGTGGATGACTGAATTCTTCATGCTAATGGGAATAATGGGAGAGTTTTAAAAATTAATTCCCAAACCTCACATTAGTCATTAGTTTAACCTTTTGCTCCCTCTCCACCTGCCCGACTCTTTGTGTGGGTTGCTTGGTTAAGCAGCAGACATTGGCTTATTGGCATTTCACCCCTTCCTTTTCATTTGATGATATTACTAATAACAAGACTAAGACCTGGTATTTGTATTATGCTTTGGAACTGATAGCACATTTCCACATTATCTCAAAAACAAAGATGAGAGAGACTCATGGAGAATTGTCCTAAACACTGCTCTTAATCGGACACTGGTAACTGTGTTTGATTGTGGCTATGGATCCTCTTCTCTGCCTTCCAGGCCACCCTGCAATTGCTTTCAGCACATCTTCCTAAAGTTCTGTCTGAATATATCACCTCTCTACTCCAAAACCTTCAAGGACTCCCTCTTGGCAACATAAATATAAAGGTCAAATTCCTTAGCCTGTCATTTAAAACATTTCAAAATTGAGTCAACATACTATTTCAGTCTAATCTCCCACTAGTCTTTTGTTCAGTTCAGTTTAGTTCAGTTGCTCAGTCGTGTCCAACTCTTTGCAACCCCATGAATCACAGCACGCCAGGCCTCCCTGTCCATCACCAACTCCCGGAGTTCACCCAGCCTCACATCCATCGGGTCAGTGATGCCATCCAGCCATCTCATCCTCTGTCATCCCCTTCTCCTCCTGCCCCCAACCCCTCCCAGCATCAGAGTCTTTTCCAATGAGTCAACTCTTCGCATGAGATGGCCAAAGTATTGGAGTTTCAGCTTTAGCATCATTGCTTCCAAAGAACACCCAGGACTGATCTCCTTCAGAATGGACTGGTTGGATCTCCTTGCAGTCCAAGGGACTCTCAAGAGTCTTCTCCAACACCACAGTTCAAACACATCAATTCTTGGGTGCTCAGCCTTCTTCACAGTCCAACTCTCACATCCATACATGACCACAGGAAAAAACATAGCCTTGACTAGACGGACCTTAGTTGGCAAAGTAATGTCTCTGCTTTTGAATATGCTATCTAGGTTGGTCATAACTTTTCTTCCAAGGAGTAAGCGTCTTTTAATTTCATGGCTGCACTCACCATCTGCAGTGATTTTGGAGCCCCCCAAAATAAAGTCTGACACTGTTTCCACTGTTTCCCCATCTATTTCCCATGAAGTGATGGGACCGGATGCCATGATCTTCGTTTTCTGAATGTTGAGCTTTAGGCCAACTTTTTCACTCTCCTCTTTCACTTTCATCAAGAGGCTTTTTAGTTCTTCTTCACTTTCTGCCATAAGGATGGTGTCATCTGCATATCTTACTGCGACCCAGCGCACTAAGTGCAGCTGAGAGGAGTTAACCCACGTCCGAGGTCAGGGGCAGCGGCCGAGGGTGCCAGGCTGCAACGGCACAAGAACGGCAGAGAGGAGCTGCTCAAGTCTGAGGTCAGAGGCGGCGGCTGGGAGGAGCTACCCTGAGCCCGAGGTCAGTGGCAGCCAGGAGGAGACACCCCACGTCAGAGGTCAGGGGCGGCCAAGAAAAGCCACCTCGCCCAAGGCCAGGGGCGGCGACCGGGAGGAGCAACCCGAGCAGCGGTAGCTGCACGGGAGCAGGAGGGCCTAGAGGAGCCATCCCACGTTGAAGGTCAGGGAAGGGGCGGTAAGGAGATACCCGTCATCCAAGATAAGGAGCAGTGGCTGTGCTTTGATGGAGCAGCCATGAAGAGATACCCCACGCCCAAGGTAAGAGAAACCCAAGTAAGATGGTAGATGTTGCAAGAGGGCATCAGAGGGCAGACACACTGAAACCATACTCACAGAAAACTATAGTCAATCGAATCACAATAGGACCACAGTCTTGTCTAACTCAATGAAACCAAGCCATGTCCGTGGGGCAACCCAAGATGGGCGGGCCATGGTGGAGAGGTCTGACAGAATGTGGTCCACTGGAGAAGGGAATGACAAACCACTTCAGTATTCTTGCCTTGAGAACCCCATGAACAGTAGGAAAAGTCTTTTGTATGTATGTATAAAATGCATGCTCCAACCAGTCCTCTCTTATCCTTTTCATATCCAAGTTTCAGCTCTTACTGTTCTTTTCATGTGGAACTATCTCCTTTCATCTTTTCCTATTAAAACTCTAATTTTTAATGTCCAACACAAAATGCATCTTCTTCATTGGGCTTTCTCTGATAGCCTAATCGTTCTTTCTCTCTTTAGCCTCCTCTACTATGTTGTTTGTATGACCCTCTATTTCTGTTTTTAATTTATTCTTTTCTGGCTGTGTGGGTCTTTGTTGCAGCCCGAGGGCTTTCTCTAGTTGTGGTGGGGAGTACTTACTCTTCATTTCGGGGGGTGGCTACTCTTCGTTTTAGTGGGCTTCTTATTGCAGTGGCTTCTCTTGTTGTGGAGCATAGGCTGTAGGCATGAGGGCTTCAGTAGTTCCAGTTTGAGGGCCCTGAAGAGTGTACTTAACTTACACGCTAGTAAAGTAATGCTCAAAATTCTCCAAGCCAGGCTTCAGCAATACGTGACCATGAACTTCCAGATGTTCAAGCTGGTTTTAGAAAAGACAGAGGAACCAGAGATCAAATTGCCAACATCCCCCAGATCATGGAAAAAGGAAGAGAGTTCCATAAAAACATCTACTTCTGCTTTATTGACTGTGCCAAAGCCTTTGTGTGGATCACAATAAACTGTGGAAAATTCTGAAAGAGATGGGTATACCAGACCACCTGACCTGCCTCTTGAGAAACCTATATGCAGGTCAGGAAGCAACAGTTAGAACTTGACATGGAACAACAGACTGGTTCCAAATAGGAAAAGGAATACGTCAAGGCTGTATATTGTCACCCTGCTTATTTAACTTATATGCAGAGCACATCATGAGAAACGCTGGGCTGGAAGAAGCACAAGCTGGAATCAAGATTGCTAGGAGAAATATCAATAACCTCAGCTATGCAGATGATACCACCCTTATGGCAGAAAGTGAAGAGGAACTAAAGAGCCTCTTGATGAAAGTGAAAGGGGAGAGTGAAAAAGTTGGCTTAAAGTTCGACGTTCAGAAAACTAAGATCATGGCATCTGGTCCCATTACTTCATGGCAAATAGATGGGGAAACAGTGGAAACAGTGTTAGACTTTATTTTTTGGGGCTCCAAAATCACTGCAGATGGGGATTGCAGCCATGAAATTAAAAGACGCTTACTCCTTGGAAGGAAAGTTATGACCAACCTAGATAGCATATTCAAAAGCAGAGACATTACTTTGCCAACTAAGGTCCGTCTAATCAAGGCTATGGTTTTTCCAGTAGTCACGTATGGATGTGAGAGTTGGACTGTGAAGAAAGCTGAGTGCCAAAGAATTGATGCTTTTGAACTGTGGTGTTGGAGAAGACTCTTGAGAGTCCCTTGGACTGCAAGGTGATCCAACTACTCCATTCTAAAGGAGATCAGTCCTGGGTGTTCTTTGGAAGGACTGATGCTAAAGCTGAAACTCCAGTACTTTGGCCACCTCATGCGAAAAGTTGACTCATTGGAAAAGACTTTGATGCTGGGAGGGATTGGGGTCAGGAGGAGAAGGGGACAACAGAGGATGAGATGGCTGGATGGCATCACTGACTGGATGGACATGAGTTTGAGTGAGCTCCGGGAGTTGGTGATGGACAGGGAGGCCTGGAGTGCTGTGATTCATGGGGTCACAAAGAGACGAACAGGACTGAGCGACTGAATTGAACTGAACTGAACTGAACTGAAAGCTTGGACTCAGCAGTTTGGCTCATGGGCTTAGTTGCTCTGTGGCCTGTGGGATATTCCTGGACAAGGGATTAAACCCTTGTTCTCTGCATTGGCAGGTGGGTTCTTAACCACTTTACCAACAGGAAAGTCCACCTATTTCTTATCTTTCAAAAACTGGTTAATTAAAAAAAATATCTAATTTTCTGTATTATTTTGTATAGATATTCATCTTTGTTAAGGATCTTGTATGTGTATGCATACTAAGTCTCTTCAGTCATGTACGACTCTGTATGGCCCTATGGCATATAGCCCACCAGGCTCCTCTGTCCATGGGATTCTCCAGACAAGAATACTGGAGTGGGTTCTTCCTCCAGGAGATCTTCCTGATCCAGGGATCGACCCTGCATCTCTTAGTTCTCTGGTATTGGCAGGAGGGTTTGTTACCACTGGGAAGTGCCACCTGGGAAGCCCATTAAAGATCCTACATGCTGCAATAGGTAAAATATTGATACTCAGTATTGACTGGTTTTCACTCCTGTGATATTCCAAGGTGGCTTCCTGGTTGGAAGAAGCCATGTTGTGACTCCACCATTTTTAACACAGATTCTTGAGTTTCCCTTGGTGGCTGTGGTGGTGAGTGTCTTCTTTCTTTCCTGTCAACTGGCAGGGGAAAGAACATGAACAGGTGTGTGCGGATGGTTCTTATCAGAGAACTGGAAATAGTGTGTTCCACTTCCTGTCATATTCCATTAGAAATCTGTCAAGCCGAGCAGTGGTGGGAAATTTCTAGATCTGTACATGTGAAGAAAAGGAAAGGAGTTTGTGAGCAAACTCATCAGGTAGCTGGTGTCCTCACAGAGGAGTATAACTTCCCTCTTTTCTCTGTGTTCCAACATCAGCTCTTAAAGGAACTCAGCAATATTTTTTTCTTCCTCTAGAAGTTCTTTTTTTTTTTTTTTTCCGCTAGGAGTTCTGAAGAAAAAGATTCTGCCACTTCTCTACTCTTCACTTGCTTTTCCCCATGAGGGGAGAAATAGCTCAACTTATTAGGGAGATCAGTGATAACTGGATACCCCTGGGCCAGGTTAACTAGAGTGCAGGTTGCAGGACAGACTCACATTGTGTGATACCAGAAGCTGAATAATTTCGAGAACACAAAATTGTGTGCACAGAATTGTCAGTGCCCTCAGGTCTTTGGAAGGGCTTTTGCAGGTAAGGGTGTAAAACTTAAACTCCACTGACTCCATGATGAAGGCCACCACATTGGCCACCAGAACAGTCCGAATCCCCTGTCCAGAGGTCTCCATTCTGCTCTCCATCAGGATATGAGGTGGTCATGCCTCTCACTGCCATTTTCTAAACCAAGGCTGCCAGGCCTGCCCCAAGGTCTGAGTTTAGAGAAGTGCCTTGTTTTGGCTTCAGGTCTAAGCTGCATTCTCTAGCCCAATGTGGTGGCTTTGTAATATGTGAATTTAGGTAGCATTCGTGCATGCAAAGTTGCTTCCGTTGTGTCCTACTCTTTGAGACCCTATGGATTACAATCCACCAGGCTTCTCTGTCCATGGGATTCTCCAGGCAAGAATACCGGAGTGGGTTGCCATTTCATCCTCCAGGGGATCTTCCTTACCCAGGGATCAAACCCACACCTCCTGAGTCTCCTTCCTTGCAGGTGGATTCTTTACTGTTGAGCTAGCATTAAATGCCGGAGAAGGCAATGGCACCCCACTCCAGTACTCTTGCCTGGAAAATCCCATGGACGGAGGAGCCTGGTAGGCTACAGTCCATGGGGTCACGAAGAGTCGGAAATGACTGAGCACTGCAGGTGGATTCTTTCCCGGAGCCACCAGGGAAGCCCAAGAATACTGGAGTGGGTAGCCTATCCCTTCTCCAGGGGGTCTTCCTGACACAGGAATCAAATTGGGGGTCTCCTGCATTGCAGGTGGAATCTTTACCAGCTGAGCTTCCAGGGACACCACAGGCATGATCCTACTTTTTTAGTAATCACCAGAACTATGATCTTCCTGAATTCCAACACTCTACCTCTGACAAAAAGTCTCTCTTTGACCAAACTCTAGCTAGGCTCCCTTGAGCCCTTTCTCAACGAGGCCTTAACTTTGGCCTATGAAGATATCAATGAACAAAACACTGATATGATTTCTAACAGCTCAAGGACATATCATAGCATAAGCTCCCCAGCCAGGCCTCTTCACCCTTCCCCATGGGCATTTTACAGCCAGTCTTCTGGCCACCCCGGGCCTGGGAAGGAAGACTGTGTTCCTGAATAATCACAGCCCACACTTCAGGCAGCAAGAGCCCTGGGGCTTCAGAAACTCAAGGGCAGGGCCCCCAGCTCAGCCTGTCCTGTTGTCACGGGGGTGTGTGAACCCAGAGCCTCCTGTCTCACTCATGTATACCCATTTAGCATTCCCTCCAGAGAGGGTCCTCCCACCCCCAACCCAGGGAAATGCAAGATCCACCTTTCCCACCAGGGCTGCCAAAACTGGTCTGCTTTCCCCACCAGAATGATGTTGTTATTGGGAACCAGGGAAACGGGAAAAAAGGTACAGTCTCTATCCTCACGGAGAAGGTGATGGCACCCCACTCCAGTACTGTTGCCTGGAAAATCCCATGGACGGAGGAGCCAGAGGGCTGCAGTCCATGGGGTCGCTGAGTCGGACACGACTGAGCGACTTCCCTTTCACTTTTCACTTTCATGCATTGGAGAAGGAAATGGCAACCCACTCCAGTGTTCTTGCCTGGAGAATCCCAGGGACAGGGGAGCCTGGTGGGCTGCCGTCTATAGAGTCGCACAGAGTCGGACGCGACTGAAGCAACTTAGCAGCAGCAGCAGCAGCAGCAAGGACATATCCCTAGGATGACACTAGCCCCACTGAAAGTACCTGCCTAAGAAAACTTAAGGCTGCCAAAGAACTGACTGTTTGTTCCAGCCAACACCTGAAGATAGAGTCTTCATTTCGCAGCCTCTGTGGGAGGTAAGTGCCAGTTAGCAAATCTGGATGAGGATCATAAGGATCAACCACCCCGCACTTTCTGTTTTTTTTTTTTTTTCAATTTTTCATTTCCCTGACTCTACTGAGCCCCTGCTCACTCTCCCCCTTCCTATTCCCTCATTCTCCCTTTAAAATACCCAATCACCTCTGTGCAAGTCAAAGTGGAGTAAATTCACACTGGACTTTTTTCTCTATTGTAATCATATATGACTGATTAAAACCCAGCTGATTCATGTGAATGTATGGCCAAAACCACCACAATATTGTAAAGTAGTTAGCCTCCAATTAAAACAAACAAACAAAAAAAACCCTGTCCCTTAGTGTCTGATTTTGTTTACCTTGGACACCTCTCTCTATTGGTGCTGCCTGAGACTCTTGGCATTTGGGGGCAGCTATACCAGGTAACTAAAATGCCTGGATTTCCCCACATCAGCTGCTATTAAGGCAAATTTGTGCATCCTGTATCCTGTGTGGTCAACTTACTAAAATCTATTTGCAGGACTTTAGTCTTATCTCTTATAAAAGCATCTGTTGAATTCTCACCTGTTAAATTATTTTTGGATGGAATTCTGCTGTATATCATTAATCCTCCCCTCTCATGTCTCAAAATCGTCTCTCTATATATTAACAGAAATATTGAAGAGGGCACAGATGTGTGAGAGTTACAGCTGCCAGCAACCACTTTTTTGGGTAAGAGAGGCAGCTGAGTGAATGTTCAGTTGTGTCCGATTCTGTGCCACCCTAAGGATTGTAGCCCATCAGCCAGGCTCCTCTGAATTCTCCAGGCAAGAATACTGGAGTGGGTTGCCATTTCCTCCTCTAGGGGATCTTCCTGACCCAGGGTTCAAACCTGCGGCTCCTGCACTGGCAGGTGGATTCTTTACCACTGAGCCACCTGGGAAACCCAAGAGAGGCCATTCAACATTAATTCTTAGTTAACAGGAAAATTGAATTAAACCTTCCAGTACCTGACCCTTCTTATTAGCTAATGTTCATAGCGTTATTGCTAAATGTTTGAAGAAATATTGTGTGAGTGTCCCCAATTTGGGGCATACATAATACATATCAGGCACAGCTACTGGGGATTTGAACTTGCAGATGAACCAAACCAACCACCAGACATATCCAACTAGCCTGAAACTAATTTTCCTGAGTCCCTGAGTGTTTGTTTCTAGTTGATTTTCAGGGTCCTCTCCAGCCCTTGGGCATCACTGGTGGCTCAGAGGTAAAGAATCCGCCTGCAATGCAGGAGATGCAGGTTCGATCCCTGGGTTGGGAAGACCCCCTGGAGAAGGGAATGGCAACCTCAGCAACCCATGCCAGTATTCTTGCCTGGGAAACCCCACGGACAGAGGAGGCCAGTCCGTGGGGTCGCAAGAGTTGGACACAACTGAGCGACTAAATCAATAAGGACTCCAGTCCTTCCTGGTGGGAAGCCATGCATATCTCTGTGACAGTTTGCCTCTCCTGGAGATTTCCGTGCGCAGATTCAAGGTCACTGTCTCTCCCTCAACAGTCTTGGTTTTCGTTCCAAGCGTTCTCTGTAGAGGACGGAGATGATCAGAGAAAATCACTGCTTCTGTTGCTGTTTCTCTGCCTCTGCCTCTTCCTTTTTTCGCTTATTCACCGGGGAAGGACATGGAGGAGGGATATGGGATTCAGGGAGAGGGAGATATGATCAGATTTGCCCTAGTGGTGGCATGAGAGGAAAAGTGCCAGCTTTGTTTTCAATCTGTGGGCGTGTGTGGTCAGCCTCCTTGAATCAAGGAGCTGGCAAGCTGAACAGCTCAGAGACAACCGTGTGACCCCAAATTCTGCACATCCCCTCACCCCCAGTGCCATGTAGGATTGTCCCAGAGCCCGAAAACCTTCATCTATGGACCACCGAAGGTGACTGTCCAAAGAGACACCCCACATCCACTAGCTGCCCCAGCTTCTTTCCACGTCAATCTCGCCTGCCGACACTAGGTGGCAGCAAAGCGCCAATTCACCAACCGTTCCTCACTGCGTCCTGTCTCCTGGCTGACTGCAGAACTTAAAAAAAGAAATGTTACTGCAGATTTTCCTTTTAGAGAAAGAACTACCCATGCAAAACGTATCAGCTTTAAAGAGCCATGGCGATAGCTGAAACGTCATCAAGATGAAAGCTGCTTTTAAGAATAGGATAGGCAAACAATCAAAAGAGAGAAACAAACTAAAACCCCTAAACCAAACAATCAATATGAAACCCCTATGAGAATACAATGCCGTGTTGGCTTTAGAGGACGTAGTTTTCCAGGCTTTAGGGACCTCCCAATCCATGCTTGCAGGGTCTGCAGTATTAGTGAGTGTCTTATAGATGATATATGGACCCCAGGCAGGTGTAAAGGTGGGGCTTTCTAGCTAACAAGGATTAGTGCAGGAGAAGAATCCATCTGCTTTTAAGGCTGAGCCCTCAGAAAGTAGAAGATTCAGACCATCTCCTTGTTGCAAACTGCATTCCTGAGGAAGGAAAAGGACAAATGGCAAGGAGACATCGTGTCTTGGGAGAAACTCCAAAGACAAGAGTACTCTGCTAGGGTTCAGAACACCCGAGTTCTGTCTCCCAAAGGCCAAATGGGGCTTAGAATTCAGTAAACTCACCCCATCATCCTTGCTCCCCACCCCCACCTGCATACCCTGCTGCTTCAACAGTAAATTTTTAGAGCACTCTTGAAGTCCTTTGGGGCTTCCCAGGTCGTGCTAGTGGTAAAGAATCTGCCTGCCAATGCAGGAGACATCAGAAGCATGGGTTCGATCCCTGGGTGGGGAAGACTTCCCTAGAAGAGAGCATGGCAACCCACTCCAGTATTTTTGCCTGGATAATCCCATGGACAGAGAAGCCTGAAAGCTATAGCCCATGGGGTCACAAAGAGTCGGACACGACTGAAGTGACTTAGCACAAAGTCCTTTAAAAAGCCAGCCTGTTTCAGCTGAGGCTGTTCCTCCTGCAGAAGCCATCTTCTTGGTGAAGACGAGATCTTCAGCTTGTTTGAAAACTGTTCACGGGGCTCTAGAGATGGCATGCAGACTTCAAAAGGCAAGGGAGAGAAAGCTAGACTCTGAGGGGTAGCTCTCAGAACCTCTTCCTTTTCCCTTTTGCCATCATCTAAGTAGCCCTGAACTTCAATGCTGGGGAGAGCTGTAAGTTTACAGGGGGTGAGACATCTGATCTTGCCCAAGGCTCTCTGAGAGGTGTACACTGCTCCCAAGTGCCGCAGTCAGGGGAGTGGAGAGTAGAGAATGGGACAGATCTGCAGAAACCAGGCACAGGACCTGCCTCTTGGGAGGAAGAAATCATCTATTTAAGTGCACCTATTCCTATGAAGGCAGAGCTGTAGGACACTGCACTGCCTTGCCAGGTTAGGGACTGGCAGGCGAAGGGGGTATCCATCGGTAACAGAGCCTGGTTGGTGGAGAAGCCCAGGATTCCAACTGGCAGCTGGTCCTAGTGGGGACTGACACTGGTCCCTTGGCAGCGGCCACCTCAGACGGATGTATGGGGGGCTCCCTCCTCTCCTGGAAGCTCTGCAAATGATTGAGGTGGACCCTAGCTCCACAGACCTTGACAGTCCCAACTGCCCAAGGCCTGCCTAAGGGATGGCTATTCTGAAGATGCACAGCACACTTCAAAGGAGCCAGGGATCGGGAAGAAGGCAAGGGGCAGGCCGGAGTGGTCGGGTCACAGGAGCAGGCTCTTGGGGGAACATTAGGCCAAGGCCTAATTTACTCCAACAGGCATGTGCCCACTGCAGCCAGAGCAGGAGAAAACCGGACTGCCCTAAAATGGGACCAGGGACAATGGCCAGGGTGTCCCTCTGTAAGAGGCATCCAGGAGTCCTGGTTGCTAGAGAGGCCTGGGACCCCATCAGGCAACAAGTCCAAATGGGAACTGCTAAAAAAGACGTAACAGCCTCAAAATAGAGTCACTGGTGCTAAGCTCATATCACTAGACCAAAGCTTAAGATCTAACCTAGTTGCAATCTCGACTTTCCCCAGAAATGTAGTCTGAACCTGTCAGTCTGGAATTTTCTGGTCAGTATCGGTGAGGTAATTTGGCACATAGGCCTTTTCCATTCTGAAAAGAAGATGACCCTCCCCTCTCCCACTTATATACGTCTTCATACTGTAAAATTCCTGGCAGCTCCTCCCTACTTGTTAGGTAGGATGTTGTTGTTGTTGTTGTTGTTCAGTCATTAAGTCATGTCTGACTCCGTGCGACCCCATGGACTGTAGCCCACCAGGCTCCTCTGTCCTCCACTACCGTTCAGAGTTTGCTCAAATTCATGTCCATTGAATTGATGACGCTATCTAACCATCTCAGCTTCTGCAGCCCCCTTCTCCTTTTGTCTTCAATTTTTCCCAGCCTCAGGGACTTTTCCAGTGAGTCAGCTCTTCACATCAAGGGGCTCAAGTGTTGATGTTTCAGCACCAGTCCTTCCAATGAATATTCAGGATGGATTTCCTTTAGGATTGACTGGTTTGATCTCCTTGCCGTCCAAGGGACTCTCAAGAGTCTTCTCTAGCACCACAATTCGAAAGCATCAAGTCTTTGGGGCTCAGCCTTCTTTATAGTCTTCACGGTGGGATGATCCTAATTCAATAAAGTCAATCAGATCTTTTAAATTTCCTCTGTTGAATTTTTGTTATTTAACAGGAGTGACAGTCACTCACTTGCTGCTGCCTTCTTAGAGCAATATCTGGGGATGGGCTCCCTCCTTCCTGGAGGCTATGCAAGAGGTGGGGGTCAGCCTTAGCTCCAAGACCTGGAGGGCTCCTGCTGCCCAATGCCTGATGAAGGGGTGGTGCTGTGCATGCATATGCAAGCAGAGCTCAGGGGATCCAGGGATCTGGAACAGGGTGGGGTTCTGGAGAGGACTTGTTACAGGAGCTAGCTATTGGGGAAAGAGGCATCTGCTTAATCCCAAACCCTGTGCTGTGCCACGCTTAGCAGCTCAGTTGTGTCCAACTCTTTTCGACCCCATGGACTGTAGCCTTCCAAGCTCTTCTGTCCATGGGGATTCTCCAGGCAAAAATACTGGAGTAGGTTGCCATACCCTCCTTCAGGGGATCTTCCCAACCCAGGGATCCAACCTAGGTCTCCTGCATTGCAGGCTGATTCTTTATCATCTGAGCCACCAGGGAAGCCCAAGAATACCAGAGTGGATAGGCTATCCCTTTTCCAGGGAATCTGCCCAACCCAGGAATCAAAGTGGGGTCTCCTGCATTGCAGGCAGATTCTTTACCAGTTGAGCTACCAGAGAAGCCCATCCCAAGCCCTACCTAACACCTTCATATACATGTTTCCCCTTAAGGCAGAACTGTAAGAAACTGCACTGTCTTGCCAGGGCAGGTCTGGCAGGTTGGTGTGAGTATCCCTCAGTAAAGGTCACTTGGAAACCCTGGATCTCCATCAGGTAGCTTGTACCAATGGGGGCTGACTGCCGCCCATTTGAATGGTCATTTCCATGTGATTTTGGGGAGTTTTGGGGGTTGGGCTTCCTCTACAACATAGGCTGTGCAGGTTCTTGGGGCTGTACCCTAAATCCACACACCAAAAAAAACTTGGGGCCCCAGGCTCCCTGAAGGGGTTTGTACTGCACATGTGCCTGCAGCATTCTAGGGAGCCAGGGATCTGAGACAGGGCAAGGCTTCAGAGAGTCTTTGTCATGGTATCTGACTCAGAGCAACTGGATTTCTACCTTATTCCAAGCCCTGACTTAATCATTGGAGGGTGTTCTCACTTAAGGCAGAGCTGAAAGGAAACTGACTGCTTAGCTAGCCAGCCACATTATCTTCCCATAATAGAAAACTGGGAGCCCTGTTGGGTCATTGGAGAGACCTGGATCCCTTTAAGGCAGTAGATCCTAATGGAGACTATCTGTTGTCCATTCCCAGCTGCTGCTTCAGAGTGATTTGGGGGTGTTTTCTCCCTCCATCCTGGAGGCAATGGAAGGATTGGGGCCGGGCAAACAGATCTGGAGAGCCCTGGCTGCAGAAGACCTGCTGAAAGGGTGTGTGCTGCACATGCGTGTTCAGCAAAGTTCAGTGTGGGCAAGGATGTGGCACAGGGCAGGGGTTCAGAGACGTCAGGTCAAAGATGTGGGTTCTTGGGAGAACAAGGCGTCTGCCTAATACCAAGTAACCCACCCATTGGTGCATATCTCTCTTGAACATAGAGTTAAAGAAATTGAACTTCCTTGCTCGGGCAGGCCCTAGCTGGATGGACTGGGTGTTCCCTCCAGACTCCTGGAGCCAGGGTGGCTGAGCAGCCTCAGATCACATTGTGTGTCCATTACAAATGGGATCACACCATCACCGTTTTGCAGCTGCTGCTTCAGGGCAACCTGCTGGGACTGGGCTCCTTCTACCCTGGAGGATAGGCAGGTTTTGCAGCCCAGGCCTAGTTCACTGACCTGGAAGAACCATTCTGAAGCAATGTATACTGAGCATGTGCTTGTAGCTCAGGTCAGGGGAGCCAAAGATCTGGAAGAGGATAAAGGCTGGGAAAAGCCACCTCTTAGGGGTGGACTGTTGGGTGAATAAGGCATCTACCTAATTACAGTTCCTTGGTCACTGAAGTCCAAGCCTTGGTAGGGTGACTTAAACTCTTCCATGTTTATCACAATTAGGTCCTGGATAAACAACCTAAAGGAAATCAACCCTGAATATTCATTGGAAGGACTGGTGCTGAAGCTGAAGCTCCAATATTTTGGTCACCTGATACGAAGAGCCTACTCATTAGAAAAGACCCTGATGCTGGGAAAGATTGAAGGCAGAAGGAGAAGGGGACGACAGAGGACGAGATGGTTGGATGACATCACCAACTCAATGGACATCAGTTTGAGCAAGCTCCAGGAGATGGAGAAGGACAGGGAATCCTGGTGAGCTGCAGTCCATGGGGTCACAAAGAGTTGGACACAACTTGGTGACTAAACAACAGACAGTCATGATGATAATGGATGGAGATGTTGGGAGCTCTGCTAAGATAGGTAAAAACCAAATTGAAAATTGAGCTCTACGTTGATTAATCCACCAAAATATTTTTCCTCATTGTCTCCTCTGTTTCTGGATTTTTTAATCTTTTTAAAAAATATTTATTTATTTATTTTTTGGCTGTACTGGGTCTTCATTGCTTTGCATGGGCTTTCTGTAGTTTCAGGGAGTGGGGACTATTCACTGCGGTGTGCGGGCTTCTCATTGTGGTGGCTTCTCTTGTTGCAGAGCATGGGTGCTGGGCATGTGGGTTTCAGTAGTAGTGACACATGGGGCTTAGTTGCCCCATGGCATGTGGAATCTTCCTGGACCAGGGATTGAACCTGTGTTCCCTGCATTGGCAAGTGCATTTTTATCCACTGTGCCACCAGGGAAATCCTTGTTTCCTGATTTTTAGACATAGGTTTATTAACTTTTTCTTGACTATCAAGCTTAGTATGCTTATTGTAGAAAAAAGAGAGTCTTGTTTATGAAAAGCTATGCAAATGCTCTCCAAACTCAAAGGATACAGCGAAGGTGACTGGGAAGACTGGAAAGAGAGGAGATTGAGCACAAACGAGTGCAGCATGCTTTTGACTGGGGGACTCTGAGCAAACTCCTGGGCACTCCTAAGGATGAAACTCTTCTTCTACCCCCAATTCTTCTTTTGCTGGATCTTGTGGAACAGTGTGGGGGAGTGCAAAGGCACCACAATATTGGGAGCAGGGCAGACCTAGTTTGAAACTCTGTTGCTATGGTGAGCATCTTGGTATCATTTTTAAAGCTTGCTGAACTTTTGCCTCCTCATCCATAGAGTGGGGGAAAATAATACTAAATCTGCAGAGCTATTATGAGATTAGAAGGCGAGTGAGGATACTTGTCAAATGCCTGGTACTTTGCAGGTAGTGGGTTTAAAACAGAAGCAAACGGATCCAATCTCCTGTCTAATATCAGAGTAGGCACTGCTAGGATATTATACAGTGGCCTGGCCATGAGATCTGTCGGGAGATTGACTGTTCTCCTTCATTCAGAGCTCCTTAGTGCTTGGGCAGGAGAGTAGTATCTCCTCTTCTACGTGAGGCTCACATGTATTCAGTCACTTCAGTACCCATCCTCCCAGCAGCACTGAGGCTGAGCTGGGAAGAATTTCCTTCTCCCTTCCACAGTCCTCTCCTGGGCTCCAGGATTTGTATCTATTTTTCCCTCTGGACACCACACCCTTCATGGTTTACTAAGCCTGGTTGTTGTTTAGTTGCTCAGTCGTGTCGGACTCTTTCATGACCCCATGGACTGTAGCCCACCAGGCTCCTCTGTCCTTGGGATTTTCCAGACAAGAATACTGGAGTGGGTTGCCATTGCGTGCTGTAGGGGATCTTCCTGACCCAGGGATCAAACCCACATCTCCTGTACTGGCAGGCGGATTCTTTACTGCTAAACCAGTTAAGCCTGGCTATTTATTGCTTGTTTAAAATCATGGTTTTTGCATGTGCTTTGGGGAGAAGAAGGCATCTGAGAGCCACAGTAGATGCTCCCAACCCCTTAAACCCAAGAGATGCCTGATCTCAGTTCCCTTGCCCTGCACGTGGCTCTCAGCTCTGTCTTAGTGATGTGTCAAACAGGGGTCACTCTTTTTTGTGTCTTTCTGGAAGGGAAGAAGAGTCCTGCTAAATATGTGCAGAACTAGCCCAGGAAGGTAAGATGACCACATTAGAAAAACAGAGTGACTGTATTTTCAGAAACAGTATGAGGATCCAGGGGCAAAGTAGCTATTTAACCTTCATTTAAAAAAAAAAAATTAGTTTTGACTGTGCTGGGTCTTGATTACTGTCCGGGCTTTTCTGGAGTTGCAGCCAGCAGTGGCTTCTCTTGTTACCGAGCACAGCTCTAGGGTGCATGGGCTTCAGAGCACAGCTAACAGCTGTGGCCCATGGGCCTAGTTGCTCCGAGGCACGTGGGATCTTTCTGGGTCAGGGATTGGACCCGAGGCTCCTGGATAAGCAGGCAGATTCTTTGCTACTGAGCCACCAGGGAAGCCCGTCAACGTTCATTTTTATTGCGAGCTGAAGTCAAGTAACTCTGAGTATATAGAGGAGGAATCTGTTTTAGGCAGTTCTAAGTGATGGACAGGGAGGCCTGGCGTGCTGCGATTCATGGGGTCGCAAAGAGTCGGACACTACGGAGCGACTGAACTGAACTGAAGTGGTGTTTACAGTGTTTCCCACTAGGGAAGTGCCCCTCAGCCCCTGCGCAGGCCGGTTAACTCTCTAAGAGTTATACAAAAGGACTTTTAAAACAATTGCTTAAATTTAACCCCAAAGATCTTTGCCATCTCTTGTCTTTACGGGTGGTGTAGGTTTCTTTCTGTAAGAAGCACTTCTGAAGTGGCAAAGAAAATACCACAGGCTTACAGAAAGTTTAGTAAAGTTATAAATATTGCTTTTAATCTTCTCACTCTTTTTTTAAATTAATCACTTGGTATTATCTTTAATTAAGTACAAAGACTTTTCCAATCACATCACATAGAGATCATTTTATCCACTGCTCTGTTTGGCTGCCAGTCTCCCATCTCTCTCCTCAGCAACAGTAAGGTGAATACCCTTTCCACAGGGAGGAGAGAGCCACCGTTTGTTGCCTTTGCCAATAATGAAAATGTTTGAGAGCCACGTGGCAAAGCTGTTGCCGTTTGCATCTTTCATATGAAGTACATCAAAAGAACCTGATGTCTCTCCCGGTTGGTAATCACACCAATTCTTCCCAGGTTAGCACCTCCAGTCACCACGCACAGGTTACCAGTGTCAAACCTGATGAAATCAGTAATCTTGCCAGTCTCCAAGTCAATTTGAATGATGTCATTCACCTTGATGAGGGGATTGGGGTAATGGATGTGCGAGCATCATGGGTTACCAGATGAAGGATTCCTTTTGTCCCCACAAAGATCTTTTTTACTTTGCACAATTTATACTTGGTCGCCTCAGGTGTAATACAATGAACAGCAAATGATCCCTGGTGTCACAGATCAATGAAAATTCTCCCCAGTCTTATCAATGCTGATGACATCCATAAAATCAATAAGGTAGATTATATCAGTGCGGAGTTTGCCACTGACCTTAAAGAAATGCTGCATGCAAATCTTCACTCCATCTCCTGTCAGGGCATACTTAAATCTGCTCCTTAGGAAAATGATTAGGGGTAGACGTTCCCTCAGCTTGTGGGGACCAGTAGATGGACAAGTGGCAAACATACCAGTCAGTTTATCCAGCATCCAATGTTTTGGAGCTGCTACGTGCTTCGGGTGCTTCTCAGGACCCTGAGCCATGGCTGTGCTAGGCATGAAAAGAGGCCTGCCTTCTTCCCCATCTTCTCACTTTGCTCAACTATTTCTATTTTTCCATATTAATTTCCATGCATACACATATCTATTTAATTGCAATCAATTTGAATATTATTTTGAAATGTATATTAATTTTATACTATGAAGTCTTCCTCATATTTTATAGACTTTCTATTATAATTTTAATTTCTGTGTAATATTCCATCTTATTTGTGTAAATTTATTAAATCATTATCAGACTGCTGTATGTATTTAGCTTTTCAGCAAATATTTTCAGCGTACGGTATATACTTGGGACTGTACAAAGTCGACCTTTTTATGCTAGAATGAGCAGTTTTTTGCCTATATATTTTTTCTTCTCTTTGTTACTTTAGGGTAGCTTCCTTGGATTGGGATGACTAGGCCAAAAGCTGTGAATTTTTTCTGACAAATGCTTTGCATTAACAATCCAAAATGATTGTACTAGTATATCGTGACAAGCAGTACATGAGTACATTAATTTTGCCCTGTGCTCACTAGCATTAAGTGTTATCATTTTTTATGGTTTTTCTAAAAGCATCATTTCCCACAGAACCCTAAAATAATCAGGAGAAAGCAGCGTTTACTGCCCTGAAGTTGTCTGTTTTCAAATCATGCTTACATGATGGCAATGAGGTTTTAATCAGGTAACTATGTTATCTTTTTCTTTTTCTTTCACTGAAGTGTTTTCAGTTGAGGGGAAATGTTCAGCTATTGACTCAGATTCATATCATCCCTTTGCTTTAACACCTCCAACAAGTTCCTTGAAGACAGACCACGTGAAGGCAGGGGTGAGCTGGTGGTGGGTATGGAGGTGGTGACATGAAGTTGCCCAGTGACTCAAAACAGACTAGCCCCACCTCAGGGAGAGGCCACGTCTGGCACCTGCTGTGAGAGCTTCCCCCCACCTCCCCCGCACTGGTCCTCCCACTCAGGCGGCTGCCTGCAGGAAGATCTTTGAAAGAAGAGGAAAGAATATTATATTCAATACCTAGAAAAAAACATGATAGACACGGCTGGCTTCTAAAAATTGCTGAGCTTAATAGAAAAGACTTTTGAAATCTTGCTTGGGTCCAGAAATCTTCACTCTGTAGAGCAGCTGATTCAAGATTTTTAAAAATGAAGCTTCTCTTGTGGTTCTCTTCTTGCATTTATTCATTCATATTTATTCCCCAGTGTGTTTCAAAAAGAGTCTGGGGCACATTTCCTTTTCTGCAGAGGGAGATTGGAAATTTAAAAAAGAGTCAGGTTTCTCTCAAGCCAGGCAAGGCAGTGGGGAGCCCTACTGAAGAGATATGGAGCTATGACTTCAGAGTATTGCAGGTAAAAGTAAGAAATAGCAGAGAGCTGCAGGCAGATAAGCAGGCTATTGATAAAGACCATATTTAAAAAAACAATTTCTTAAAGAGATTCTGAACATAGGCATCCCTCATTTTATTGTGCTTGACTTTATTGTACTCTGCAAATACTGCAGTTTTGACAAATTGAAGCTTGCCAGCTCCATGTTATGAAATGATGGTTAACATGTGTTTTAGCAATACTGATTTTAAATTAAGGTATGTACATTGCTTTTTTAGTTCTTTTTAAAATTTTATTTATTTTTAAATTGAAATATAGTTAATTTGGGCTTCCCTGGTGGCTCAGATGGTAAAGAATCTGCCTGCAATGAGGAAGATCCAGGTTCAATCCCTGGCTAAGAAAGATCCCCTGGATAAAAGAATGGCAACCCACTCCAGCATTCTTATCTGGAGAGTTCCATGGACAGAGGAGCTTGGTAGGCTACTGTCCATGGGGTTACAAAGAGTTGGACATGACTGAGCGATTGACACATTCACTTTTATAGTTGATTTACATTGATGTGTTAGTTTCAAGTGTACAGCAAAGGGATTCAATTATTTTTCAGATTCGTTACCATTATGTTATCCGAAGATACTTGAGTATAGCTCCCTGTGCTATTCAGTAGATAAGGTATGTACATTGTTTTTTAAGACATAGTGCTCTTGCACACTTAATAGACTTCAGTATAGTGTAAACATAATGGGAAACCCAAAAAATTTTTGTGTGACTGGCTTTGTTGCAATATTCACTTTTTTGTGGTAGTCGGAACCAAACCCTCCGCATCTGTGAGGTATGACTATATTTTGAAGTGGATGCAGTGATCAATTCCTACAGGAAGAAAATATAAGAAATGAACATCATTCTACTTTTTAAAACAGGGAAATTAATTTGCAAGCTCAGGGAAAACTGTGGATGGAGTGTATTGCCTTTGTGCTGGTTCTTAAGGAAATATGTGTTGTGCTGGAGAAGACTGTATACCATTTGACTGAATGTAATTGTTGTCAGATGTACCCAGACCTGCTACAGCAAATAGTAACCCCTTCCAGCCCATGGGATGGTCTCTGAGGCACAGGTCTCTGTCCTTGACCTTGGCTTTTTCCTGTTCAAGAACATGACTCAACTGAGGAAAGAAACATACAATCCAGCAGATGGGACAAAGCTCAGAAGAACCTAGTAACAGTGATGGCAGGACAGAGATTTGAAAATAATTTGAGTGGCCTGGAATTAAAAACTGAAACGGAAACTAACATGATGAAGTGAACAACTTCAAAGATTTTTAAAAAGTAATTGTTCAAATATAGAACGAGAACGGCTCCTGGGAAAAGATCTGGGAGTAATGAGATACAGCAGCTAAAGAGATGATGGGGATTCAGAGACACACAAGCTCTAGATAAGCTTGCAAACATTTGCCTGTGGACGCTGGTCCAGCATTCCCCGGCCTGGAGTCCCCTAGAATTTCCATCTGAGGGACTCAGAGGCAGCAGTGCGGTCAGAGCAGGCCTGCAGGAGGGTTAGAAGGCTTGAGAACAAAGAAAAAGCAGACAACCCCCTCCCCACCCACCCCACACACACCCTACAAAAAACAGGAGTATTTTTAAAAAGCGTGAAACATAAAGGGGGACTTGAGAGTTACTCTTAAATCTTGCAATAGATTTTATCTAGAAGTGGGACTGACTACTTTTAGGTGACATCGTACACCAGAACTAGTTCTCTAAACCTCTCTAATCCCATCTTCACCCACTCGGTTCCCAGCAGCTCCTCTAACAAGGCTTCCCTGAGTGTCTGGAAAAAATAGCAGCCCATCATCCTTTCTCCCATACTCCTCTCCCTGGTGTGTTTTTCTTCACAGCGCATGTAAGCAACTGAATACTGATTTTACTTGTTTCTGGGCAGTTTTTGAGAGGCAGTATGCCTTGGTGAATGATGCTAGGCAGTAGAGTCTGACTTCCTGGTTCAGAGCCCAGTCTTGTTTCTTTCTAAGCATTTGGCTTTAGGCATGTTTGTTGACCTGTCTGAACTCCTCATCTCCTCCATCTCCTCATCTATAAATGGGAGATCGTGAGCGTACCTGCTTCACAGGGTAAGCTTGTGCTGTTTTTCAGTTGTGTCTGACTCTTTGTGACCACATGGACTCTAGCTCGCTGGGCTCCTCTGACCATGGGATTCTCCAGGCAAGAAGACGAGTGGGTTGGCATTTCCTCCTCCAGGGGATCTTCTGACCCAGGGATCGAACCCACATCTCCTGCATTGCGTGGATTCTTTACCTCTTGAGCTATTGGAGAAGCCTCTCAAAGGGTAGTTGTAAGCATTAAATGAGTGTTTTCCTGCAAAGAGCTTAGACGCATACCCACCTATGTCCTCAAAATCTGTTTTCTGTTCTTGTTTTTCATTATTACCACATAAGAATGCAAGCCTCCAGAAAAGCAGGAACTCTGTTATGTTTTAGTCCTATGACAAAGTAGGTGCTCTCTAAAAATTTATTGAGCCAGTAAGTTTAATGGGTGGAAGTTTCAAGCAGCCAGATGGTATTTTGTTGTAAATGGGAAGGAACTTGCCCCAAATCAAAGCTCGTTAAGATTAGAAAAGCTGTCTGGGAGGTAATGGATCCAGGCACCTGAGATATTGAGGAAGGGGTTGGTGGTCCTTGATTTGGGTGGGGTACGAAACATCTCTGCTTAGGGTTGGATGGAGGATCTGTAGTTTCTGAGTGGGGAAGTGATCTGATGATGAGACAAAGATCATCACTGACTTCATGCCAGATCTGGCTCCTTTGTGGGCTTTCCAGGTGGCCCAGTGGTAAAGAATCTTCCTGCCAAGTGGGAGGTGCAGGAGGTGTGGGTTCGATTCCTTGGGTTGGGAAGATGCTCTGTAGTAGGAAATGGCAACCCACTCCAGTATTCTTGCCTGGGAAATCCCGTAGACAGAAGGGCTTGGAGGGCTACAGTCCACGGGGTCACAGAGAGTTTGACATGACTGAGTGACTAAACAACAACAAGGGCTCCTTTGTGTGTAAATAACACAAACAGACCCTGGGGCTCACAGCTCACGGGGAAGCTGAAGAAGCGGGCTTGCAAACAGGAGGGGACTAGCTTGGTCCTGGTGGGTCAGGAAGCAGGGAGCACAAAATACTTTAATCCTAATTCTGAGTGATATGTCTTCACTGGCTTCCGCAATGTGAATGGGGTGGATGCTCTCCTATGAAGACCCACAAAAGAGGAAATACCCCCAAGCAGGAAGTAGGTTGGTTGCTGGGGAGTATGGCCAACATCCCATGTCCCAACCTGTTGAATGTACATCTTCCCAATGAGCTCTGGTGCTGGGAGGACAGTCTTGTTCTGCCCACCTGTGTCATGAAGAGAATTTGTCCTCAATCCCCAGCCAGCAGCCTCTCCTTTGCTATTTCTTCATCTGCCAGTCATCCAGCTTGGTGATGTGCAGTGTGTCTCTTCATGGACCACAATTGATGCCTCACATGTGGTGACTTGGTGACTGTAACCTTAATGGTTTTGTAACAATAACAGTGCTTCCCTGGTGCTCAGTGATAAAGAATCTGCCTGCAGAGCAGGAGATGTGAGTTCGATCCTTAGGTCAGGGAGATTCCCCTGGAGAAAGAAATGGCAACCAACTCCAGTATTTGAGCCTGGGAAATTCCATGGACAGAGGAGCCTGGCGGGCTACAGTCCATGAGGTCACAAAAGAGTCAGACACGACTTAGCAACTAAATAACAACAAACACTATCAGTAGTACTATAATATTCAGAAAAATGATTGCTGTGATGTCTGAGATTGCTCCAGATGTCAAGCATTGAGTCTGGCTATTTACACGCATTACTGCTTTAATTTGGGGGGCTCCAAAATCACTGCAGATGATGACTGCAGCCATGAAATAAAAAGACACTCCTTGTAAGAAAAGCTATGACCAACCTAGACAGCATATTAAAAAGCAGAGACATGACTTTGCCAACAAAGGTCCGTCTAGTCAAAGCTATAGTTTTTCCAGTAGTCATGTATGGATGTGAGGGTTGGACTATAAAGAAAGCTGAGTGCCGAAGAACTGATGCTTTTGAACTGCAGTGTTGGAGAAGACTCTTGAGAGTCCCTTGGACTGCAAGGAGATCTAACCAGCCAATCTTAAAGGAAATCAGTTCTAAATGTTCATTGGAGGGACTGATGCTGAAGGTGAAACTCCAATACTTCGGCCACCTGCTGTGAAGAACTGACTCATTGGAAAAGACCTTGATGCTGGGAAAGATTGAAGGTAGGAGAAGAAGGGGACTACAGAAGATGAGATGGCTGGATGGCATTACCAACTTGATGGACATGAGTTTGAGTAAGCTCTGGGAGCTGGTGATGGACAGGGAAGCCTGGCATGCTGCAGTCCATGGGGCTGCAAAGAGTTGGACATGACTGAGCGACTGAACTGACTGCTTTAAATCCTCATATCCTTGAGGAAGTTATACTTTTTGCATTTGATAAATGAGGAAACTGATGCTGATAAAGGTAAAGTAACTTTGCCAAGGCTGTTGAGTTAAGAAACATGAAGCTGGTATTTGTAAGCCTTTGTTGGCCTCTGAGTCTCCCATCATGTAGGCAGAAAACCAAAGGTGAAGAGATCTTCCATCTTTACCTTTGCAAAATGTCAAAAGAAGAGCTGTCACCTGGGGATTGGTCTTCTCTAAAACTTTCTTCATTAAGCAAAAATATGTACTTGTAAAGAAACTTCTAAATAGTAACCCTGGCCCCTGGCCCAGCCACACAGGTGCATTCAAGTCCCAGTAGGCATGGATAGGCTGCCCTGGAGAAGGTGCAACTTGAGAGCAGGAGACTGGGAGTGCCCCCTCTCACATATCTTCTTGGTCATTGCCTTTCTTTCCTGTCCTAGGAAGAACATGCCATATGGTGCCTGCTCCCTTGCCTTGTCTTGTCTGAACTTTTCTCTCCTCTCTTCTTCCTTCTTCTCCCCTTCTCATCCTTTCTTTTGTTGTCTTTCTTCTTCTAGCTTAAGACTATTCCTCTTCTTGCCCAAATACCTTAGGAAAATCTCCCTCATTCACTAACTTCTTTTTTTGTCTCCTCCTTTTCCTCTTTCAATTTGCTTAGTTGATTTGTGGACCAAAAAAAAGAGGAATCTTATTAATAATAAACTCATGAATATTGCCACCAATGTATCCGTATAAAGGAAAGGAAAGTTCTAGATCTGAAGTGATATTAGACAACTGGGATGACCAGGATATAAAGTCCTGGAAGTCAGTTTGGAAAATTCACACAAGTGGATTTTATTCTCAAGTACAGGGATTCAATGAGTAAAAACATTCAGTGGTGGGCTATGAGCTGAGACCAGGAAGGCAGAAAAATAATTCAATAGAATACTCCATGCCCTTAAGGAACTCTCCATCTAATTTTACTCATTATTTAGAATCACTTTTGGGTACTAATTTCTTATATCACACACACTCACGCCTCCCCCCAAGTGGTTTTTCTTTTTGCTAATGTGTACCACTTCAGCTACTTAGTGGGATAGAAATGTTTTATAGGTGGTTTTGGAACCTAGCCCTCTTTTATAAGAAAATAATTCTATGGGGAAATGGCTTTTCCGTTTGCAAAAACTGAGTTAAATGCAAATGGGGCACTCTTCCTTCGTAGGTGGGGGTTGACTACCTGCCAGAGTGTTGTTGGGGTGTTTCTCTAAGTCATTAGTGTGACTTGTGGCCAAAAGGACTCTGTATCTGGCACCATCTGGTGTCTGGAGGTAAAGGAAGTGCTGCTCTCAACATTTATTCTAAGACTTGACCTTAGTACGACACCAAGAAAGCCCCAAGTTGGAAATGATACCCAAAGAGGTAGATACAGGTTTCTGAATGGGTCCTGTTATCTCCACCAACCATTGGCATTGAACTTTGGCTTTTAGCTTTCCGTCCATCCTCCTGTCACCTTTCCTGACTCCAGCCACTCTTCATCTGTCTGGGACACTTTACTACAGGAGTGAGCCACTCTGTCCATGGAAGTCTGGTGGTGGTCTGGGAATGGATGTTGCTGTGTGGAGACTGGGGTGGAGGGTCACTGGGAATCTTGGTTCTCCACTGACAACTGAGGGAAGATGCAGGTGAAATGACCTGAGGGCTTTGTTGACTGTGGCCAGTGTGGTTATGATGGTGATGATTACACATGATGGAAAGCTTATGCAGGAGAAGAAGGGGAAGGAGGGGGTGAGGGCTCAAGTCTCCTATTCCTGGAAGTCATGAAAGGAGCGGCAACATTGCATACTTCAGAACAGACAGTCAGGGGAGTCCGTTTAGATAAAAGCTCGTCATGAAAAGTAGGCTGGGTCCGCAAGGCCAGACTGGACTTACATTGGGCAGAAGGTCCAAAGAGAGGTGGGCCAGTTTGATAGACTCTTCTCTTTTACATTTCCTTTCAGATTTGATATATATTTTTTGACATCAGTGATGAGACCAAGGCTTTGTGAAGGTATGAGGTATGAGTCAGGAGAGAGAAGAGAATTAAGAACATGTATATTTCTCAGTGGAAAGACCCTCAGGTGCGCAAGGAAGGTGACTAGGTAGTTACTTGTGAGTCTATCAGCAAATTCTGACATCCTGGCTTTTGAAAGTGACCTTTGTGGCTGATAAACCAGAACACCCTAAATATTATCACTGGCATCTAGCACCCTTGTCTGAGCACTCACAAATGCTTAGAAGATGTATGATTAAGTCAGCAAATTACTTATTCAGCTAGTGTTCACTAAATGCTAGACTTCATTGGTGGTTTAGATGGGAAAGAATTCACCTGCAATGTAGGAAACCTAGGTTCAATCCCTGGGTCAGGAATATCCCCTGGAGAAGAGAATGGCCACGCACTCCATTATTCTTACGTGGAGAATTCCATGGACAAAGGAGCCTGGCAGGCTATAGGCCATGGGGTCGCAAAGAGTCAGACAGGACTGAGAACTCATCTTACAGATGAAGAAACTGAGGCCCAGAGAGGCAGGAAATCTGTCCCACAGGTCAGTGGGACGGCCAGGTCTCTGATCCCATCTGTGGTCCAGGATTCCTTCCCTTAGCATTGCAGGGTTCTGTGCTCTTTGAAAAACTGCCACCTGAAGATGAGATTCAAGTCTGTTTGTTGTTGCCACCTCTTAGTCAACCAGACTCAGCTTGCACCCCTTCCCTGCGGCTCTGCTCCTCCCTCCCCAACCACCTTGCTCATCCTTCTGGAGTTTGGATATCCTTGGAAGAAATGAACCCTCCTCTTGGCACTGAGAGCTGTGTCCAAGCAGGGGGTGTATCTGGAATAATTGAGGGCTTGAGAATATGGCTGAGGATTGATGTATCATACAACTCAGACATCTGTTCTTTCATCAGATATTCACTGAGCACCAACTAGGTAATAAGCACCATGCAACAGGCTGAGATGACTGGTTAGTTTTTAGGCTAATGAGAAATAAGCAATTATGATGCAGCCTAGGAAGCGCCATGAGGTGAAAACAGGAGCCATCTGAACACAGGAAGAAGCCATCAGACCCTGTGTGGGCAGGGGGTGAGCAGTCATGGGTGCTTAGGCCAAGATTTAGTGGGGACAAACTTTCCAGGCAGAAGAAAAGCCCCCAAACAAGTGAGCTTGGGAGGGAGACAGAAACAGGGATGGGATCAGGCCAAGGGATAGTCAGGGTCTGCACAAGGCTCAGTGTCTGAAGCCCTGCCTGCTCGTGCGGGGTTGTGAGATAGGAAAGGTCGGTGGAGCAGATAGTGAAGATTCTTTGAGACATTTATGGAACTTGGCTTTTAAATGATAGATAGTGGGGAGCCATTCCTCTTACTTAATAAAAACTTAGAGAAGACTTTGTGCCAGATGTTGTTCTAAGCTCAATATTAACCTCAGTCATTCCTTCAAGCAATTCTTTAAATTTTTTTTATTCATCTATTTATTTATTTATTTTTGGCTGCACCGGGTCTTTGCTGCTGTCCAAGGGTTTTCTCTAGTTGCAGTGAGTGGGGGCTACTCTAGTTTGGTGGGCAGGCTTCTCATTGCAGTGGTGTCTCTTGCTGCAGAGCCCAGGTTCTAGGGCCCAGGGGCTTCAGTAGTTGTGGTGCATGGGCTTAGCTGCTCCACAGCATGTGGGATTGTCCTGCACCAGGGATCAAACCAGTGTTCCCTGCATTGGCAGGTGGATTCTTAACCACTGGACCACCAGGAAAGTCCTCAAGCAATTCTTAGTGAGACAGATACTACTACAAAACCCATTTTACAGATGAGGAAACCAAGGCCAAGAGAAGTGAAGTCACTTTCTCAGGGTCCCCCTGGTAGTAATGAGTCAGGATTTTAAACCAGGCAGTTCGGCTTCAAGGACCATGATCTTAGCCATTGTGCTCTGTGGTCTCATTTACGGGTTTTTAAGCAGAGAAGTGTCATGACGAGACAGAATTTTGAGTAGGCCCATGTCTGCAGTGAGGGAAGCCCTGCCAGTGAGGAAAGGGGCCTGAGGAGCTGCCTGGAGAAAGGTGGGTGTGTCTGCAACCAACCAGAAATGCTGTCCCTGAACCCGGAGGTCGTAGTTGCTCCCTCCACAGTGTGGGCATGGAGCATCTCTTGACAGTTTCCTGATTATTACCATTTTAGGTAAGAAACAGACACATCTTTGGGGTGTTAAGGAGAGAGCAACAGACTTGACTAAGGAAATAGAGGAGGGACAGTGATAGAGTTAGATCACTGAGCCGACTGCCTCCTGAGGGCTTGGTGGAAAGCTAGGGAAGGGATCAGGTAGGCAAAAAGTAGGAGGTGACATAGAGAGAGGTAGGCTCTGTCAATAGTCCATGAACCCAGGAGTTGCGAAGGACTCCTCTGGGGATTCTCAGGGGGAGGGACTCAGAGCACAGTCCCAATATGGTCAGGACCCAGAAGATCGCACAGCTGCAGCAAGGGGAAGTGTGGGAGGTCAGCCGTTGTAGGTGAAGTCAGCCCCTCTGCCCGCTGTGAGAGCCAGGTGGAAACTGGACCGCCTCTGCCCAGCTCAGCTGTGCACGCCATCCACAAAGGGCTGTGTGATGCATCCTCATCTCTGCTCCTGGCCTGGCCCCTCATGGGCTGCTCTGCTTCTGGGTCAGAGCCTCTAGGGAGAGTAACTCAAGCAGACAGTGAGCTGGGAGCAAGCAGGAGCTCCTCCAATCTCGGTTGACCTGCCAGTGTCCAGCTTTGTCTATTCACCTGGAAGGCATCCCTCTTTCCCACTGTGTGAAGGGGAAGTGAAAGTGGAAGTTTTAATTGCCCAGTTGTGTCTGACCCTTTGCGACTCCATGGACTGAAGCCAGCCAGGCTCCTCTGTCCATGGGATTTCCCAGACAAGATTACTGGAGTGGGTTGCCATTCCCTTCTCCAGAGGATCTTCCCGACCCAGGGATCGAACCCAGGTCTCCTGCATTGCAAAAACACTACAGTCTGAGCCACCAGGGAAGGGGCGATAGAGAAAAATGGCCGAATAGGCTTGACCCAAGAAGCTGCCATTTGTCAACCTGCACAGCTCCAATTCCCTAACACCTGGCACAATACTTAGCATGACATCCTACTCAATAAGCATCAATGAATGGATGGATGGATGCCTGCAGTGTGCATAAGTCTGGCTCAGTCCAGTTTATAGCTGGGGATATTGAAGACACCAGGGATAGACAGATATGAGGGGTCAAGGATGTATCTAGAAACCCAGACCATGGAGGACTTGAGTGGACATCATTCCTGCTAGGGGAAAGGTACAGTTGTTTCTGAGGCAGGCCACTGTCCTCATCATTTGGAAACCTCTGAAATACTCTCCCTTTTGAAATAGAGAGAAGTGACCTGTTACTTAGGGTTAAAAACTCACTTTGCAAGAAAACTCCGAAGAGTTGCCGAGTTACGGTGGGGAGGGTGGAGGCTGTCCTTGCCTCCCTCCCCCCTGCTGCAGGCTGACTCACTCTCCTCTGCGGCAGACAGATTGCGTCTTGCGTGGGGGCGGCTCTGCAGAGCTCAAAGCTGTTCCCTGAGAGTTATAGGGATTACAACCTGCTGCAGAGAACAATTGTTCTAAATGTGTTCTTTTAATGATACTTTATTTTTATGATCATTTCATTAATGGGTTCCTCAGAGGAAACAGCAGGTCCCACTGTCTTGGGAAAATCATTTGCTTTTCTCCTTGGGGGCACTTGGTCTATTGGCTCTGAATTTTAAACCCTGCAGTGCCAGGTCAGGCCTGACTTTAAGTGCCTCTGTGTCTGGCATAAGTCCCAGGCTAAAATCCCTTTGTAAGGCTGTTGTCTTGGGATCAGCATCTCTGGGCGTTCTTCTCCATGGCAGATGGTAACATCCTGGGGTCTGATGACTTAGCAAGGCCTCCAGAGGGGTATTACTGGCTCATTATCATCAGGCTCTGTTAGGACAGAGAGCTGACAGCCGTCAAGGCCTCCAGGGCAACGAGAAGGAGCAGATATCGTGGGAGTGATTTTTCCAGGTACCAAGGCCGAAAGAGCTCACCCAGACCTGGCTGGCAGGGGCTCTCACTGCTTGTGCGCTCACCCCTTAACCCTAGATAATTGCTTTTGGTTCCATTCTGTGGGAGATGTGGGCATAGTGAGCTTTCTAACCATCCCCAGCTTGCAAAGCCCTGGTAGTGTGCGGTAGCTGCTGGTAAAGCAGGTGCCATTCCTGTCGGTGTCTGCTGTGTGAATATGAAGGGGAGAGGGCTCTCAGAACAGCAAGAGCTACAGTGAGTATTACTAGGAGGTAGGCTGCAAGGAATGCCCAACTGGCTTGTTAATCCAGTACAATTCAACAACTGTTTGCTGGCTGTCTGCTAGAGGCCTGGGGCAGAAAAGTGAAAGGTAAACCCAGCTTCTAGGAGCTCACAGGCTAGCAACTGGTTCCCAAAGAATTTTATTAAAGCACCAAGAGTTCAGCATCCTAATATATGAAGTGGCGGTGCATGCATGCCTGTGTGTTCAGTCACTCAGTCGTGTCTGACTCCTTGCGACCCCATGGACTGTAGCCTGACAGCCTCTTCTATCCATGGGATTCTCTAGGCAAGAATACTGGAGTGCATTGCCATTCCCTTCTAAAATGGAGATAATAAAAACTTAATGGTGGTCTTGGGAAGATTTAAAGGAATAATGCATATAAATTAAACCATTTTGTATGTGGCCTGGCACATAGTCATGCACATTACTGGTTGAAAGAATCAATGAATAAAGATGAATCAGAGACAAAAGTGGATCGAGCATGTGTATCTTGCAGATTGCTATGAAGTCTAAACTGGTGTCTTAACCCATTCCGAGATGGAGGGTAATAGAGGTTAGTTTGGGAAGGGGCTGACCTATTATCCAAGTCAGGCAGTGTTGAAATCATCACAGAGGGAGTGCTACGTTGGACTGGAGACACAAAGTTAAACTGTCATGAGACCAAGGAGGCCTTAGCTGACTATTGGCATCCAGAGTGCAGTGTGGATGAGGGTCAGAGAGGAAGGGCAGGGTGAAGAGTGTGAACAGAGGGTGAATGGACTTGGAGGCATGGGGCCCTACCTGCTGGGCTATCATCTCTGTTGGAGGTGTGTTTACATGAGCTAACCTTGTCTTTCAAAGCAGGTAGAGGAAGGAATCTCCTGCTTGGAGGTGTTTAAATTCATCTCTAACTCCTTATTCCGAGCACATGGTGATGATTTAGTTGCTGAGTCATGTCCGACTCTTATGCAACCCCATGGACTGTAGCCCACCAGGCTCTTCTGTCCATAGGATTTCCCAGGCAAAACTATTGGAGTGGGTTGCCATATCCTTCTCCAGGGAATCTTCTTGACTCAGGGGCCAAACCCACATCTCCTGCACTGGCAGGTGGTCTCCTGCCAGTTGTCATGTATAGACCATAATGAAGGACCATAAAGAAGGCTAGGTGCCAAAGAATTGATGCTTTCAAACTCTGGTGCTGGAGAAGGCTCTTGAGAGTCCCTTGGACAGCAGGGAGATCAAAACATTCAATTCTAAAGGAAATCCACCCTGAATATTCATTGGAAGGACTGATGCTGAAGCTGAATTTCCAATACTTTGGCCACCTGATGTGAAGAACTGGCTCATTGGAAAAGACCCTGATGCTGGGAAAGATTGAGGGCAAGAAGAGAAGGAGGCGACAGAGGATGAGATGGTTGGATGGCATCACTGACTCAACAGACAAGAGTTTGAGCAAACTCAGGGAGATAGTGAAAGACAGGAAAGCCTGATGTGCTGCAGTTCATGGGGTCACAAAAAATCAGACTCAGCTTAGAACTGACCAACAACAACTCCTGCATTTCAGGCAGATTCTTTACCAACTGAGCCACCAGGGAAGCCACAGTGTTAAATTAATACCTACCTATTGAATAGAATCTTGTTTCCCTTCTACTTCTTCTGCTGGTTCTCAGCATAGTGTAATAGTTCAGAGTGGGGACTGTAGGGCCAGGCCGCCTGTGTGCAGCCTTGCTGGGCAATCTCTCTTGGACTCAGTTTTCTCATTTGTTAAATATGAAAAATATCTCATCGGGATATTATGAGGATTGGATGAGTTAGCATAAGTAAAATGCCTAGAATAGTACCTCACACATTCTCAATTCTCCATAACTTTTAGGCATCACTATTATTGCTTTCGGAGAAGACGATGGCATCCCACTCCAGTACTCTTGCCTGGAAAATGCCATGGACGGAAAAGCCTGGTGGGCTACAGTCCGTGGGGTCGCGAAGAGTCGGACACGACTGAGCGACCTTACTTTCATTTTTCATTGTCATGCATTGGAGAAGGAAATGGCAACCCACTCCAGCATTCTTGTCTGGAGAATCCCAGGGACGGCGGAGTCTGGTGGGCTGTCGTCTATGGGGTCGCACAGAGTCGGACACGACTGAAGCGACTTAGCAGCAGCAGCAGCATTATTGCTTTCACCATTGAAATAAAGATCTATGGGATTCTGGTGGATAACCAAATATGGGAGTCCTGATCCAAAGAAGGATCTTTGGATCTTATCTCGTATTGCTGTATCCTAAGGCCCAGGGTCTAGTACACAGTAGCTACTCAGTAAATACTGTTATTTTCAATCGTGTAGAGTGGAGTTGCTGGGGCAGAGAGGGGAAGGGTTAATTTTGAAATTATGCCTGATCTGCTTCTGTGACTTGAACCTTCATCTTGCCACTTTTGTAAGCATACTTAATGGCCTGCCTCAGGGAGATAACCTGAGCCGCCCACCTGTCAAGGAAGGTAAGACTGACACATTCTCCTGCCTGAGGCTTGCCATTCCGCAGCACATTTGCAAGGACTGAATAGTCTTTTTACTTTGTTTCAAACCTCCCCCAACTTCTCTTCCATAAAAGAACCTGGCAACCAGGCCCTGACAGGATGGTTATTTTGAGGCGCTAGTTTGCCTTCTTCTTGGTCAACTGACTCCCGAATAAAGTCCCTTCCTTATCCCAACACCTCCTCTGGGATTCATTGACTTACTTTGCGGCCAGCAGAGCAAGCTCCTTCAGGAAGGTGAGAGTTTGGGACACAGGCATGCTTGGGATCCTTGAGCAAAAGATTTGGGGTCTGACCAGAAATGGGAAGTTGGGAAGGCAAGGGAGAGGGACAAGTAAGAATGACTCTGACCGGGGCCAGCTCCATACTTGTGTGGCAGAAATCTGAGTTTGGGTCTGTGTTCAGCTTTTTACTTTGAATAGGATGAGAATTGGGATGGGGATAAATATTTCTCATCATCTAGTATCTTATCTGTAAAGTGGATATGATAATACCAAAAATATTTCCTTCTTTTCTGGGTTTGTTAGTGAGCACCAAGTGAGACTATATCTCTGAAGGTGCTTAATCAACTCAAATACCATGAAAATATTGTGGCTAGTATAATTTTCTATCTCATTGAGACTTTGATTCTCAAGCATGTCCTAACAACTTTTCCTTCTCAGGGATATTTTCATTTTCATAGATGGTGTAGGAAAAAAGTCAAAGGAATGAATGGTCAATGCTGAAATACAACTTTTATGCAAGAGAGACTTGTGATCTTTTTTTAAATTGAAGTATAGTTGATTTACTATATTGTGTTTATAGTTTCTGATTATAGCAAAGTGATTCAGTTTTATATATATATAAGTATATATATATACACACACATATATATATATACTACGTGATTCAATTTTATACTATATATATAAGTATATGTATACTTATATATATATTTGTTTCATATTATTTTCCATTTTGGTTAATTATAAGATATTGAATATAGTTGGCTGTGCTATACAGTAGAACCTGGTTTATCTATTTTATATATAGTAGTGTGTATATGTTAATCCCCAACTTCTAATCTACCCCTCCCACCTTTCCCCTTTGGTAACCATAAGTTTGTCTTCTATGTCTGTGAGTCAGTTTCTATTTCATAGATAAGGGCATTTTTATCATATTTTAGGTTCCACATATACATATCGCATGATATTTGTATTTCTCTAACTAACTTACTTCACTTATATGATAATCTCTAGGTCCAGCCTTGCTGCTGCAAATGGCATTATTTCATTCTTTTTTAGGGCTGAGTAGTATTCCATTGTGCACATATATGTCTGTGTGTATATATATACACCACACATCTTATCTCATTCCTCTGTTAATGGACATTTAGGTTGTTTCAATATCTTGGCTTCTGTGAATAGCGCTGCTGTAAACACAGGGGTGCATATATCTTTTTGAATTATAGTTTTCTCTAGATACATGCCCAGGAGTGGGACTGCTGGTTCATACAGCAACTCTATTTTTTGTTTTTAAACAGAGTGCCTCTAAGATGCTTCTAAATTTCCATTACTTCTTTGAACTCCCACTGCTCTTTCCCTTTTTTTAGCCTCTTTAAGTTGTCAAGTGTCATAGGGGGTTGGAATGAGAAATCTCTCTTGAGGCTAAGTAAAGGTGAAAGCAGGAGTCAGCCTAGAGGGGTGTGGAGTACCGTGGACCAAGTGAGGACTGGTTCTGACTAGGATGGAGGGTGATGGTTGGGAGAAGGAAGCGTGGGCTCTGTGGTTTCATTGGTTGCTGTGCCCTTTCTTTCCTCCATCAGCTGGGAAGATGCCAGGGAGATAATGGGCCCTGAAGAAATAGACTTTGATAGAAATGTCTCTGACATTTAGCCACACAGACCATTGTCCAAACATCATGAACTACACTTAGTGAAATATACCCTTTGGATATGCTTTCACTCACAATAGGAAAATAGAACATTTTGGGAGGTGATTGATAGAGGCTTGCTTCATTTTTGAAAGTTTTTTTTTCTTTTTCTTAACCAATGAGAGATAAACAGCATAAAGCAATTAGTCTTGAATATGAATCAATGATCTGTTCCCAGAGAGTAAAATTCCTCTTGCTTTCATATAAATGCCATAAATAAATTGAAAGCTATATAACATGGAGATATTGAATCTACTTGCACACATTAAAAAATCCCCACATTGGACCATATGGGAAATATTCTTCCATTTCTTTTCTAGTGCACATGAACCTATTTTTTCTGGTATTGGTCAATCCTATGTAGCAAATGCATGTATACAGAAGGAAATAACTCCCTTCTCTCTTGAAAGAGAGAGTGGCATCTTCTTTGTTTTACAAGATAGTTGTGATAGGTAAATCTGATTCTTACTTTTTACAAATTAGTGAGAAATGAGAGGAGTGAACTAAGGACAGGTGTAATTAGAGAGGAAATATGGTTTCTTGGGAACTCATTACCTAGTTGCATTTACCAACCTGTTGGGAAGAGAATGATTGAATTTCAGTGAAGAGAGTGAGTGAATTTCAAGTGCTTCCATGTAAATGAGGTACCTTGAAATGCCACTGTTTTTTCTCACATGAAAATGTTTGTGACTGCCCTCTCAGCAATATTTGATGAGAGGAATCAGTTCAGCTGCTCAGTCGTGTCCGACTCTTTGCGACCCCATGGACTATAGCACGCCAGGCCACCCTGTCCATCACCAACTCCTCAAGTTTACTCAAATTCATGTCCATTGAGTCAGTGATGCCATCGAACCATCTCCCATCTCATCCTCTGTCATCCCCTTCTCCTGCCAGAAGAATAGCACTTATACATACTTTGCCCCTCAGATTCCCTTTCCATGGCTGCTGATAAATGTGCTCATTTGCTTAAAAATATTAATTGAGAACATTTGAATTTACAGTATGGTTTTTTAAAGGCAATTAATTTTAAAGTTTAATTATTTATGGCTGTACCGGGTCTTCATCACTACATGTGGGCTTTCTCTAGTTGTGATGTGCCGACTTATTGCTGTGGCTTCTCTTGTACGTGGAGCACAGGCTCTGGGTGCATGGGCTTCAGTAGTTGCTGCATGTGGGCTCAGTAGTTGCAGCTCCCGAACTCTAGAGCACAGGCTCAGTAGTTGTGGCGCATGGGCTGAGTTACTCCAAAGGGTGTGGGATCTTCCTGGATCAGGGGTTGAAACTGTCTCCTGCCTTGGCTGACAGAGTCTTTGCCACTAAAGAAGCCCTAAAGACAGTTTCTAGAGCAGTTTCAGGCTCACAGCAAAATTAAGAGGAAGGCATGGATATTTCCCATGCACCTTCCACGTATGCATAGTCTCCCTCATTATCAACATCCCCCATCAGGGTGATACATTTCTTATAAGTGATGAACTTATAATGACACATCATAATCACCCCAAATCCATAGTTTTCATTAGGGTTCACTCTGAGTGTTTGTTTGTTTTCTTAATCATGAATCAGTGTTGGATTTTGTCAACTGTTTTTTTCTGCATCTGTTGATCTGATCATGTGATTTTACTTTTTTTCTTTTAGCCTGATGTGATGGATTGCATTAATTGATTTTCAGATGTTGAACCAGCCTTGCATATTTGGGTATATCCCACTTGTCTGTGGTGTGTAATTCATTTTTATAGATGTTGGATTTGATTTGTTAATATTTTATGACGATATTTGCATTTATTTTCACAAGACATACTGGCCTATAGTTTTCTTTTCTTGTAGTGTTTTGTCTGGTTTTTGTATTAGGGTAAAACTGACTGCATCAAAGGAGTTAGAAAGAAATACATGCACTTTTATCCTCTGAAGGAGATTATAGAGAATTGGTATCATCTTCTTTAAATATTTGGTAGAATTTACTAATGAACCCATCTGGGCCTGGTGCTTTCTGTTTTAGAAGGCTATTAATTGTTAATTCAGCTCCTTAATAGACATCATTGCATATCTAGAAATGATGACACATTTCTACATATATATGAAATGGAACCTCACTCACAATTTTTTGACGGAGGACGTTATCTTAACCACAATAGAGCTTGTCTTAGGGTACAGATATAACAGGATGAGAGCTCTTTTAGCATGAAGAAGGGCTTCTCAACCTTCATTTTTTGCTAGATAGTAATGGTTATAATTATACTGAGCAGAAACAATGCTAGTAATTGTAGGAGACACTGAGGTTAACCTTGGGGGCTGCTGATCATGTGAGGGGTCTGGTTCTGCGACTCTTGCCTCCATTTGCAGCCCAGCAACCCTGGAGACTTGGAGCAAATGGTATCTCCTGGTACACCAGTGACCCATCTGCAGCATGCTGGTAGAAAACTCTGGCTTGAGGATCCATATGTCTTCCTCAGAGGAGAAAGAATCAAGCCTCACAAGCATCGTTGAAGACCAATCCTGTGGAGCCAAAGATCAGGGTCAACATTGAGAACAATATTCATTTTGCAGTACTCTAGCTCAAGCACTGCGAGTTAAATGATGCTCTTTGAGTGCCTGTTAAATGTCATGCTCTGTGCAGTGAGCAGAGAGAGTGCACTCAGCTCAGAACTGAGGTGGGGGTGGGGTGTGTGGAGGAGGGAGCATCATTTCTGCTACTCAGGTCAGGGCCCTGAGGCCTCTGGCTGGCAGCTGGTGGCAGGCGTTGACAACATCTATGATTTAGCTACCCAGGACAGGAGGCGACAGCTTTGGCTATAGCTGAAGGCCTTTTTATGGGGACTCTGGGAGCTTAATTACTTGGCAGAATTTTGAGAGCTCCAGACATCTCAGCATCAGAGTAGGAGAAAAGAAAACTGGCTGATGCTAGTTTTGTGAGCACATGGAGACATTTCTTGGGCATTAAGCTAGGAAGTGACAGAGCTGGTCTTTTATCCAATATGTGTCTAAATTCAGATTTCATACTCTTCACTCTATCACTCTGATTCTCTGCACTCTGGGAAGACAGTTTGTTTTTTGACTATTTTAAGCCTCTCTTTCATTCTCAAAAATATACACATATGCATATTACGTCATTAAAAATATGTAGCTCAGTATTATTGGCAAGTAAGACCCACATTTTCTAGACAGGAGATGAAATGCCTTCCCTGCTTCTTTAATGAAACTTCGGAAGATATTCATAAGGAAGAAAAGTTCAGATGAGTGTTATGGTAAGTGGACTGGACCCTTTGGTACTTCCAGTAATTCATCCTAGAAGATTCCATTCCTTGAGGGGTAGAGAAGGAAATTTTGGGAAAGTTTAAGGGGAATTGCAAGCCAGATGGCTAGATCAAGTACCCTTACAGGGTTTAACAGCTGAGTAAATTTTGTAGGAAGTAACTATGAGAAAGAATAATCTCAACCTGGTGTTAGGAATGAAGTAATTTGAGGGATGTTTGGGGAGATCACCTTTATCAGCACCATTAGTAATTACTGAGAGGCAGTATGGTAAGCACTTTATACATATATTACTTTACTTAATCATCACCATAGCTCTCTGAAGTAGATACCATTAATATCCTCATTTAACAGATGATGAAACTGAGGCTTGGAGATATTGTTTTCTCTAAATGACTGGCTGGGGCTTCCCCGATTGTTGTTTAGTAGCAAAATCATGTCTGACTCTTTCGCAGCCCCAAGTCCAACTCTTTTGTAGCCTGCCAGGCTCCTCTGTCCATGGGATTTCCCAAGCAAGAATACTGGAGTGGGTTGCCATTTCCTTTTCCAGGGGATCCTCCTGACCCAGGGATTGAACCCTGGTCTCCTGCATTGTAGGCAGATTCTTTACCATCTGAGCCACAAAGCATTAGGTACTTTATAAATATTATTTTACTTATCATCACAATAGCTTTAATAAGTAGATACTATTAATATCCCCACTTAACAAATGACAAAGCTGAGGCTTAGAAATACTGTTTTCCTTTAAATGACAGGCTGAGGCTTCCCTGATGGGCTACTGGTAAAGAATCTGCCTGCAATGCAGGAGACACAGGAGACGTGGGTTAAATGCTTGGATCAGGAAAATCTCCTGGAGAAGGAAATAGCAACCCATTCCAGTATGCTTGCCTGGATAACCTCATGGACAGTGGAGCCTGGTGGGCTACAGTCTATAGGGTTGCACAGAGTCAGCCACAACTGAGCACACATACAAATGACTGGCTAGTTAACTATGAACAATAAGGATTTTGATAATAGTGAATATTGTCTGCATGGAGGGATATTACACTGTTTGAGGGCAGATTGGGCTTGACTCAGTAAGCAGGATGATTTAGTGAAGGTTTGTGGACAAGAAGTGATGTGTTTAGAATGGTGTTTGAGCACAATTTTCCAAACTATATAGGATATACTGAAGCAGAAAGACTGGTGACCAGTTAGGAGGATGTTGTGTGGTTTGGGGGAGAGAAGTTGAATATTTGAACTGGGTCATGGTAGGAGGTCTGGGAGCAAGGAAATTGATACCAGCAACCTTGAGGCAGTCCAAGTTAGAGGCCATGGTCCCTGAGTGAGTAATGAAGTAGGTGAGGGGGGCGGGGGCGGGTGGTGAAGGACTTCAGAGTGATTTCAGGGTTTCAGATTCAGACATTGGGAGAATAATTCAACAGAAGAGGGAAGTGACAAGGTAGACCTGTTTGGCTAGGCTTAAGGGGATCAGAGAATTCTGGGTGAATTTATAAAGCAGGTGGCAAGAGGTCAGGTTTAAGGGTAGAGATTTGGGCCTCAACTTTAAAGTAGTGGTGGTAGTAACTTCACAAGTGTCTGCTCCCAGGCTGGGCATCTAAAGCCATAGGGTCCATCCTTGACCCTTACCTTTGGGAACTGGCTTATTCACCTCACCCTTCTATCTCAGGCCTGCCAGCTAGTCCATGCTGAAATTTGGTGTGAATTAGAAAAAGCATCCTTCCCCTAAACATTTTTCTGATATCTACCAGAAAGTGTCAAAATACCTGTAGAAATCAACAGTGATTATGAATGAATAGTGCCCTCTGAAGGTGGACAGCACATCTGATAAACACCAGTCTAGTCAGCTATGTCAAATCTCAGGGTCCTGATATTTTGGCTTTGCATGTACCCTTCTCCTTCTGAGCTTTCCCAGCTAGGTTTGGTGTCTGGCTCTGGACTGGGTGTTTCTCAGTTGACTCACTAGCACTGGGGACTCTGCAGTGAGGTGTCTCAGGGATCCAGCTGTTGGGGCACCTATGGAGGCCCCCTCAGATTCTCACTTTGCCCAAGGTTACTGAGGGAGGGAAGGCTGAACTAGTCCTAGCCAATATCAGGACTTTAGTGATCAGTACCTTTATAGGTGGAAGACACAAGGAGACAGGAACTCATTATGTGAATAACACAGAGACCCAATCTGTTGATGCACAGTTCATTACTTGTGCTACTAACCTAGGCATCCTCCATTTAACAAGCCCTCTTCAGGGTTCTTGATCTTTAAAGCAGTCTTAATGTGTTGCTAAGTCGCTTCAGTTTTGTCCGACTCTGTGTGACCTCATAGACGGCAGCCTACCAGCCGCCATCCCTGAGATTCTCCAGGCAAGAACACTGGAGAGGGTTGCCATTTCCTTCTCCAATGCATGAAAGCGAAAAGTCAAAGTGAAGTTGCCCAGTTGTGTCCGACTCTTAGTGGCCCCATGGACTGCAGCCTACCAGGCTCCTCCGTCCATGGGATTTTCCAGGCAAGAGTACTGGAGTGGGGTGCCATTACCTTCTCCTTCTTAATGTATTATGTAGTGCAAATGTCATATGTGTGTGTTTCTTTATTCTTTAAGGACTCTTTTGTATCACTCACCCAACTAATGTAAAACTGAATTGCAATTTCTCAACCAAGTCTTCTGCCCCACCCACCACAGGGTTAGATATTTTCTGCTATCCTGTATATGCTCACTTGCTCAGTCTTGTCTGACTCTTTGCGATCCCATGGACTGTAGCCCGCCAGGCTCCTCTGTCCATGGAGTTTTTCAGGCAAGAGATACTGGGTTGCCACTGCCTTCTCCAGGGGATCTTCCCAATCCAGGGATCCAACCTGCATTGCTTACATCTCCTGCATTGGCAGGGGTGTTCTTTACCATTGAGCCACCTGGGAAGCCCTTTTGCTCAGATGTTTGTTGTGTAAGTATAGGGTTTTCTCTGCTTGATTGGTGTGCATCTGGAGACCAAGTGCTGCATCTTATTATTTGCTTAACATGATGAAGCAGGCCGATAAGTGCTGATAAGTGGTGTTGGTGAGCCCATCATCTCCTTATGCAGAGGGTTAAGTGGCCTCAAATACAGCTATTTGTTAACCTGTAGGTCAACAGTAGGAGCTAACTGGATGGTGGAAGGATAAGGAGTGGAGGGAGGTAGGAAGTTCTGCCTCAGGACAAGTCATATGACATCAAGGAGTAAAGAAGAAAATGATTAGGAGCACAGTGGTGAATTTCTTGCTGTACTCATATAGGTATTGTGGCAAATTTCTGAAAATTTTTTTCTGTCCAATCTAACTTTGGTGCATTACAAAATATCAGGAACATCCAAAGACATCTTGTAAGGTAATCAGATAGGCAAGCAGCAGAGCTTTTTAAAAAGCAAATAACTAAAGGTTAAATTGATGGCCGTTTGCTGAAAAAAAAAAAAAAAGTTTTCACTAGATGAGGAGAAACCAAACCATCTAAGGATTAGGAAACGGATTAATGGTGTTGCTGAGAATTTAGGAAATGGATTAATGGTGTTGCTCACTTGCTTCCAGAATGATGCTGAGCCAAGCTGAATGAAATGCTGTCACACCAAGTTAACTGCTTTTGACTGTCCACCTGAAAGGGTTTCATTAATAGTTTTATGATAAGGTGAATGGTGTTGCAAAATATTCCACGTTATATTTTGTCTTATAGGTGATATTTTAAATGTTCAGTTTGTTCCTTTCTGAGATTTTTTTCCATTTTAGTTTTTTAAAAGTCACAAAATGCCTTTTCACACCTAATTAATTAGAGTCCTACTTAGGACATATAAGATTAAGGTGAGCTTATGAGCTGGAAGGCTATGGTAGTAATCACCCTTTGAAATTGTAATGCTTCAAAATATTATATTGTTGCTGCTAAGTTGCTTCAGTCATGTCCAGCTCTGTGCGACCCCATAGACGGCAGCCCACCAGGCACCCCCATCCGTGGGATTCTCCAGGCAAGAACACTGGAGTGGGTTGCCATTTCCTTCTCCAATGCATGAAAGTGAAAAATGAAAGTGAAGTCACTCAGTTGTGTCCGACTCTTAGCGACCCCATGGACTGCAGCCTACCAGGCTCCTCCGTCCATGGGATTTTCCAGGCAAGAGTCCTGGAGTGGGGTGCCATTGCCTTCTCTGAAAATATTGTATTAAGGGGTTGCAAAAGGAAACAACATACATGTGACAGTTTATTTTTAAGACTCATTTGTAGGTCTGTGCATGACATTGGCCTTCATCCCCTGGTTTCTCAGTCACCTTTGGTATATTACTCTTTGACATAGGTTGTCTGTACATAGTCTTTTCTGAGTCAAAATACTTTGACTTGGTGAATTAAAAACATTTTTTAATAATTAGATTTTAAAATATTTATTTATTTATCTTCACCGGGTGTTAGTTGTAGCACACAGGATCTTCAGTCTTTGTTGCAGCATACAAGATCTTTAGTTTCAGTGTGCAGGCTCTAGTTCCCTGACCAGGGATCCCATGCGGGCCCTCTGCATTGGGATATTGGCTGTGCTGGGTCTTCATTGCTGCATGAATTTTCTCCTAGTTGTGGTGAGTGGGGCTACTCTGTTGTGGTGTGTGGGCTTCCCATTGAGGTGGCTTCTCTTGTTTCGAAGCACAGGCTCTAAGTACAGCGGCTTCAGCAGCTGTGGCACATGGGCTCAGTAGTCGCAACTCCTGGACTCTAGAGGGCTGGCTTGGGAGTTGTGGCACATGGGCCTTTGGGATCTTCCTGCACCAGGGATCAAACCCATGCCTCCTGCATTGGCAGGCAGATTCTTTACCATTGAGCCACCAGGAAAACCTTCAGTCAATATTAGTCTTTTAGATTGTCCTGAACCTAAATTCTTTAACAAGCTCATGAAAGCCATACACTTTCCCCAGAAAAGGGCTGTGTGTAATTTGAGGAGATTCAGGGTATGGACAACAGCTAAAAACCCAGCTTTATTTCATCTTAAGAACTTCAATTGCCAGCCTTACTATCCTTCTTCCTTCTCCAGAAACCCTTCATTTCCCACCTAAACCAGGAACTGCACAGAGTGGGGAACAGAGACACAGCTGAGAGGAGCAGTTCATTTCAGAATGAGGCTGGTCTCCATTGACGCTGCCCCTAGAGTACTGTGTTATGAGCGCTTGAGCCTAAATTTGACTCAGGCCCAGTTACATCATGAATTCATTTAACAAATAGCACTTAAGCATACCACCCTACACTGGGCTTTGTGACAGGTCTGAAAGTGGCCACGGTCTCTTACCTCAAGGGACTTATATCTAGTGGTGGAAACTGGTCTTGGCTCCTTTACAAGGTCAGGTGTCATCTTAAAGTCTAAGCAGCCAGCTCACAGGTGCATAATGTTTCTCATTAGGATGTGAGTGACAAATTTCCACAGGAAAAGCAGTTAAAAATGCATGTCTTGTCAACAATGAATAACTTTGTACAAATTTCTTGATAAGTTTCTGAGAGTGGGAGTATTTCTATTGAGTAAGTTTCCACAAGTGGACTTGCAAGATCAAAGGGTTTAATATTTAAAAATTTAATAAAGAGATCCAATTCCTTCTAGAAAAGTTTGTGTCATTTCCTACATCAGGAAAATTCCTGTCATTTATGAATGAGGATACCTGTTCAGTGATGAAGTTTGCCAGAAATATTGATATTCCCTTTCACAGTTGTTCCCTGACTTATTTGAAAAGACCCTGATGCTGGGAAAGATTGAAGGCGGGAGAGGGGACAACAGAGGATGAGATGGCTGGATGGCATCACCGACTCAATGGACATGAGTTTGAGTGAACTCCGGGAGATGATGATGGACAGGGAGGCCTGGCGTGCTGCAGTCCATGGGGTCGCAAAGAGTTGGACACGACAGAGTGACTGAACTGAACCACACAGTTGTCGTTTAGTTGCTAAGTTATAGTCCGACTCTGCCACCCCATGGATGGCCACATGCCAGGCTTCCCTGTCCTTCATCATCTCCCGGATAGAAGTTCTTTTTTCCTTCTGTTGGAGTGTTACTTGTCTTCCCTGGGAGAATGCCACTGTAAAAATGACTTTACGCACTGTTGCATCTCCAAAGCATTGTTTTTGGAATTTCACTTATCCTTGTCCTCCCAGTGGCCAGTTCACAAAGCCTCTTTCTCTTTGGCTGCTCTGGGCCTAGGTCTCCTCTTCTGCCATCTGCCTTGTCTTCATTCCATTTTTTTCAGCATCACATCAGGGCCTCTGGGGGTGAAATCTAACATGGCTTGCTCCAACCCCCTGCAACAAAGAGCATTCATGTCTTTTCCCTTTGAGGCAGGGAGGGGGTGGATCTGGCTAAGCATGCATCAGATTCTGAGTTGGGGAGGATAAGATGGCTTGAAAGGGAAGAGGGACACAGCAAATTTTTTCCTTAGTGATGGGAGCAAGCTTTCAAGTTTTATTTTGGTATCAGATATCTTTGAATGTGACTTCCTGTTGAGAATGGTTAGGAGGTAAAAATATTGCAGCTTGGTGTTTTGAAGATCTCAGGGGTCAGGGCCACCACTAGCCCACTGCCTTTTTGCTAGATGTGTTCATGGCTCTACCAATGTGAGAACTAGTCTTGGATGGCACCTTTGCACATATTTAAAAAGGCACTAAGTGCTTTTCCTCCAGGTGAACTGGGCTCCGAGCCACAGTGCTTAGTGTTGTCAGAAAAGGCCAGTTGCATTTCCCTGGTGGTCCAGTGGCTGAGAGTCCACGCTCCTCGTGCACGGGGCCCAGGTTCCGTCCCACAGGCCGCATGAAAACTGGGCACAGCCAAACAAATAAATACATAAATACATAGCTTTTTTAAAAAGGAAAGGGCATGTTACATTTCAGCCCCCACTCATACTTTTGGCCATGGCCCTTTGTGCATCGCCTGCCCACGGCAGCCCTGATAGTGGATTTTACACCTAATGAGGCTCCTGCAGGGCGCCTGTGCAGTGAGCAATGGCTCTTCTGGGGCGTCTGTACCGTGGCCTGTGGTGTGCTCAAGGAGACACAAGGCCTCAGCCCCCGCAAACTCGTCTTTCTTCCAGCTTTCCAGCCTCTGCCTGCTCCCAGCGCTTGCTTCTTGCCCCGTCATCTCTTCTGGGTCTGGACAAAAACAACGCTGCTGAGGGATTTTGCTGTAGCGTGTTTCGTTTCCGTTAGGGAAGAAAGACTGTGTCTTTAGCTCTGGTCGGTGGCTTTGCATTCTGGACACAGCTGTGGTGTCCCCTCAGAACCGAGAGTCCTGGCCTGAAGGACTCACTGAATCATCTCATTGGCTTAACCTTGTTGGTGATAATGCTGCTGTGTTAAGGTGTTAATTCAAGCTGCTCTAACAGAGAAACTCAGAGAAAGCCCAGCCTTCTAACCCAAGATATTTTTTATTTCTGATTTATAAAACAGTTCAGTGACTGTGTTCAATGTGTGAATTAGGGAGCCAGACTCCTTCCGGTCCTTGCTCCCTGTCCTCTTAGCCTCGAGGCAGGAGAAGGGGTCAGAGACGGTGGAGACGGCCTCATCTGACCTGTGAGAGAGCTGTGTCACATCTACTCCCCTTCTGTTGGTAGGAACTGGTCACATGCGGCCTAGATCCATGATTCCCTGGGAAATAGACCCTTGACTGGGTGGCTACTTCTCAAAACAGCTTTTCCTCACAGAAGAGGGGCAGTGAACTTGGGTGGGCAGGAAGCCATGCATGCCCGAGACCCATCTCTGAATGGTATTGGTAATGCAGGTGTTATCCTTTTACTCTGTAGGGAGAAGTCCTTATACTTTATTGAGCAATGGGTTCTGCTCAAAGGTGATTTTATTATTAATTGAGGTTCCAGGTGAGAACAGGTTGGGAGAAGAGAGCTTTAACCTTTCTTCAGATTGGATTTACCGTGTTCCTCTTCTGCCTGCTAAGTGCATAAGCTCCGTAGCCTCTCTCTCCTGTACACTTTCTCTTTCCCCAATTTCAAAGCAAAGTCACAGATAAATTTGCCAGCGAACTATTCAGGAGTGCCCTCTGTGATTTCCGCTCCTGTTTTTTTTTTTTTTTTTTTTTTTGGTAAGCTTTTGACCAGAGGGTGACTAGAGAAAGAAAGAACTTTAATAAAACGAACTTTTCTCCTTGTATTTGCTAACGTGGGGAGCGGTGGGAGGACAGTTCTGAGAGTCCTGGAGACACTCAGATAATTAATAAAATCTGACAAAGGCCAGCGAAGTGCTGATCCAGAAGGCGAGAGCCCACTTTCCTGCGGAGGTGTCCTCCCTCGGTGACGTCAGAAGCGGCTGCCGTTGCCTTGGCAACTTCACCGCTCCTGAAGCTTTGAGCACGCATGCTGATTTCAGGTCTCTGTTCTTGATGACGAGGAGCTAAAAATGAATCTCACTGTCCTTCCAAATGCAACTTAATCATTGGGAGATGCAAGCCAGTGCTCATGCAAATTGTGGGTAAAAACAGCTCAAAGGAGGGGATGATGATGGAATAATAGGAGGGATATGTGGGGGACCATGAATTCTTTCTTTTCACATCAAACCTTTATGTTCCAGAGAAAGGAAACTGCTGATCCGCCCTCTAACAGTGCTCTTCACTTCCACCTGCTTCGCATAAAAAGTCTCTTGAATCATGTGTCCATTACCCATGAGTTCTGCGTAGGATTGGAGGGTTCAGGAAATATTGCAGAGGTGGGCAACCTTATGTGCCAGTGTGGTAGACAAGGGGTAAAGGGCACACTCAAAGCCAAAAAATTCTCAGCTCCCCACTGTCAACAAATGTATTCTTTTTCTTCCCATTTTCTGAGGGGCTGAGAAGTTTAAATATGCCAGTCACAAGAACTAATACATGAAGATGAGACAGAATTTCCGTGGTGGCAAAACAGGGGCATTTGCTTCACATTGACCCAGTGACTCTGGAGAAGGACATGGTAACCCATTCCAGTTTTCTTGCCTATGAAATCCCATGGACAGAGGGGTCTGGTGGGCTATGGTTCAAGGGATCACAAAGAGTCTGACACCACTCAGCATGACCCAGTGACTCTGCCACTTCCTTGCTATGTGATACAGGCCCAGTTAGTTGGCGCCACTGAGCTTCAGTATCTTTGCACAATGAGAGCAATGTCTACCCTACGGCACTTTAAGAGATAAAGAACATAGTACACGTAAGGTGCCTAGCACAGTCTCTGGCACATGATCTTAATAAGTACTCATATAAATCATATTAATATATTTCTCCTATTAGAATACTTCTTAAATGTTCCTAGTCCAGAGCTAACAATAGTACATATTAAATCTTGGTACAGTTTTATTTTTAATGTACCTCTGCTGGCCAAAAGGTTGAAACCAGGTGCTTCCTCCTCCAGCCTGTAGCAGCACTGTGTAGGCTCAGAGGTGGATGGCCTGGCCCATGTAGTCATTCAGCAGCCCTGGCTCCTACCTCTTCCTTCTACCCTGTCTTAGCAAGTTTCCTGGAAGGGATTTTGAAAGGGTTAAATCTCATAGAAACATTAAGAAATTCAAAGTAAATAAGTGCTAGAGGGAACAGAAGTTGCAAGTAGCTTTAACCGCAGGAAATCAGGCGTGAGGTCACTGAGGATGGTCGTATCTATGCTCTTGCCAGGAGTGAGCTCTCTTAGGTCACTCACAGTGACCTTCCTGTCTGTTTTGAGTTGCTTGGTTTTCTCATTTTCCTCCTTGTTATTATTTGCTGTTGTTTAGTTTCTAGGTTGTGTCTGGCTCTTGCAACCTCATGGACTGTAACCCTCCAGGCTCCTCTGGATTTCCCAGGCAAGAATACTAGAGTGGGTTGCCATTTCCTTCTCCAGGGGATCTTCCCAGCTTGGGGATCAAACCCACATCTCCTGCTTTGGCAGGTGGATTCTTTGCCACTGTGCCACCTGGGAAGCCCCTCCATAGCACTGTGAGACTGGTTAAATCTTTGACTTGTGTATCAACCTCTGGCACAACAAGTTTCTGCAAACTGCTTACAAACCAGCAGCTGCCTGGAAAGCAAGAGATGCCCAGAATTCAGAATCACTTCTCTGCACTTCATTTCTCTGCACCGCTGCTTGGGTAGCAATGAACTTGAATTTATGTCTCTCTAGCCACAAAATCACTGCGATGGTGACTGCAGCCATGAAATTAAAAGACACTTACTCCTTGGAAGAAAAGTTATGACCAATCTAGATAGCATATTGAAAAGCAGAGACATTACTTTGCCAACAAAGGTCCGTCTAGTCAAGGCTATGGTTTCTCCAGTGGTCATCTATGGATGCGAGAATTGGACTGTGAAGAAAGCTGAGCGCTGAAGAATTGATGCTTTTGAACTGTGGTGTTGGAGAAGACTCTTGAGAGTCCCTTGGACTGCAAGGAGATCCAACCAGTCCATTCTGAAAGAGATAAGCCCTGAGTGTTCTTTGGAAGGGATGATGCTAAAGCTGAAACTCCAGTACTTTGGCCACCTCATGCGAAGAGTTGACACATTGGAAAAGACTCTGATGCTGGGAGGGGTTGGGGGCAGGAGGAGAAGGGGACGACAGAGGATGAGATGGCTGGATGGCATCACCGACTTGATGGATGTGAGTTTGAGTGAACTCTGGGAGATGGTAATGGACAGGGAAGCCTGGCGTGCTGCAATTCATGGGGTCGCAAAGAGTCAGACACGACTGAGTGACTGAACTGAACTGAACTGAGCCACAAAATACTGGTCAGCTTCTCAGCATTTGGCTCTATGTTGCTTACAGATCCATGTGTGTGTGTGTGTGTGTGTGTGTGTGTGTGTGTGTGTACATATATCAATTAAAAAAAAAAAGGTAGCTATTGTGTTTCTGTTATCATGTGCTGAGTTTAGTAAACCTGGGTGCCAGTCTCTGCTCAGCCTCAGGGCCTTGGGCACATCATTGCCCTTCTCTGGGTTTCTTTTTCTTTTTCTGTATAATGAGAGTTTCAGATAAGATGATCTCTAGGTTTTTTTCTACCTCATGCTATCTCTAATTCTGGTGTCACCTCTGGGTATAGGAGAAGCACTGTGCTAGTTGGTTTTGTAGGAGTCAAAGAGGTGGAATCTTTGCCCAGAAGATGCTTCCAGTGTCATCATCATATTGGTGAAACGAGGTCTTCTTATATAGAAAGAATTAGAGAACTGAGTATTATTATTAAATGACAAGACAAAGATTTAAGTTCGGGTCTAATGAAATGATACAGCCCAATGTTATGAGCTCTTGTCTCTAGAAAAATAACCACCTAAAGCCTCAATACTTTCTTGTCAGCACAGCTTGGTTAATTAATCCATGATTGATCAGAAAGGTTAATTGAATTCATAGAACTTAACTAACATCATGATGGATTTAGGATCCCAGTGGAGTTGCAAGTCATCTAAATTTGGTTATTTGCACAAGCTATAATTTAGACCTGACAACTGAGTTTTTTGTAAGCAGTGTGGCAGTTAAATGGATGGCAGCTGTGTCCAGATTAAATAGGATGGAATTAGGTGGTATTCTGCAGGCTCTGCTATTTAATTTGTTTACTGGGAAGGGAGTCAAGAAAAAAGTAATAAAAGCCCTTGGTTATGTAAGCATTGGACCAAAGCTGGGACTCCACTGGGAGTTCTTTTATTTATCTTTGCCTCCTCAGCCCCCTAAAATAGTGACCAGTGAATTGTAATGATTAACTACCTCGGTTGTCGTTGCTGTTTAGTCACTAAGTCATGTCCAATTCTTTGCGAACCCGTGGAAGCCTGCCAGGCTTCTCTGTCCAGGAGAAATATCCCAAGGCAAGAATACTGGAGTGGGTTTTCCTTCTCCAGGGAATTTCCTTCTCTAGCGAATCTTCCCCTCCCAGGGACTGAACCTGTGTCTCCTGTGTCTACTACCTTGGAAGACAGATTCTTTACCATTGAGCCAACTGGGAAGTCAATTACTACTGTAACTGTTAATAAATGAATAAATAAATGATTCCTCCAACCACCTGTGCAATAAATGTTAAAAAAAAAAAAAACAACCTGCACTAGCCCTGTGGAAGATACTGGGAAACAAGCCCCAGGTGCTACCCTGGGAAGGCACCCAACTTACTCAAAGTAACTTTCCCCTGACAAGCAATATCACAGTTTGATGTAGTAACCGACTAGGGAAAAGACAGGGATGGGCTGGAAGACTCTATCCAGAGAGAGGGTAAAGGATCTGAGGTAGTGTGGAGGATTTCCAGGGGAAATGACATTTGAGCTGGGTCTTCACACAGGAATTTTCCAAGCAGAAGAGGAGGGAAACCACACTGCACAGAGAAGGAGAGTTTGTGTGTGGAGGATGGAGGGGTGAAAGCAGAGAGCCCCTGATGAATGGCCTGTGGCTTCAGGTATGTGGAAGGGAGAAGTCAGGTTGGGAAGAGCCTAGAATGCCTGTTTAGGGGGGTCTTGACTTTATCTGGACCTAGTGGGGAGTCTTTAAAGGATTTTTAGTATGTAAGTGATATGATCAGATTTATGATTTGGAAAGGAATTTGTAGAAGTGCATGGCAGATGGGCTGGAGGAGAGTGGGACTCATGGCAGAGAGAACGATGAGCAGCAGGTGGTGATTGGCATGGGGAAAGGGTAGCAGGGAGGCCACAGTCTGGGCATAGGTGGGCCAAAGTGTTGGTCTGGGCATAATTTCTCTGGGCATCTTCAATTTCTCTTATTTATAAAATGGGAACCATAATTTCTATCTGTCTAATTTTTATCTGATGTTTTGATGAGAAATTGCATGCAAACACTGAAGTATATATATTATCTGGCACATAATAGAAGTATTCCCTGGTGGCTCAGCTGGTAAAGAATCTGCCTGCAATGCAGGAGACCTGGGTTCCATACCTGGGTCAGGAAGATACCCTGGAGAAAGGAATGGCCACCCACTCCAGTATTCTTGCCTGGAGAATTCCATGGACAAAGGAGCCAGTGGGTTATAGTCCATGAAGTTGCAAAGAGTTGGATATGACTGAGCAACTAACTCTTTCACTGTTTTTCACTTTATTTATTATTTACCTGGGGAGGGATGACAAGCATCCTGGTTTAGACAGCAGTAATAGGGACAGAGAGGAGGAGGGTGAAAATGAGAGATATTTAGGAGGTAGGCTGGAATTCTGAGTGCTGTTGGCTTGTCCTAGAGCAGACAGGCAGTCAGTGCTGACTCTTGCTGCAGCAGAGCTTGCTCTGCTGGTCTCATTACAAAACCACAGATGAGCCCCTGGGGCATTTGACCTTGGGCTATCCTGGACTCTCAGGAGGAACCGGCAAAACTAGGAGTTAGTTGCCAGCAAGAGAGGCCCTTCTCTGTTTGAAGGGAGATGCAACTTGCTTATCTGCCTTCTTGCTCTGATCCCTGCAGGAGCTCAGGCACGTCTTGCCTTTGCTCTGCGGTGCATGATGCTCAGCTTCGTGATTCTGAGCAGCAGAGCCTGGGGCCCCTCTGCATGAGCAGCAGACCAAGTCAGAGGAGGACCAGACATGAAGAGCAGCTTCAGGGAGTCCGAGAGGGTACAGTGAAGGCCCCATCTACTATTCTTCTCTTGGTCTGCAGTCCCACCATTGGGAACTGAATTGCTTGGTTTTAAAGGCTCTTTGTCTCTGACTGAACACAAATAATCCAGGGAAAAGTACTGTCATTAAGGGAAAGGATAATAATCATAACAGAAAATAACAATAATAATGCTAACAACTGATAATTGTGGAGGACGGCTTAGTGCCAGGTACTGTGAGAAGTACTTTTACCCACAGCCTCATGAAATTTTTCTGATAGTCCTATTAAGTAAAAGTGAAAATGAAAGAGTTAGTCGCTCAGTCGTGTCCAACTCTGTGATCACCCATGGAGTGTAAACTCCCAGACTCCTGTGTCCATGGGAATCTCCAGGCAAGAATACTGGGGTGGGTTGCCACGCCCTTCTCCAGGGGAGTCTTCCCAACCCAGGGACTGAACCCAGGTCTCCTGATTGCAGGCAGGTTCTTTACCGTCTGAGCCACCTGGGAGTGAGCATTATTACATATGAGTACATGGAAGCTCAGAGAAGTTAAGAAACCTGATTAAAACACACAGCATACATTTTTGACAGCGCTATGACAGAGTGAACTAGAACCAGGGTAAGAGGAAGTGGAGGTGGATGTTGGGTATGGGATTTGGTAGGAAGGGAGAGTAAAGAAGCTAACTTTGGTAGAGAAGAAGCTAACTTTTGGCCCAGATGGGCACTTTTACCTCACAGGCATTGAATTCACGCATTTGCCTTTTGTCGCTAGTTCTCTCAGCCCTTATACTTGTTAGGAGGCTTAAGGATGATCATGAGACTCCTGAAATGGGTTGGGTTAGAATAAATGACTCCTGACAGAACTGCCCGAGAGATTCAGCTTTATCCAAGTTTATCCAGCCATGGTCAGAGTGGGCAAAGCAGACCCCCTCATGACCAAGACTGGGGACTAACTGTCCTTGGGTTCCCCATGCAAGGTCCAGAGTATGGTACACAGTAGGCATCCAGTAGATGCTCACTGGATTGCGAAGATCTCCTGGAGGAGGGCACGACAACCCACTTCAGTATTCTTGCCTGGAGAGTCCTATAGACAAGGGAGACTGGCAGACTACAGTCCACAGGGTCGCAGAGTCTGTCACGACTGAAGTGACTTAGCACGCACAGATGCTCACTGAAAGAACGTTGTCTAGAGTTCCCACTGGAACTCGAGTTTGCTCCCCTCAGAGCCCTGCAGGCGCCTCTGGCTATTCTCCCTGTGTCTAGTGATAAAGGAATTGCAAGTCTCTGCTTATGAATTCAGGAGGGACCAGATGAGGATCAAATGTAATTAAGCTTCTCTGTTTATTAGTGATTGCTTACCCAGCTCATTTGGACCATTTAAAATTGTAATCCTAAATTCCATGTTTCCAATCAGGATGTGGACAGAGAGGATACGGATAAAAAAAAGAATCTGGACTGATTTTCAGGGTCATGGTGACACATGTGTCCTGGACGTGGGGTTAGAATGGCTTGAGGTGCGTCATCCAGTGACTGACTGTGTGAGACGTAAGGTAACCCAGGCAGCTCCACAGTGGGAGGAGAAAGCCCTGGAGGTTTGGAGTTCTTGGTTTGGCCATTAGCTCTGTGACCTTGGACATTATGTTCCTTCTTTGGGTCTCAATTTGCTTGTCTGTAAATTGGGCCATTGGATTAGATGAGTGGTTCTTTAGCTCCATGGAAAAGATTTGAAGAGCTCTGAGGTCTCCTGGGGTGGGTCTTCTTTGATCTGTAATGTATCTAACGTATCAACCAACAAAAGAGCACCAGTGCCTGACACATCAAGGGGGCCCCTCAGACACGAATCTATTTGTCTATCTGTATGTATATATGTATACATCTGTAAAAGCTCTTTGAAAAGAAATAACCCCTAACTGGAATGCCAAAAATTGGAGCCATAGATTGGTACATACAAACTGCCATCAGAAGGATACCACAAAACTGAAATATCCCCAGACTATTTCTGCAACCACCTTTTCAAGCTTTATTACCTTTGGGTGAAGACTTATGGCTCCAGGGAAAGCCCAGTAAAATGCAAATAATCATGTGGCTATTCTCTCAGAAGTATTAATACCTGGATGACCTATACAGTTCAAATTCATAGATATTTTGAATCTTAAATTTTCACTTATCCATATCATCACTTTTAGCATTATCCTTTTCCTTGTAAAATTTTCATATGAAAGCCTGGATGCAGATATTTAAAATATGCTCATCCGTTTGTCTCCCTTCCCCTTTTAATACAGGGTGCATTTTGGAAGATGTTTTGTTCCCAGGAGTATCAAAGAAGAAGGGGTGGTATGCCTGGGACCACCGTGCTTCCTTTGCAGCGTCAGTCAGGCTGTCCTGGAAGATGTGTGTATGTGTGTGTGTGTGCAAATGTGTGTGTGCGCCCTCAGTCATGTCTAACTCTTTGTGATCCCTTGGACTGTAGCCCACCAGGCTCCTCTGTCCATGAAATTTTCCAGGCAAGAACACTGGAGCGGGTTGCCATTTCCTTCTCCAGGGGCTCTTCCAAACCTAGGGATTGAACCTGAATCTCTTGTCTCACCTACATTGGCAGGTGCGTTCTTTTTCAGCTGAGCCCCTGGGCTAGCCCTCTTTGAAGGTGAGATTGAGTTTAATTAAACTGCTGCCGCTGCTGCTGCTAAGTCACTCCAGTCGTGTCCGACTCTGTGCGACCCCACCAGGCTCTGCTGTCCCTGGGGTTCTCCAGGAAAGAACACTGGAGTGGGTTGCCATTTCCTTCTCCAATGCATGAAAGTGAAAAGTGAAAGTGAAGTCGCTCAGTTGTGTCCGACTGTTTGCGACCCCATGGACTGCAGCCTACCAGGCTCCTCTGTCCATGGGATTTTTTCCAGAAACTAGAACCTTTTTAATCCCTACTCTCCAGCGAGCCCAGCTAGTTAGGGATGCTTTGAGAACTTGGGAAGCTAGAGAATGTTTGGTGTGAGGCATGAGTAGAAAGAAATTGCTTCTAATCAGTGAATTATCTGATGCGTGATGATTGCCTGCCTCTATTCCACTTTCCAGTGACCTGAATCCATAACAACTTGCAGATTTTGGAAAGAACTCCAGGGGCAGAGAAACACTCCCGAGATTGACACTAGATTTCTGGTTCTTCTGGAATTAGACTTCTAAACTTGAAAACAAGTTTAAATTTGGAAATATTACAGATAACACATGATCCCAGTTTTAGGTTTGAGGCCTGTTGTTCAGTGCCGTGTTCTTGAAAAGATGCTTTGAATTAAAATAAATACTTAAGGAAAACTATAAATAAACTTTGTGGACAGGTAGGACTTTTTGAAAGTTCCTACCTTCAGGTTTATTAAGAGCTAGTACTTGGAACTGAGGCATATTCACATTGTTAAAGACTAGGAGAAAATTGACCAAATACATTGGTTTTGTCAAGATAAATAAATCACAGGTAAGTTTTCAGTTCTCTTTATTTTCTGAACTTTATATGATATGGTTGTATATTATACAGTGAATTTATTTGCAATCTTTACCCCAACTCTTGAACTTGCTCAAGACATCTTTTCTCCTTACTGCACTGAAACTGGGTCACCAGTGCTCTGCAGAACAAAGGGCATATTTTAGCCTCTGGAATCTTTAACTGTTTGGCTGCAACCACTGTTTGTTCTTTTGTTCTCTGCATCTATGACTTTTTTTTTGTTGTGTTGTGTTTATGTATTTTGTTTTTTTAATTTTACACACAAGTGAAATCATATGGTATTTGTCTTTCTCTGTTTGACTGATTTCACTTAGCATAGCTCTAAATAAGTTTATCCATGTTGTTGTGAATGGCAAGAGTTCATTTGTTATGGCTGAGTAATATTCCATTGTGTGTGTGTGTGTGTGTGTGTATAAACATATACATATATATGTGATAATCCATTCATTCATCATTCATTAATCCATTCTTCCATTTATGGGAACTTGAATTGCTTTTATGTATTCCTTAGTGGTTATAAGTAAAGCTGCAGTGGATATAGGCTTGAGCAAACTCTGGGAGATGGTGAAGGACAGGGAAGCCTGCCATGCTGCAGTCCATGGGATCGCAAACAGTCTGACATGACTTAGTGACTGAACAAGAACAGCAATGTCTTTTCGAGCAGATTGTTTAAATTGTCTAGTATGGCTTTGTCTCATCATTAGAATTAATATAATGACTTATTTATTGAAAAATAACAACAAGTTATTACCTTGTTCTCATAGTTGAAGGGGTGGATGGATATAAGAAAATCTAAAAGTTTTCTGACTTGATTTGTAAATAATTTTGACACATAGCAGTGCTTTCGAAAGATTAAACAGTGAGAATTAATTTGGCCAAAACAAAATGAAGATGCATACTTCATTGTTATTATTGATTTCGTCTTTGGGGAGAGAGGTCATAAGGATTCAACATAGTGTTATCTCCCTGATCACTTAGTGTTGATGTTCAATCAGATTCATTGAATAAAGTAGTCTCTTGCTGAAATAAAAGTAATGAGTGAATGTGTTTTTGTTTTGTTCTGTTATTTTTAATGCTGATATCCAGTTACTATACTAGGTCTACTGTTTGATTAGTTTTTGTTATGTGTTTTTAGGCAAATTCCTTAACTTCTTTGAGCCTTAGTTTTGTCACGCTGTAAAAGGAAAACAATCCTGGCAATCATACTCCAATCATAGGCTCACTGGAGGTTTAAAGGAGTTTATATGTGAAAAGTGCCTGACACAGTGCCTGGCACATTGTATTAAATAGGTTCTCACGCAATCCAGCTGCCACTGATGTAAACATGAAGACACATGTACAAAGCATGTGGCCTCAAAGACAGAAGAAAAATCATGGTTTTCATACAGACAGGAAAACTGTCTACCAAGTCATAGAGAAATGAAGCCATACTGAAAAAGAAGAATGGCCAGGGCAGGCAAGTGGACTATTTCATTGAAACCACTTAAGGCAAGACTCATGATTTTGGGGGAATCTTAATGTATTTCATTTTGTATGCTTGTTGGTTGCTGGCCTGCCTTGACATCTTACAAGAGTTTGGATTAAAATTTCTCTTTCTTCCAATTACTCATTCCCACCTAAGTTGACACTATTTTCAGGAAGAACTGGAAGGATCTTTTGTGAACTTATTTTTCGGAATCATGTCTACAAACCTACCTGCAATTTAAGAAATTTTTATTTCACAGTGGGTGAGGCAAGGTATTTCTTTTTAAAGCAGACATGTGGTGGGTGGGGAATGGTCTGAGGTGAGGGGGTCAGAGCAAGGAAAGAGTGAGGATAAAATTAGTTACAAATATCTACATCACTTTCTAATTTAAGCTATGCCATTTGGACCCTTTCTCAAACTACTCAAATTTCCTCTGAAATCTTAGATTGCTTTTCCAGGATGAAGTCCCTGAGGTTCCCCAGGCCAGGCTTTGTCTAGAATTAGCTGACAAGGTGGATCACGTTTGCCAGCTTGAGACTTCTGGGACAGCTCAGAGGCTCTATGCCTCTGGTGGTGGCATAGAGCCAAATTAGAGTGTGGTCAGGGATGGGGGCCAATTACAATGGCCTCTGAGCTGCTCTTTTCCAGAGTGCATCTGGGCTGGAGAGGAATAGCATGTGAACGCCAATGCGCAAGTCCCGGGTCTGATTAGTTAAATGAATTCTGCAAGTCACTTAACCCTTTTGTTTCTCATTTTCTACATCTGAAATGTGGGAATGATGCGATCTGCTTTACAGGATTGTTTTGAGGCTTGAATGATATAATTTCTCTAAAGATTCTTGGAAAAGGAGAAAGCACAGTATAAACGCAAAACAGTTCACGCTAGAATTGACAGCCTGGGCTGCTTGAAAGAGAAAAGTAGGACTGAAAATGTCACCAAAAGGGCAAGATTGACAAGTAGAGGGGTGTGGTAAGCAGACAGGCAGTATTGGATGCTTACTGAGAGTTCATTCAGATCTGGGCTTGAATCCCGAGGCTATCATATACTGCATGTGTAATGTGGGTGTGCTATTTAACCTCTCTTCGTCTATTTCACCAATTGGAAAATGGGAATCAGAAACTATTTTCCACCTGGGTTATTGTGAGGATGAAAGAGAAAGGACATGGAATGTGCTTGCTACCTTGTAAGCCCTTTAGTGATTGTTGCTGTGCTGTACTTAGTTGTTCAGTCATGTCTGACTCTTTGCAACCCCATGGACTAACCCAGAGTAGCCCACCAGGCTCCTCTGTCCATGGGGATTCTCCAGGCAACCATACTGGAGTGGGTTGTCATGCCCACCTCCATGGGATATTCCCGACCCAGGGATCGAACCAAAGTCTCCTGCTTACAGCTGGGTTCTTTACCATCTGAACCACCAGGGAAGCCCCCAAATACTGGAATGAGTAACCTATCCCTTCTCCACGGGATCTTCCCAACCCAGGAATCGAACTAGGGTCTACTGCATTGCAGGTGGATTCTCTACCAGCTGAGCTACCAGTTAGTGATTGTTGGTAATATGGGAATAGATTTGGCAGTTCTATCAGCTTGTGCTGTGGGATGACTACCTGTATATGAGATTTGGATCCTTTTTTTCTACAAGATCTTTCTCAAGTTCTTTATGCCCTACATGACAGAGAGAGAATGGAGAATATACAGATACTGTGACAATTTCCTAATTGTCATACTGTGCGTATTTTCTTGCCTATAATGTGGAAACCTCATGGGTTTTAGTCTTTTCAGAAGGGGGTTTGGTAACATAGATTGAATATTTTTTAGAGTGGCCTTATCTATGAGGTTGTCTAAGAACATTACTATCCATTCATTCAACAAACTTTGACTGAGAACTTACTATGTGCAGGATGATGAGGTAGGCTAGGAGATAAGAATCCGGGGGTGAGTAGGAAAAGTAAAATTCCTGCCCTAAAGCAGCATATGCTCTGATGGGGAAGGCAAAACATTACATGTTTCATGTGTAGTATGTGCTAGCAGGGAAAATAAAGTAGGGAAAGGGAGCAATAACATCTTTGGGAGGACTTAGGGTGGAGAGCAGAGAAGGCAATGGCAACCCACTCCAGCGCTCTTGCCTGGAAAATCCCATGGACAGAGGAGCCTGGTAGGCTGCAGTCCATGGGGTCTCTAAGAGTCAGGCACAACTGAGCAACTTCACTTTTACTTTTCATTTTCATGCATTGGGGAAGGAAATGGCAACCCACTCCAGTGTTCTTGCCTGGAGAATCCCAGGGATGGGGGAACATAGTAGGCTGCTGTCTCTGGGGTCACACAGAGTCAGACACGACTGAAGCGACTTAGTGGCAGCAGCAGGGTGGAGAGAGTGGCCACTCTCCTTTGCTCTGCACTCAGGAATGCAGACTGCAGGGCGTGGCTCTGAGGACATTGCCCCCTGACTGCTCTCTGTGGTTGTATTTCTTTGTTCAGGTCATTGTTTGGAGAAATGGAATGAGAATGACCGCATATCACTCTGTCTCTAAGGTTGCTGTTATGATTTCTAGGCTAAGATAAAAGTGAAGTGAAAGTCACTCAGACTTGTCCGATTCTTTGCGACCCCAGGGATTATACAATCCATGGAATTCTCCAGTAGCCTTTCCCTTCTCCAGGTGATCTTCCCAACCCAGGAATCAAATCCAGGTCTCCCGCATTGCAGGCTGGTTCTTTACCAGGTGAGCCACGAGGGAAGCCCAAGATACTGGAGTGGGTAGCCTATCCCTTCTCCAGCAGAGCTTCCCGACCCAGGAATTGGACGGGGGTCTCCTGCATTGCAGGCAGATTCCTTACCAGCTGAGCAACTAAGATAAGGCAGGTGACAATCTCCTCTCACCTGTGCCCATGTCCTGGCCCATCATATGCATATGTATGTGTATGTGAGCACTTGTGTGCATTGGTGTGTGTACATTTCTGTGTGTGTCTCTGTGTCCATTTGTGTGTGTGTGAGCATTTGTGTGTGTGTGCATATGTATATGTGTGTGAGCACTTGTGTGCATTGGTGTGTGTACATTTCTGTGTGTGTCTCTGTGTCCATTTGTGTGTGTGTGAGCATTTGTGTGTGTGTATCTGTGAGCGCGTGTGGGGATGGGACCAGGTTGGGGTATAGAGGTAATGTTAAGGACACATAAAGTCTCTCAGAACAGTTGAAATGCAGACCTCATTTGGCAGGACTTTCTGTGACTCGGGTATATTATCTTCGCAGCTCACAGTTTCATGGGACATTTGTGCAGATGAAATTGATCAGCAGGAGGAGGAAAATAGCCGTCACCTAGGCAACCAGCTGATGACTCATCCTGGCATTGAAGCAGCAAAAGCCTGAGACTGCAGTAATTTTCCAGATGCTTAACCTGCCTTCCCCTTTCTCTCTCTTTGTTTCCCACTCCCTATCCTTCACATCTTCCTCTATACCCACTTACCTGGGTTCTTCCAAAACTTGACCCAGCTCCTTTCTGGGGTCTACCTGAGTCTTGAGCTCTCTGGAGCAGTTATGCAGACCCCACCCCTCCAATAATTTGTGGGTGGCTTAATTTGCTGCTGCTCTGTCTCTAGCAACCAGGAAATGGCCAGGCTGCAATAGTCTGATGCCACAGAGTCCCCAAGATGCAGCTTGCTGCCTTTGATTAGAAAGGCCTAGATGGAGTCTAGCACTTTTTCCCTTCTAATCTAAGCTAACCTGAGCTCATCCACTTATCTCAGAGATCTGCAGTGTGTTACTTTGCAGAAGAGCAGCTATACCTTGGACCTCCCAAGCAAAATTGTGAAAACGATGTTTAAAGGTGACAACACTCACCTTTGACAGCTTCTCTCCCCACAGGGTTTTCCTATCCTCTTTTCCTACCTTTCTCCACTCATAACCTAGTGTCTGATGTTTCAGCTCCTTCTTAATTATCCATCATAATCCTCTCTAAAACACAAAGTGATAGAAGCTTAAACCATTCCCTGTCCCAAAGCATTTTCATTTTAATAAGGGTTTTCAAAGTCAAACTATTTCAAGACCCAGAGAGTAAAATAAACTATTAGCCTTTCAGATACAGATATAGGCACTGGGGCTTGGGTAGTGGGCTATGAGAGGGTATTTCTCTGCACATCTTATGTGTATCACCTATGTTGCTGCTGATTCTCACTTAAAGCATTTCTATGCTGGATATAGGTTGCCTTAATTCTGTATTCCCATGCAATCCATACATATGCATTCCATTTACACATGTGCACACAACACGAACACATACCACCTTGAGCAACAGCAACAGCTGGTGAAGAAACAACAGCAAATCCTCAATGATGATTGGTTTACTCACTTTTATTTACTTTATGTATGTCAAGCATTTACCGTGCAGAACATGGTAGTGGGCAGTGCAATTGTGGTGTCCTGTTGTTTAGTTGCTCAGCTGTGTCTGACCCTTTTATGACCCCAGGGACTGTAGCCAGGCAGGCTCCTCTATCCATGGGATTTCTTAGGCAAGAATACATGAGTGGGACCATTTCTTCCTTGAGGGGATCTTCCCAAACCAGGGATCAAACCCAGGTCTCCTGCATTAGCAGGTCGATTTTTTACCACTGAGCCAACAGGAAAACCCCCAACTGGGGTTGTCCACATCTTTCAAAATAGCAGAGGTATGATCGCCATTGGGGAAGTGAGATATGAGACTGTAACATAGGGGACTCTGGGCCAGATGGGGTGGGAGGTAGGGCCAGGGAAGTCCAGGAATGACTTCCCTGGGAAAGTGATGCAGGGGTCAGAGTCAAGCTAGCTGGGTCTACAGGGTAATAGTGGAGAGAGGGAAGAGCATTTTAGACAGAGGAAATAGACTGTGTAAGAAAGCACCCTGGGATGAGAGGGACCAAGCCAGGTCTGAGAAAGGGCAAGAAAACCAGTATGTCTCAAGAATTCGGTGACGGAGAAATGGCTGTGAGGCTGACAGCAGATGAGCGTGAAGGTATCCAGGACACTATAGCGGAGGTTCCAGCTGACTTGCAGGGCAGCCCAGGTGGGACGCAGGGATGGTTTCTTTCTACTCTTTCCCCCCCACCCCTCCCTTTCTCTTCCCCCTCCTCTGCCCCTTCTCCTCCCTACATGGCCTATCACCTTCCCTTTCTTTTCCCCCACTTCTGTCTCCTCCTCACCCTTCTTTGCCTTTGTGGCGAGATCAGCATCTAATTTTGTCTTTCTCAGAAACTCCATCTGCCGAGGAGCAAAAATTTCAGCTCCAAAGCTTAGTGTGACACAAAAATATAAATAGTCCCTTTTGAGTAGACCTGTTTAGACTCAGCTACCCATGCAGGTAACTCTTCAAGTTGGCTTCTAAGAGTATTGGGGAGGGTTCTGGCTTTGCTTTGTACTTGCAGCAGTGTGACAGAAAGGACCTTGGAGCCCTGTAGTGACCTGGAATATCTCCTGACTCTTCTGGTCTCTGCAGCAGTGTTGCTGGTCTTCCCGGCCATGTTTGCTGATCCTGTGGCTGCAGTCTGCTCCCTGTGTACCTTGTAGCTGGGCCATTGACTGATTCTCTCTTTTTCTCCCTCCCTTCCTCAAAGTGGTCAGAGCCTAATTGTCTCCTGGATAACTCAGCCTCAACCCAAATCTTGCTATGTTTCTGTCTTGTCCTCCAAATGGCCTCTGTGTACTGTGGGGAACCCTGGGGTCTGGGGCAGCCAATCTTGAGTCTGGATTAAGCCAAAATAGAGGATAAAAGAATTCAGAAAATCTTCCCTTTGATGGCTGTTGGCTTGTGGTTAAACATCATTTCAAGAGGTTTTCAAAATCTGGATACTCCCTCCCTTTATCCCCCTCGGCGTTCTTTCTTTGGAGTCCTAATCTTTTCTCAGCAGATAGACATTCTGGCCATCTAAGGAGAAGCTGATTTTTTAGGGGAAGGCAAAAGATAAAAGCGTGTGGGTATGTGTGTATGCTTCAGAATAGGATTTCTGTTACTACACTATTTTAAGGATTTGGGATTCTTTTTTGTAAGATCATTAAGAAATCGCTGAACCATTTTTAGCAAGGAAGTGATAGGTTCATATTTGCATTTTTATAAAAATCCTGGTGGCTGCTGTAAAGAATGGATTGGATGGGAAATCTACGTGCAGGCAGATCAACCAGTGGTTATTGGCTGGTAGCAAAGAAGATAACCAGAGGCAGACTTGAGAGATGTTTAGGAGATTGGGAGATAGTACATGAAGATTTAACCATATGCGGGGATAAGGAAAGGCAGAGATGACTCAAAGAGCCTCAATTTCTGCTTTAGGTGACTGGAGAGATTTGAGGATTATGCACTGAAAATGGGAGTAGGAGGCCTAGATTTGGAGAGTGGAGAAGACAGTAATAAAACCAGTAGGGTATTGGAAGTTTAAAGAGTCTTTGAGAAATGCAAATAGAAGTGACCAGTAACTGGATATTTGACTTTGGAGCTCAGAGGAGAGTCATTCTTGTGAGCTTCGTTGCAGTGAAATTGCAGTGGAAGCAGGTAGCCTGAGGAGGGAGCAGCTAGGGAGGAGAGAAGTGAGACTGGAGGAACTCAAGCAATGAAGGGAGATGAAGGGGATTTATAAGTAAGAGGGGTTCCTGAAGCTAAGAAAGCCTCGGGTGTGTGTGCTCAGTCGTGTCTAGCTCTTTGTGAACCCCTGGACTGTAGCCCGCCAGACTCATCTGTCCATGAGATTTTCCAGGCAAGAATACTAGAGAGGGTTGCCATTTCCTCCTCCAGGAAAGCCTTGAGCATATAGAAACATACGATCCTAAACACTTGACAAAGAGACAAAGTGTCTGAAGAGGAGGAAGTGGATGGTTTTAGAGCACACCTATAGGGTTCATCCCAAAGAGGCCAGAGGCTCCTTTCTCCCGGTCGTATAGAGGGCAGCCAGGAGTTTCCATTGATGGCCTCTGTTTTTGTTGTCACAAAAGAGTCAAGTCCTCTTGAAAGTGCATAAGGGTATTGGTTGGACAGAGGGCTGTAGGGGTGATTGAGGTGGTGCTGCTGAGGAAACAGGAGACAGACAGACTGGAGTAAATAGGGTGAGTGATAGGATTTTGTTGTGCCATCTCCAGTCTCAACTTGTGTACCATTTTTCTTCACCTTTTCCATCCACATACAGCCAGGATATAACACAGACAGCCAGGATATAACACAGATAGCCAGGATATAATGACTGTCTTCTTGACTGGCTTCTTCCATTTCTTCTTGCCCACCCCCACCCCTGCTCCTCCCGACCCTTCTAAAAAAATTACTGTCCAGAATTTGAGAAAATGACCCACCCCAATGAGTTAACAAATCAACAGATCACTCTTTAGAGACAAGCCATCATTTATTTAAATAGAACATTAAAAACAAACAAAAAACTCACTTCCATCAATTCTCTGTAGTAAATTGAAGCCTTCCCCTTTAATTGCCTTTTTCCTTCTCTCCAAACTAGGCATACTAAGTTTTCCTTTGAGTTGCCCTTCTGCTAAGAGATTAAGAACTCTGAAGGGAAAATGAGGTTATGAGCATTGCAAGGCTTCAAGGATTCTGAAAGATCCAGCTAAGACCATTATAAGCTTTGCTAGCATTAAAGAGAAGCATCATTTGTATATAAAAAAAAATTGAAAAGCACAGTAATTTCAAAATATCTACAGTGATTACTTTGTTTTGTATGAGATGAAAACATTAAATTGAAAAACTTCAGATTAAAAAATGAAAATAGCTAATGCTAAATGGCAATCTTTATAAGAAAACACTGAAAACAGTATGTGTGCATTCCCTCCATAACTGTTATATATTTGTGTACTTTTTTCAGATTCATTGAAAATATATCACCCCAATTCTTGGAGGGTAGCAAGATGGTGTTAGCTATAGAGATGATTTTTCCTCTTAGAATTGTGATTAAAGCTGAGACAAAAGGCAATTAAGCCCATATATTCCAAGTTCAGAGGACCAGAGTGAGTTACTAAGTCCAGTCATATCTTCGGAGGAATAATTTCACTGCATGTATTTGTACAAGAGGATTGAGGAGGAGAATGGAAGCCTCCTTTTAGAGTAACACGGTGTTTATGATGCGAAGAGTGAATCATTGGAAAAGACCCTGATGCTGGGAAAGATTGAGGGCAGAAGGAAAAAGGGGCGACAGATGATGAGATGGTTGGATAGCACCCTCAACTCAACGGATATGAATTTGAGGAAACTCTAGGAGATAGTGGGGGACAGAGGAGCCTGGCAGGCCACAGTCCATAGGGTCGCACAGAGGTGGACACGACTGAGCAACTAAACACCTTATTATGTGTTAAATACCATGCCAGGCGCTTAACCTATATAATCTCTTATTATTTTTAAAACAATCCTGTAAGTAAAGAATTACTGAACCCTATTTTACTGCTGAGGAAACAGGCTCAACAGGAAATGACATGCCTTCAATTTCATATAAGATCTTTTCTTTACCTCTCTGCTTACCTTACATAGACAGCGGCTTTCTGAACCTTTGTATATATGTTTTTAGACTTTCTAGTCTCTTTCCTCATAATTATATCAAATGTGATCTGGGCTGTGAGCTCAGTATGTGAGCTTTGATGCTTTGATGTATGGGCTATAGTTCATCAGTATGGGATGTTTAGAGACTTTTCTTTTTGGCTTATACTCTAGGTTGATGAGAAAGTCAGGGCACTGGCTCTCAGAAAGGAGCTGTGCTCCTGTGTTATTTTGTACACTTGGGGGTAAATATATGTGGCTTGATAATTCTGAAGTGAGACAGGCTCAAGAAATAATTTTTTTTAAAGAAAGTTTTTAGATGAATTTATCCAAGAGACTTTACTGTGAACATCAGAGTCGGCATGGCTGGTGCATCTTCTTTGCCCTTAGGTCCTGCTTCTCCCAGGTACACTTTCTTCAGTCCCTGAAGATATCTTCCTCAGTTCTGCTGGATGATAGTGGTACTGTCCCTTTCACCGTGCTGCGACCCTTTTCTCCCAAGCATGGATGCGGTGGGTGAGGGACAGAGAAGGAGCAGCCTGGTGTCTGGTTTCTCTCCTTGACTCTGCCACCAGCCAGCTGTGACACTTCTAGGAAGTCAATCTCACAGGTTTCCTTACTTGTAAAAGAATGGCGTTGGACTCATGGATCTCCTGAGAGGCCATTTCAACAGAAAATTAGGCTGCTTAGAATGGAGAAAGCCATCAAGCTGTAGTAGGGAATAAGCTACTGGTGCCAGTGACAGACTGTTGGATTAATTGAGCATAGCTATGGAGCACAGCAGTCATTCCTATGTTTATATTATCCGAATATTGCTGCCTTCCCCTAAGATGTTGAAAGTATATCTTCATTTCTCAGATGAGAGAACAGAAGCAGCATTGACCATTAGCTGGCCAGGGACTATTACTTATTGCTGGTTGCTTAATTTGCTGGGCAGATCAGTCGCAGGGAGTGACAGCTGATGTCGTGCCTGGGAGTAGTCACCAGTGAAATGGAGAGGGCTGCCCTCCTTTGCTGTAGTGACACAGGATGTCGGTTCCTGCAGAGGCTCCTGTGTGGGTCCTAATGGTTTTTGTTGAGTTGATGAAATGTTGGACTGCACATTAATTTTAGCCTTTTTTTCCCTGACATTTCTCATTTAAAAGGTGGTAAAACTTTAAAATGAACAAAAATTAAAAATGACTGCATTACTCATGGGGAAAATTGCCTCTTTACAAAGATGCTTTCTAACCCATGGCTGATTCATGTCAATGTATGGCAAAAACCACTACAATATTGTGACGTAATTAGCCTTCGATTAAAATAAATTAATTAATTTAAAAAAAGCTTTCTAAGGAGTATTCTTGATTTGACTGACATATTTATATGGCATGACTTCCCTCACTGACCCTATTTCCCTTTCTTCCTCCAAGTTATTTCTGCTCCAATGCCCCTCTCTCTCTCCCTCCCTCATTCTCTTTTTTCCTTCATTCCTCCTTTCCTTCCTTCCTTCTCTGACCTAAGACAGCTTTTCTCCTTTCTAAGTACCAATACTTTTACCTACACTTTGAAATATTTTTCCTGTTTTAAGAATCAGAGATATCCATTATGAAAAACTTGGAAAATATTAAGAAGTAAAAGAAGAAATTAAAATCATTCACAATCCTCTTGATTATAGACAGCTGCTATTAACGTTTTTGAGGTCTTTCTTTATGGTTTTTCTTTTAAGCATATTTTAAAACAATAACAAAGTTGATATTCCACTATACACTAGTCTGAATATTGCTTTTTTAAAAATTAGTTTTACATTGAACCCTTTCCACGCCTTTCAATATTTTTGAGAACCTCATTTTGATGACTATATCATATTTTATTATGTGATGATGCTATTATACATGGTCATTCTCCTATCATCTGGTATTTAGGCTTGTCACCTGTACTCAACCCTATCCTTTCTTAGCTTCCCTGGAGTTTTACTTATTTTCACTCATGCCTTCTCTTCCCTGATTACTGCTTGTCATTTGTGCCTTTCTCTGTGCCTTCATGGGCTTCCCTGGTAACTCAATGATAAAGAACCTATCTGCTAATGTAGGAGATGTGGGTTCTATGTCTGGGTCAGAAAGATCTCCTACAAAAGAACACAGTAAGCCAATCCAGTATTCTTGCCTGGGAAATCTCATGGGGAGAGGAGCCTGGTGGGCTACGGTCCAAGGAGGGGCAAAGAGTTGGACATGACTTAGCGACTGAGCATGGACTATGCCTTCACACATCGCAGTTATGCAGACATGCCTCTAGTCTCTCGGAGAAGGCAATGGCACCCCACTCCAGTACTCTTGCCTGGAAAATCCCATGGACAGAGGAGCCTGGTAGGCTGTAGTCCATGGGGCTGTGAAGAGTCGGACATGACTGAGCGACTTCACTTTCACTTTTCACTTTCATGCACTGGAGAAGGAAATGGCAACCCACTCCAGTGTTCTTGCCTGGAGAATCCCAGGGACGGGGGAGCCTGGTGGGCTGCTGTCTATGGGATTGCACAGAGCTGGACACGACTGAAGCGACTTGGCAGCAGCAGCAGCAGCATCTTTAGACTCTAATGGACCGTGCCTAGTGCCCTTTCTGAATTTGGGTATTTGTATTTTCCACATTTTAGTATCTTTCCCTTTTAAATACTGTAGCTAATCTAAAGCAAAGTTCTGAGCATGACATTTCCACCGATGATCAAGCACCAGCCTCATTTCCGCTTCATTGTGCCCATAATCTAATCTATTGTATCATACACACAGCCATTTTGTTCATCATCTCCCTTCTGGCTTTCCATCCTTGACAAACAGGATAATCATTCATCTAAGCCACTGATGTGAATGTTAAACCTCAGCCCTTTGGCCTAACACGAGAGACGTACTCAAGAGATGACACCATTCTATTCATCAATATCCTGTAAGAAAAGATTGTTTTGCCAGCTGAATATGTGAGAAATTGCCTTATATTGTGGTCCATATTATTTCACTCTGCCTTCTGGGATATTATGAAAGTTGATATTTTGGAGTGTATCAGGCACACTACATCTCAGGCATAACTTTCTTGATCAAAGTATCCTCTCAAAAAAAAAAAAAATTGTCAGATCCTGGTCTTTCTGAACTGGTACTAGTTCTTGGGATCACTGCTGCCTTTTCCAACAGTTTTTAAGGCTTCTTCAAGAGTCACTCAAAACTGGTAGATTTTTCTTTCTCTCTTTAAAAAAAATTAAAATGATCTGTATGGATTGTTTGCTGATACCCATAAGGTAACAAGTGGAAGGGGCAGGCTATGGCCCTGGGTGGACTTGAACTGGATAGGTGGTCTTTGTAGGCATTTGTTCTGTGGAAGACCTAGGTATTTTGCTCTCTCTCTCTTTCATAGGCCCTACCCAAGGTCCAATGCCCTCTCAAATGCTGTGGTCACTCACTGCCATGGTAGATGTGATAAGGAGAATAATGGCCCCCTAAAGTCATGAATGGTCTGTCCCTGGAACTTTTGAATATGTTGCTTTACAGGATAAAACATATACAACTGTGTTGATTTGAGATGGGGAGATTATCTTGAAATATTGGAGTGGGTACTATGAAACTAGGTTTCCCTGATGGCTCAGTGCTGAAGAATCCACCTGCAATTCGGGAGCCAAGTAAGATGTAGGTTCAACTCTTGGGTCATTCCCTGAAGGAGGACATGGCAACCCACTCCAATATTCCCACCTGGAGAATCCCATGGACAGAGGAGCCTGGTGGGCTATAGTCCATAGGGTCACGAAGAGCCAGACACGACTGAAATGACTTAGCACACATGCATGCAATATGCAATTACATCGGATTTTAATAGAGTCAGAGGAAGACTTGAGGATACTCAACTTTGAAGTTGATGACTTTGAAGACAGAGGAAGGAACCATGAGCCAAAAATTCAGGCAGCATCTAGAAACTGGAAAAACAATAGTGTACATGTTCTCCCTTAGAGCCTCTAGAATGAACATAACCCTGGTGAGACCTTGATTTTATGCCAGGGAAATCCATTGCAGACTTCCGATATTCAGAACTGTGAGGTAATAAATGCTTCTTGGTCTAAGTCACCGAGTTTGTGATAATTTGTTATAGCAGCAACAGGAAACTAACACAGTGGATGTTTTAAGTTCTTGAGGTTTGAAAAAGGACCTTAATGACTGTCTATTCTAGATCCCTAACCTTGAATTCCTTTTTTTGCTGCCTCTGTCGAAGGAGGAGCCTGTGGTGCATGTGGTGTGTGTACTGGATTTGGGGAAAGGGGCACATGCAGAAGGAAATGGCAATGAGGAAACATTCTTTATTTAGAATAGCTTTTTGGAGATACAGTTCATGTAGTTTATACTTTACCCATTTAAACAGTACAATTCCATAGTTTTTTATTATATTCATGGAGTTGTACATCCATTACTACAATTTATTTACTAGAGTATTTCATCACCCCATAGGACTTTTCTGGTGGCTCAACAGTAAAGAATTGGCCTGCTAATGCAGGAGATGCAGGTTTGATCCCTGGGTCAGGAAGATCCCCTGGAGAAGGAAATGGCAACCCACACCAATATTCTTTCTTGGGAAATCCCATGGAGAGAGGAGCCTGCCAGGCTACAGTCCATGGGATCACAAAAGAGTTGGACGTGGCTTAATAACTAAACGACAACATCACCCCGTAAAGAAACTCTGGATCCATTAGCTATCACTCTTCAATCCTCTGCCTCCACCTCCTGGAAATCACTGATCTACTTTCTGTCTCTATGAATTTACCATTCTGGTTATTTCATAAGAATAAAATCATATATCATAAGACCTTTTATGCCTATCTTCTTTCACGTAGCATAATGTTTTCAAAAATTCATCTATGTTGTAGCATGGGTTAGTACCCCATTACTTTTTATTGAAGAATAATATTCCATTGTATGGACAAAACACATTTTGTTTATTCATTCAGCTGATGGGCATTTGGATTATTTACCCTTTTGGATATTATGAAAAACATTGCTATGAACATTTGTGTACAAGGTTTTTTTTGTAAACATATGTTTTCATTTCTTTTGTGTAAATACCTAGGAGTGGAATTGCTAAATCACATGGTAATCCTATGTTTCACTGTTTGAAGGACTGCCAGACTGTTTTCCAAAGTAGCTATATCATTTTACATTCCTGTCAGCAGTGTATATGGGAAAGCATCATTAATAAAAATTCTTGCTGGCCCCTGAAAGTGTAAAGAACACAGAATAAGTGGCCTGAATATTTCCAGAAGTAAAGCAACATCAAAAGAAGTGTGGGTCCCCAGAAAATTTACTTGGGAAATCTGGAGTGACGTCTAAATTTTTTTAGAAAAAAACTTCATACTGGCCAAATTCCATTGTTAACTGACTGCAATAAATTCTCTTGATGGTTTTAGCCTGTTTGGTTTCCATAAATTTTGTTTGATTAACTTTGGAGAAATTCTGATGAATGATGACTCAGAAGAACTTCATGGACAACACTAGGGCAAGACTATGTGCCCTCTATAAATAAACTTAGGCCATTCTCCTTTGTTAAAAATAAAGTCAATTCAAGGTGACAAGCATTTTGAAGTTTATGTTAGTTTGCTTGGGTTTTCATAAAAAAGGACCATACATTGGGTGGCTTAAACAACAGAAATTTACTTTCTCATAGGTCTGCTAGGTCCAAGTCTGAGACCAAGGAGTCCACAGGGCTGGTTTCTTCTGAAATCTCTCTTTGGCTTGTGAATGTCTGTCTTCTCCTTGAATCATCACCCCCAGTTTTCCCCTGTAAATACCTATGTCCTTACCCTCTCTCTCTCTCTCTCTTTTTTTTTTAATTTTAAAGGCACCAGCCATTAGGACCCACCAAAATGATCTGATTTAACCTTAACTACTTTTTCAAAGACCCTATCTCCAAATAGAATAGCATTCTGAATTACTGGGTGTTAAGGCTTCAACATGGGCTTCCCAAGTGTTGCTAGTGGTAAAGAACCCACCAGCCAATGCAGGAGAGTGAGTTCAATGCTTGGGTCAGGAAGATCCCCTGGAGGAAGGCATGGCAACCCACTCCAGTATTCTTCCCTGGAGAATCCCATGGACAGAGAAATCTGGCAGGCTATGGTCCATAGGGTCGCAAAGACTCGGACACAACTTAGCACCCATGAAACGACTTAGCACCCATGCATGCACACAGGGCTTCAACGCATGACTTTTGAAGGGGATACAATTCAGCCCACACCAAATTACAATACATAAAACTATTCTTACTACACCAAACGAGTCTGGGCTAGGGAAGAAAAAAGATTTTAAAATATGCATTGTTCCTGTTGTGTGTCTTTGGATGAAAGAATGAGCCTAAGACCCTTGTCTTCTTAAGAGTTGCAAAGTGTTTATTCTTGGGGCAAGATGTCCTTGAGGGTACCGTGAGACCTGGAGTGGAATCTTGTTAAGGAGAAGCATCCTTAGTTATCCTTCCAACTTTCCTTCTACTTTTTTGTCCATGACAGTTATGCACCAGTAAAGTATCAGTAATTTTTTTCTTTATTAAATGACCTAGAATATACTTTAAATTTGTTACATAATTCTTCCTCTCTCTAGATGGAAAGAATGGGATAGTAAAACGTTCTAAGCCAAATTTATACATATATCATCCTAAAATATTATGGGAATTGCATGAAATTTGAGTATTTTATTGCTTTGTCTGCTTCTATTACAAAGCCTGTTCTCATGATCTGAAACTTATTCATACGATACTGTAAATATCCGATAACCACTTCAAAAGTTATTCTATGCTTTATGTTTCATTTTGTCAGAAACCAAAGTCTTAAGTCAAAAGAACCACACTTCAAGAGAATTTTAGGGATCTGTCTGAGGATGCAAAAAGTATTTTCCAAGGTCCTTTATCAACACTGTGGAGATCACCTTTCTCAGACAATCGCTAACTCACCCTTTCATAATATTAGCCTTGATAAGAATGCAAGATCAAAGATATGCTTAATTAAAAATAAAGTCTACTTCTAGAGATAGGTATCTTGCAAAAAATATTATCCAGTCCTAGTTCTACTTAACTGAATTGCTTAAAATGGTGATACAATTCTTTTAAAAAAATTATTTATTTGTGGCTGCACTGGGTCTCCGTTGCTGTATGGGCTTTCTCTAGTTGCAGTGAGTAGGGGCTACTGTCTGTTGGGCTTCTCATTGAGACGACCCCTCCTGCTACAGAGCAAGGCCTCCAGGGTGCAAGGGCTCAGTAGATGTGGCTCATGAGCTTAGTTGCCCCACAGCATGTGGAATCTTCCCGGACCAGGGATTGAACCTGTGTGCTCTTCATCTGTTGGTGGACTCTTAACCACTGGACCCCCAGAGAAGTCCCCGTGATACAATTCTTGATGTGAGTCAATATGAGCTGGCTCCTATTTTCAGTTTTCCTAGGTTTTTGTCTGCCTGCCGTGTTTTCAGAAGAAGTAACATCTCGTGAATATTAATACTGTTGGATCTGAGCAATGTTTGAGTTGGCTGGTTAGTGGGGTGAGGCTGGGCAGCTGAGTTTCATGTTGATTTCCTGTCTGCAGAACTGTTATCAGTCATGTAGTCTGCAAATTCCAGTTTGAAAGGTGTTCACAAGGTCATTCACTTGTCTGAAGAGCAACACACTGTGAGTTAATAGTGATGACAGCAAAGAATGAAAGAATGAATATATTTGGTCCTCATAGTTTCTCTTTTTTAAGTATAATACCTTTATTGAGATAAAATTTCACATACCATACTATTCCATCATTTAATGTGTACAATTTGATGGCTTTTTAAATATATTCACTGCTAAGTCACTTCAGTCATGTCTGACTCTGTGCGACCCCTTAGATGGCAGCCCACCAGGCTCCCCCGTCCCTGGAATTCTTCAGGCAAGAACAATGGAGTGGGTTGCCATTTCTTTCTCCAGTGCAGGAAAGTGAAAAGTGAAAGTGAAGTCGCTCAGTTGTGTCCAACTCTTAGCGACCCCATGGACTGTAGCCGACCAGGCTCCTCCGTCCATGGGATTTTCCAGGCAAGAGTACTGGAGTGGGGTGCCACTGCCTTCTCCGAAATATATTCACAGAGCTGTACAAATATCACCACAATCAATTGTAGAACATTTCTTCACTCCAAAAAGCTATACTCATTATGTCACTACCCATTTCCTCTACCTTCCCCCTCTCTCTTTGACCCTAGACAAATCACAAATCTACTTTCTGACTATATGAATGTATATCTTCCGGACTGGTCCTCACGGTTTCAATGTCTGAAGCGGTGACTGGATTTCTATGTGTCTCTTTCCTTTCTAGTTGATGAAAATATGTTTGACTCAGTGGCAAGGTCCTTCAAGATGCATGCTAATGGATTTGTCAGGGCTTCTTAATTTTATGCAAAAGGCTGCTTCTACATTGTGAGAATATAACTAGGATCATCCTATCATATTTGAGGAACAGTCAGAAGCATAGCAATTCAGGGGAGAAAATGGACAGAATATCTTTGGAACCTCATTTGACTACAACTAAACTTAGCTCCAGAGAGTAGATTTGTAGGTTTTGAGTAGAGATAATTTTCTTCTCTAGTTCTGAGTGTGTGCTAAGGTGCTTCAGTCATCGCAGACTCTTTGCGACCCTAAGGACCATAGCCCACCAGGTTCCTCTGTCCATGGGAGGCTAAACATCCATCTTCTATTTTAAAAAAGAAAAGATCGATATTGTTTAAATGTGCTAAAATATTGTTACATGGTCCTTTCAGGGGAACTTGTGATAAGACATCTTCTGGGGATCCCATTTATGTTTAGCTAAAGACTTTAAAAATATAAAGAAATAAAAAAGATTTTTAAAGTGTAGTTTATGATCTGACTACTGGGAGTTTGCAGTTTAAAGGCGATCATTGTTTCTCAATGAGAGGATATTTTGTCCTCCAGGGACATTTGGCAGTGTCTAAAGCCTTTCTGCATGTCACAGCAGCAGGTCGTTCCTACATCTAGTAGGCAGTGATGCCGTTAATCACCATACACTGTACAGCTCAGGCTCCCACAACATCCACCCCCAAATATCAGTAGTGCAGACGTTGAGAAATTTATTAGGTGTACAATGGCTCAGGCTCCTCTTCTGTTGCTTGGTAGGTGGTAAGGATTGATAGTTATTTAGCCTCTATGTGTTACCTTTTCCAGGGACTTCCTTTTTCAAAAGAATGATCGCTTCTTCCTTTGTACTCTATTAGGTCCTGCATATATGTCTGTTGTAGCACCCAGGACACTTTATTGTACTCTGTCTGACCTTGGGCAATGTGTGCAACCTCTCTGGGCCTGTCTTCTCATCTACAAAATGGGAATACTAACACTACCAACCTCAGAGGGTCATTGTGAAGATGAAGTGTGTGAAGACATACAAAATGCTTGTCACTGTGTTCATCACACTGCCTGTGTGCTTAGTCACTTCAGCTGTCTCTGACTCTTTGCAACCCTATGGACCATAGCCCACCAGGCTCCTCTGTCCATGGAATTTTCCAGGCAAGAGTACTGGAGTGGGGTGCCGTTTCCTCCTCCAGGGGGTCTTCCTGACCCAGGGATTGAACCCGTGACTCTTGCATCTCCTGTGTTGGCAGGAGGATTCTTTACCACTGCTCCATCTGGGAAGTCCCCGTTTGTCATGCTAGGTGCTCAATAAATGATACAGGATGCTTGGGGCTGGTGCACTGGGATGACCCAGAGGGATGGTACGGAGAGAGGTGGGAGGGGGGTTCAGGATTGGGAACATGTGTATACCCATGGCGGATTCATGTTGATGTATGGCAAAACCAATACAATATTGTAAAACAATTAGCCTCCAATTAAAATAAATACATTTGAATTAAAAAAATGATAGTGGTAGTTGTTGTTTATGATTTATTTAGCTGTTTGCCCCTGCTAAGCAATAAATACATCTTTTGAGGATAGGAATTGCATTGACATATCATGGATGTTTAATGGTTTTTGGAGGAATGATTAAATGAATCCTTTTAAGCCTCATAATCTTCATCTGTAAAATGGAGTTTCACTTGTTATTGTCACATTTAATAAGATAATGTAAGAAAAAGGAGAAATAAGGAGCCTAGCACATAGATACTATATAACTTTTCCTTGCCTTGGCACCATAAAAAACCTTTATTATAAACATTTTAAATCTACAAAAAAATAGAAACAGTAATGTAAACACCTATATATCATCCAGATTTAACAACTGTTAACATTTAGTCATATTTTCTTAATATATTTTCAGAGTTTTTTTTTTGGCTGAAGAATTTGAAGTGGATACAAACACAATTTTATTTTACCCCTAAATATTATGTATTGGGCTTCCCTGGTGGCTCAGATGGTAAAGCGTCTGCCTGCAATGTGGGAGACCTGAATTTGATCCCTGGGTTGGGAAGACCCCCTGGAGAAGGAAATGGCCACCCATTCAAGTATTCTTGCCTGGAGAATCCCATGGATAGAGGAGCCTGGTGGGCTACATCCCATAGGGTTGAAAAGAGTCAGACACGACTGAGTGATTTCACTTTCTTTCTTTTACTCAGTACCTTTAAAAACACATTCTCCTATAATGGCAATGCTATTTTTGTCTAACAAAATTAATAACTATTTCCCAATATCAGCAAATATTTAGTCTATATTGGTATTCCCCAGTTCAGTTCAGTCAGTTCAGTTGCTCAGTCCTGTCCGATTCTTTGCGACCCCATGGACTGCAGTACGCCAGGCTTCCCTGTCCATCACCAACTTCCCGGAGCTTACTCAGACTCAGGTCCATTGAGCTGGTGATGCCATCCAACCATCTCATCCTCTGTCGTCCCCTACTCCTCCTGCCTTCAATCATTCCCAGCATCAGTGTCTTTTCAAATGAGTTAGTTCTTCGCATCAGGTGGCCAAAGTATTGGAGTTTCAGCTTCAGCATCAGTCATTCCAGTGAATATTCAGGACTGATTTCCTTTAGGATGGACTGGTTGGATCTCCTTGCAGTCCAAGGAACTCTCAAGGGTCTTCTCCAACACCACAGTTCAAAAGCATCAATTCTTCGGTGCTCAGCTTTCTTTATAGTCCACCTCTCACATCCATACATGACTACTGGAAAAACCATAGCCTTGACTAGACGGACCTTAGTCGGCAAAGTAATGTCTCTGGTTTTGAATATGCTATCTAGGTTGGTCACAACTTTTCTTTCAAGGAGTAAGTGTCTTTTAATTTCATGGCTGCAGTCACCATCTGCTGTGATTTTGGAGCCCCCCAAAATAGTCTGTCACTGTTTCCATTGTTTCCCTATTTACCATGAAGTAATGGGACCAGATGCCATAATCTTCGTTTTCTGAATGTTGAGTTTTAAGTGAACTTTTTCACTCTCCTCCTTCACTTTCATCAAGAGGCTCTTTAGTTCTTGTTTGCTTTCTGCCATAAGGGTGGTGTCATCAGCATATCTGAGGTTATTGATATTTCTCCTGACAATCTTGATTCCAGCTTGTGCTTCATCCAGTCCATCATTTCTCATGATGTACTCTGCATGAAAGTTAAATAAGCAAGGTGACAATATACAGCCTTGATGTACTCCTTTCCTGATTTGGAACCAGTCTCTTGTTCCATGTCCATTTCTAACTGTTGCTTCTTGACCTGCATACAGATTTCTCAGATCAGTGGTCTGGTATTCCATCTCTTTAAGAATTTTCCATAGTTTGTTGTGATCCACACACTCAAAGGCTTTGTAGTAGTCAATAAAGCAGAAGTAGATGTTTTTTCTGGAACTCTCTTGCTTTTTGATGATCCAGTGGATGCTGGCAACTTGATCTCTAGTTCCTCTGCCTTTTCTAAATCCAATTTGAACATCTGGAAGTTCACAGTTCACGTACTGTTGAAGCCTGGCTTGGAGAATTTTGAGCATTACTTTACTAGCATGTGAGATGAGTGCAATTATGTGGTAGTTTGAGCATTCTTTGGCACTGTCTTTCTTTGGGATTGAAATTAAAACTGACTTTTTCCAGTCCTATGGCCACTGTTGAGTTTTCCAAATGTGCTGGCATATTGAGTGCAGCACTTTGACAGCATCATCTTTCAGGATTTGAAATAACTCAACTGGAATTCCATGACCTCCACTAGCTTTGTTCATAGAGATGCTTCCTAAGGCCCACTTGACTTCTCATTCCAGGATGCCTGTCTCTAGGTGGGTGATCACGTATTCCCCAGTTATTTCCAAATGTATTTCACAGCTGGTTTATTCAAACAAGATCCAAATAGAAACTTTTCATTAGAGAAGCGTATTTTTTCATTGTTGCCCACTACAGGGACTGGTCTGTTTTTTCTGTTTGCCGGTTAGCAGAGCTGAAATTCTTTCAGTAAATCATGATAGGAATATATTTTAAGCAAACTCAATTCAAAACACAGATAAATTATTCACAACAATTAATGACTCATATTTTTTTTTTCCTGGGATCTGCAGAAACTATTCAGTTGTAACCTTCCTCTCAGTGCATTCAGAGATGGTAAAATGACTAGTGATAATGGTTCTCTGGTAATGCAAAGAAGAAGCAAACTAAAGTATTAGAAGACCTGCCAAATGAAATATACATAAGAGAAAGAAAGAGCTCTGGGAAACACAATGTAAATCAATAAGAAAACTGGATTCAATGTGCGGAGTGCATTTTGTACACAGACTCTCCAGGATATGCAATCATTCCAATGGTATTCACAACAGCCTGAAGAACAATCTATTGCATAAACCAAGGTAAGCAACATACTGCCTTGAACCATAATACCACAGCAACCATGTGGGATAGTCTCTTGTTTTTTGGTTTTCATGGGATTGGGTCGCCCCTAGACCAACAAGTGAACATGTCAGTTAGGGATGGTCTGGAGTGTCCTGTAGGTAAAGTGGATTTGATTTAAAAATAGTAGTCATCTAACAGAGATCCTTGAACAGAGGGCACAGAGGGCTGAAGTGATGGTAAGGAAGCATTTGACAAAAGTTGACTTTTACAAGGACAAGCAAGGTGGGCTGGAAGAGCAGCAAATTTGCATTAAGGACTAAGGTGAGTTACCAGCAAAGATGTGACTGGGTTGATTCAGGATGAAGTACATTTGGGATGAAGTAGACTTGGTAGAAAGGCTTCCCTGGTGGCTCAGAGGTTAAAGCGTCTGCCTGCAATGCGGGAGACCCAGATTCAATCCCTGGGTCGGGAAGATCCCTTGGGGAAGGAGATGGTAACCCACTCCAGTATTCTTGCCTGGAGAATCCCATGGATGGATAGAGACGTCATAGAGAAACTAATGGAAATATTAATTCTACTTTTCTTGATTCTCTTTACTTTCCACTTGATTTACGCTATTTGTGTCTATGTCTTATTGCTATCCTCACTGGATTGTAGACACTTTGAGGTCAGTGTCCATGTCTTTGACATTTCTGTATAGCACTTTGAACATGATAAGTGCCTAATACATAAAATGTTTATACTTATGTTTTAAAGATACATTCAGCACTTGTTAAAAAAGTAAGTGCTTATAATTATGTGACAAGATAGAGATGCTAATTATTGCTACATAGGCAATATATTACAATATATAAACATATCAATCAGCATGTTATATATCTTAAATTTACACAATATCATTTGTCAAATATATTTCAATAAAATAAAATGCCCCTCCCTAAGGGGAAAAAAAAGTACATGCTTATACATGTAAAACTTGTTTACAAAGGTTAATATTCCTTTTGTGGTATGATCTGATAGAAAACTATGGAGTGTGAAAAGGTTCAGACACAAGCAAGGATAAAATAGAAAAGCAGATACATGAAAGGAAGATTAGAAATAAGGGCTTTGAGAAATAATCAGTATCTAAAGAGTAGAATGGTGATTACCAGAGGCTGGGTGGTAGGGAAATGGGGAGATTTTGGTCAAAGGCCATAAACTTCCAGTTATAAGATGAATAAGTTCTGGGGATCCAATGTACAGCAGGATAACTATTCTTAACAATTTCAATACTTGAAATTTACTAAGAGAATAGATCTTACCACATATACAAATTATATTTTGTGAGGGGATGGAGTTTTATAGTAACCCTATTGTGGTAAGTATTTCAACAAAGTATATGTTGCTTTAAATCATCACATTGTACACCATAAACCTACACAGTGTTATATGTCATCTATATCTCAGTAAGGATGGGAAAAGAAAAGAAATAAAATTCTGGCTTGATTTGGGCAGAGCATAAAGCTAGAGAGAGATCTAAAGTGGGAATAGTATGGCTAGAAGAGACTGGACGAAGATGGAATGGAATTAGTAATTAACTTATATAAATTTAATTTACCACGTAAAGTCATGACTCAGTGAAAGGGCACAGATCTGGGTTCAGATTCAGACCCATTCTCTAATTGCATGACCTTGACCAGATTACCAAGACTTTCAGGCCTCTTTTCCTTTCTGTGCAGTGCAAATAATTTCATCTGCCTTCTTCATCTTGATCTTCACCAGGGCTTTCTTAGTTGCTCAGATGGTAAAGAATCCACCTGCAATGAGGGAGTCAGTTGAACTGAGGTGGATGAACCTAGAGTCTGTTATATAGAGTGAAGTAAGTCAGAGAAACAAATATCATATATTAATGCATATATATATGGAATCTAGAAAAATGGTACTGATTAACCTATTTGCAGGGCAGGAATAGAGAAGCAGACATAGAGAACAGACTTGACACAGCAGGGGAAGGAAAGGGTGGGGCAAATTGAGAGAGTAGCACTGATACATATATATATACACATATATATATATACTATATATATACTACCATGAGTAAAACAGATAGCTATTGGGAAGCTGAAGCTGCAATATAACACAGGGAGATCAACTCGGCGCTCTGTGATGACTTAGAAGGATGAGATAGGCGGTAGCTGATTTGAGCTGTTGCATGGCAGAAGCCAAGACAACATTGTAAAGCAACTATCCTCTGATTAAAAATTTTAAGATATTTATTTTTAATTGAAGGATAGTTGGTGGGCAATATTACAAGTATAAAATATAGTGATTCACAATTTTTAAAGATTATGCTCCATTTATAGTTATTATAAAATATTGGCTATACTCCCTGTGTGTACAATATATCCTTCTGGCTTACTTTATACTTTAGTTTGTACCTCTTACTGCCCTACCCTTATGTCGCCCCTTCCTTCTCCCTACTTGTAACCACTAGTTTGTTTTCTGCATCTGTGAGTACTTCTTTTTTTTTTTTTAACCTTCACTAGTTTGTTGTATAAAGTGGTACCACACATAATTGATATCATATAGTATTTGTCTTTCTCTGCCTGACTTATTTCACCTAGCACAATACCCTTCAAGTCCACCCATGTTGCTGCAAATGGCAACATTTCTTTCTTTTTTTTAATGGCTGAGTAGTATTTTATTATATATATATATATTTTATTTTAGTAATAGCAATTTATTATATATATAATATACATATTATATATATATAACCTCTCTCTTTCTCTCTCTCTATATATATACATATATGTTTTCGAGGTGGCTCAGTGGTAAAGAATCACCTGCCATATATTAATGTATATATCTCGCATCTTTATCCATTCATCTGCTGATGGACACTTAGGTTGCTTGCATATCTTGGCTAGTGTAACAATGCTGCTATGAAAATTGGGTGCGTGTATATTATTGAATTAGTGGTTTGGTTTTTTTCGGATATATACCTTGGAGTGGAGTTGCGGTCATATGGTAGTACTATTTTTAGTTTTGGAGAAACCTCCATACTGTTTTCCACAGTGGCTGCCCCAATTTACAGGAAACCCTAACATTAAAAGACGGTGAAAGGAGGAGGAGCCAGCAAAGGGGAGGTTGAGCCAAGTTCATTTTTTTTTCATATGAAAAGTTTAGACATTAAAAACTGGAAGAAATCAGGTATCAGAAGGAGACTGAATTATAAGAGAGAGACGTTTCAATATTGAAAAATGCCTAGGAAGGCAGGAAGGGATAGGATCCAGGGTCTTGTGTCTCAAAGAGGTTATGGTGACATCATCACCAAATATCTTGCAGAGTTTGTGGCAAGAGACAGATATTATCAGGGGCTTCACAGGGGTGGTACACTTTGGTTTTAGATCTCGACTTGACAGTTCTTGCCTGGGGAGCAGATATTTCAGTGAAGTTCCAAGAACTGCTTTTTTGCAGAGAATCTTTCAGGGTCCCTAAGAGTTTCTACGTGATAAAGTGTATTTCTGATCCCAGTGCATTCCCATTATCCCAGTGTCCACAACACTCTGTGCCCTGACTTGTCCTCAAAAGGAAGGACTTAGGACAACAATACTTTTTTTTTTTTCCTTTTCTGTTTTCCTCCACAGAATTATCCAACCATACGGAAATCCTATTTTAAATTCCATGAATCAGCTCTCCCTAGTGAAAGAGTTTAGCATTTGGGGGCAGATTCTGTGGAAACATTTTGCAGGATGTGAAGTGACAGCTGCCCTCTTTTCAGACACCCTGATTCCAGCTGCATTGGTGCTTTGAGTTCCAGAAAATTATCAGACTGGAAGGACTCACACCATAGACAGAAATTAACCAAAACACTTAATGCCACTGAAGTTGGACTCAGATCCTATAATATCCCTGGAGAAAGTGTCAAATAATGAAATGGTTGTTGGAAAAAAGTGCTAATGCTGACCCTGAAACGAGATCAGATTTGACAATCAAATGGGAAGGAGAATCAGGACTTGGGATGAAAATGTGTATAAAGAGGCACTAGGGTGAGGACTGTGCTTCCCTGGTGGCTCAGGGATAAAGAATCTACCTGCAGTGTAGGAGACATGGGTTTGATCCCTGGGTGGGGAAGATCCCCTGGAGAAGGAAATGGCAACCCACTCTAGGATTCTTTCCTGGAGAACCCATGGACAGAGGAATCTGGAGGGCTACAGTCTGTGGGGGCACAAAAGAGCTGGACATGACTTAAGTGACTATCATTAAACTACAACAATCAACAAAAGGAAGTCAGTGAGCAAGAGGCAGCCAGGACTGGATTTGGGGATGGGGAGTCCTGGAGAAATGATACAAAAGGGACAGGTGAGGCCCAGACTGATGCTGGTTGCTGTGAGGGAGTTTTCCTCTAAGGACTGTATGTGAACCTGAGGCCTAGAAGATGAATGCCGTATTTTGTTCACTTATTTCTGATTTTTTAAATGCTCAAAAATGTTAAACAAGAGAGTTCTGATTTCAACTAGGAAACTGGAACTAGTTTCAGAATCCCTATAGACATGTGAACCAGTACCAAAAGGGCACTGAAAAATGAATCATTATTTGCGTTTTGCTTAATCTGCATGCACCTCCTGTCCTGAGAGTCTCTCATACAGTAAGAGGTTTGTTTGTGAGTTGTGGGTTGAGTAGGTAGTTGGGGAGCAGGTTCTGATTCTAAAAGCAAAACTTCTGAAAGAGAAATGTTCACTGCCCTAGACTACAGCACTGGAAAGTCATTGAAGTGCTGACAAACCAGTAGGGACACATTTTGTTACCACCTTTATTAATTCATTTATTACCTTATATATAGTATCTATGGAGCTTCCCAGGTGGCTTAGTGGTAAAGAATCTGCCTGCAATGCAGGAGACATGGGCTCAATCCCTGGGTTGGAAAGATACCCTTGAGGAAAAATGGCAACCCACTCCAGTATTCTTGCCTGGAAAATTGCATGGACAGAGGAGCCTAGTGGGCTATAGTCCATGAAGTCACAAAGGGTTGGATATGACTGGGCACACATGCATGGCTAGATGGGTGGATATAGCACCTATGTCTCACTGATACCACTCATATACCATCATATATCTATCTATATATTTAAAATTTGTATATATATATATTTAAAATTTACTATTATATATCCTTAATGGTGGCACTAGTGGTGAAGAACCTGCCTTCCAATGCAGGAGACATATGCAGTCCATGGGGTCACAAGGAGTCAGACACGACTGAAGTGACATAGCACCAGTAGCAGCAATTGCCTTTTATCTGCCTGGCACAAAATAAACTCAATCATTCCTTCTCTGTAATCCTCTATGTCTAATTTTTCCTAGAAATATTCTCTCAGCAGATGTTTATTCTGGTGCTATCAGGCTGCCCTAGCCATCTTTCCCCAGGAAATTAACCCTTCAGAACACCCTACCCAGAGGAACTCATTTCCAAAGAGATCTTCCCAGCAAAGGATGAAGTTTCCAAGCAGCCTGCAATTGCAAAAGCTCTAGTCCGGAATTATTTTTGGAAAGCAAGAGTGACAAACACACCTTGCTGTACTGTATCAGGAAAATGCAAAGTATAGAGGGAAAGATGGTATGGAAAAGGCTATGAACATAAAAATAAATTGCTGGGGATCAAACCAGCAGGCGAACGGTGAGAGAGAGCCCGGCTGGCATCCTTCATCCTGACAGGTCCCGAGGCACAGCCAGCACCTTCCTGAGGAGTCATTTCAGCCTCCTGGAGAGGAGTGGGCAGCTGCAACCTGCCGAAGTCAAATGCCTGTTTACAGGCAGGAATGAGGCACTGCGGCAAAGTGGCCCTCACCAGGGCCTTTACTGAGGGGCAGGAAGGAAGGAGGCAGGGCCAGGGGGCTCCTGCCCCGGACAGATAGGTACTTGTGTACATCTCCCCACCGAGTCTCTGGGCGTCAGTGGACAGAAGGCAACTGAACCTTTTTGGTCCTTGACCTACAAAAGATGCTCAGAAGATGTTAGTCCTCTTCCACTGGGGCCACATTTCAGGCCTGGCACCTGCAGAATTTGTCTATGTGATTTCGCACAAGCTGTTCGACCTAAGGTGGCAAAAGCAACACACCCAGGGCTTTTTGCTACGTGAATGTCACTGCAAGCACGTGGGGCCTGCCCAGGGGGACTCCCCACAGTTTTCATCAGTTTTGTGAACCATCCTCAAGTGGCAACCCCTGTCCAGATGATACAAGCTATTTATAGGTGCGTGTGCTCAGTCGTGTCTGACTCTTTGTGACCCTGTGGACTGTGGCCCACCAGACTCTGCTGTCCATGGAATTTTCCAAGGAAGAAGACTGGAGTGAGTTGCCATGTCTTACTCCAAGCTATTTGTAGGGTGCCCACCTTGTGTCCTGCACTGTGGATAGGGACCGTGAAATAAGTTTGCAGAGCTATTCAGAACACAGCCTCCCCGTGTTCATAATATGGATGGCAAGGTGTCACTGACACTTGATAGATTATAAATGCTGAGCTCGGAAACAGACACAAAACTCCAGACATGGTCTGTACTGCAGAGCACAAGAAAGGCTCAGCATCCTGGCATGGAAATGCTATATTTCCATCAATGCAGCAAAAGATGGCAGGGTCTCTAAGGCAGCAGCATCTCCGGCTGAATTAATTAGATCTAGAAGCACTGATAAGGACAAATAAAAGCCCTTAATTTTTCTAGAATTCTTTTGTGACAAGCATCGTTCCACATTAATCTTTATTATAACCAGTAAAGAAAGAAAGAAAAACCCCTAACAAAATGCTCTCTTATCATGGATTAGCAGAAGCCGACTCTTTGTCTGGACCCTTGGTTTCCCCTTTCCCCTTTCCTGAGCCAAATAATGGGATGATTCTGTAGCTGAGACAGACTCCTGGTCTGTCAATCAGGAAATGGTATCTGCTTTCCCATCCAGCCCTGGATAGGGGAGGGGGCTTGTGGACCTTGTTGTTGTGTTGATACTGTTCATCCTTCAGGGTGAAGCTGACACCTTGGAGCTGGGCAGCCCTGCTTTGCCTGGAAAATCCCATGGATGGAGGAGCCTGGTAGGCTGCAGTCCATGGAGTCGTGAAGAGTCGGACAGGACTAAGCGACTTCACTTTCACTTTTCACTTTCGTGCATTGGAGAAGGAAATGGCAACCCACTCCAGTGTTCTTGCCTGGAGAAATCCCAGGGACGGGGGAGCCTGGTGGGCTGCCGTCCATGGGGTCACACAGAGTTAGACACGACTGAAGCGATTTAGCAGCAGCAGAAGCTTTGGTTAGTTCTGGGAAATGCGGCCACATTGTGTTAGTCTTCCTGCTGACGTCAGGAACATACTTTGTAAAGATTAGACTCTCTTGCCTCGATCTCCTTGGGAAGCAGGGTTGGTGACCCAAAGATGAAAGGTTATTTCAGGTGGAGAATTTAAAGTCTAAAGTGATCCAAGGGGCTCCAGGGAATGCCAAGAGGATTTGGATGGGTGTTGAGCATGCATTCCAGCACTTGGCCAACCTAAAAAAATTGCTCAGCATCAAGCCCATTCCGAGAAAGTCATACTCTTTATTACAAGGGCAAATAATCAGAACTCATGCTGCTCTTCTCTCGTCAGGGGGCTGTGGTAGCCATTGTGGATCAGTTGTAACACTCTTTGAAACTCAGCCCAGTCTTCTTGGCATTCGAAGTCTTTTCAACAAAGAGCTCTATGAAAATTTACCAATTGTCAGGGGCTGTCACTTGAAATTTATTTGTTTGTTCATTCATGTGACATATATTTATTGAACTTTTACTTTATGCCAAGCAATGTAATAGGCACCCGGATAGAGTGCTGGGAAAAATGAGAAAATATTCTTGCTCTTTAGAGTTTAAAGTTCAGTGGGAGAGCTAGATGATATGCATATAGTCATGCCAACAAATAGGAAATTGCAATGGTGACCTGTGTGTTGAAGGAGACATATTTAATGCTCATAAACAAAAGATTGTTCCTGTCCAGAGAAGTCAGGATGGCTGAGCTGAGACTTGAAGGATGGCTAGAGATTAATCAGGTTGAAGGTAAGGGGTGGAAGAACATGTTAGGCAGAGCTTATGCAATGTGAAGGAGCATGGTGAGTGTGAGGGTGTGGAGGGGACTGAAGCAGGTAGGCCCAGGTCCTGTTGGATTTCCTCAGCCAAGTTGATGGGGTTGATTCTTATCTGAGAATAATGAGAGGCAACCAGGGAATTTTCTGTTGATACAATGTGTGCTCTGGAAAGCTCATTCTGGATAGAATGGGTGTGGAAAATAGATTGGAGGAACTCATTGGGAATGTGGGTAGACCAGTGTCTTGGATCATGGTGTTACTGGCATTTTGCATTGTGAGTGGTGGTTAAAAAATTTCTTGAAATGACCTGCTCTAGAGGCTTCTAAGGAAACCAGTTAGTTCCAGGGTTCTGTTGTTGTTCAGTGGCTCAGTCGTGTCCGACTCTTTGCAACCCCACAGACTGCAGCACACCAGGCTTCCCTGTCTTTCACTATCTCCTAGAGCTTGCTCAAACTCATGTCTATTGAATTGGTGATGCCATCCAACCATCTCATCCTCTGTTGTCCCTTTCACCTCTTGCCTTCAAGCTTTCCAAGAATGCGGGTCTTTTCTAATGAGTCACTTCTCTGCATCATGTACTCAAAGTATTGGAGCTTCAGTTTCAGCATCCAAGGAGAAAAAACTCAGTACTGAAAGGAGGAGGGGCTTTAGAAATTCACTCCAATCTTGGGACTTTGGCCAGGATGGCAGAGGGTTTTCTAGGATGGTTCCATATTTCTGGACCTAGAGGCAAGGAGACATCTCATGTATCAAAGTCAATGCTAGAGCCAGAGTATAAACCCACTCTTGCCCATCCCATGCATGCTACTTGCTGAGAGGAAGGACATGAAAGAAAGCAAATTTACTTTTGAGGGCTCGTGATTGCCCCCAGGGGTCCATTCATAGAGAACATGCGTATCTGCTAAGTCTTCTGCTAAGGATTACCAATGACTACATCAGGTCTAAGACCTCCTTTTGTCTTCACCAAGACCCTCTCCCAAGTTTTCTCAAACCAGTTAAGGAGCTTTCCCATCTCTGAAGATTTCTAGGCTTGAAAGCTTCCTAATCTACCCTTTTCTATATTTTCTAGGTTGGGTAAAGACTTTAACAGAAGCTTCCATACTGCATCCTTGTACCTGTGGCTCAAGCTGAGAATCAAGGGCTTCTGAGAACATCAGAGCTCAGATGTTTAGGATGTTGAGCATGTTGTAGGCATCCTGCATTTAGAAATCTGACATATGAGCCATAGAGAACTGGTTCTCTCCGTTGCCACAGAAACCAAATTGAGCTGGATTTAGCATAAAATTACAGGGCACACACAGAGATGGAGTTAAACATTTTCTATCACTACTTTTTTTTTTTGGCTTTTCAAATTGAACCATCCCAGCAAGTGGCAGCAACACCTGCGAAGCTAAATGAGGGCAGCAGAACATGTTGTGCCAAAGGAGTGAGGGTTCTGGAAGCTTTGTAAGTGGCAAGGAGATAGAATTCCACCAAAGGCAGGGTTACTGCCCAGACATCTTCCTCCAAAGCTTTATTTCAGTAGCCTGCACCAAGCTCCTCCATCCATGGGATTGTCAAGGCAAGAGTACTCGAGTGGATTGCCATTTCCTTCTCCAGGGAATCTTCCCAACCCAGGGATCGAACCCAGGTCTCTCTCATTGTAGACAGACACTTTACTGTCTGAGCCACCAGGAAAGTCCAAGGCTTTATTTGCTGCTGCTGCTGCTGCTGAGTCGCTTCAGTCGTGTCCGACTCTGTGCGATCCCAGAGACGGCAGCCCGCCAGGCTCCCCCATCCCTGGGATTCTCCAGGAAAGAAGTCCTACCAATTCAGAAGGAGCAGCTCAGAGAGGATGAGAAAGAGAGTTGGATAGAATCTAAGCTGTGGCTTCTGATATAGTTGCCACATGTGGCTTCTGAACACTTGAAATGCGGCTAGATTCTCCAGGCAAGAATACTGGAGTGGGTTACCATTTCCTTCTCCAAGGGATCTTCCCGACCCAGGGATCGAACCCGGGTCTCCCACATTGGAGGCAGACGCTTTAACCTCTGAGCCACCAGGGAAGCCAATGTTGCTACTAGAAAGTGTAAAATTGTACCTGGCGGCTCGTATAACATTTCTATTGGACAGTGCTGCTTGAAGTATTGTTGTTCTAATGATGAACTGATTTGGCGGAGTTGTTTAATCTTGAGATACTTCAGGTTCTTTATCTGCAAAATGGGGTTACTAACACCTTCTCTAGATTCTTCAGAGGTTTACTATGAAGATTTAATTTAATTCTAGAATGGATTTGGTTGTGCTTTGTTCAGATTTACCCTTTAGGTACTTATTCCCCCAGTTGCCAGAGTGTTGACTGCTACGGAGTCACAGCTGAGTTCCTCTTCAGGAACTGCTTGCAGTTGAACTGTTGTTTCAGATGGGTCTGTAAAATGCAAGTGGCTCATCCAATATCAAGCACAGGCAGGGCCAGAGATCCCTGGAAGGTCCGTGAGCAGATGGCTCAGACTTCCGTGTCACGACTATGATTGCATCTCCTTCAGCTGACAGCCATCCCTGTAGCTCCAATGGAGCCTGCATTATCCATAGTTTATGGAGGAGAAGAATGTCATGTTCGGGTCACAGATGGGTTGGCTTTATTTATGGGTGAAGGCTGAAAGTGGACTGCTGTGAACCATAGTCCTGCTTGCTAGTAGCTCATAAAGAGAGAAGAGATGAAATCTGCTCAAAAAGCAGAAGCTGGAGTGGTAGTCCTGGCCATCTATTCTGTGCAGGAAGGGAAGTGAAAAGGAATATCAGGCCTAGACTTCTGAAGAATAGTGTTTGGCTATGGGTCAGGAGCCTGGATAGAAAAAAGCTTACAAGACTGAGTGCATAGGGGCTGGGGAAGAGGTGTGGGAGTGAACTTCTGGGAGTGTGCATAAAGTGTCTGGATTTATACGCAGCATATTAACATAACTGGAGAAGGCTTTCCTGGTGGCCCAGTGGTAGAGAATCTGCTTGCCAATGTGGGAGACACAGGTTTGGTCCCTGGGCCAGGAAGAGCTCACAGGCCATGGGCCCACGTGCCACAGCTATTAAGCCTGTGCTCTGGAGCCTGGGATTCACAACTACGGAGCCCATGAGCCACAACTGCTGAGTGTCCTAGAGCTCATGCTCCACAATGAGAGAAGCCACCGCAATGAGGAGCCTGTGACCACAACCAGGGAGTAGCCTTACTCTCTGCAACAAAAGTCCACACAGCAGCACAGACCCAGCACAGCCAAAAAAAAAAAAAAGCCCTTAAAAGAGAGCAGCACATGGCGAGCAGCACGATGGGAGAGGCACTAAATAGCTCAGCAAGTGAAATGACTCGGCCAGTTAACACCAGTCAGCCTCTGTGTTTTTAGCCACCTCAGTATCTGAATCCCAGGCTCCAGAGCACCTCAGTATCTGAGCAATGGGTGGTGGTCCCCTGGTGGCAGGGATCAAGGAAATCCACATGGCACATACTCTAAACAACACTATAGGACACTGTGGCCCCACGAGACAGAATAGAGGGATCAGGAAGCAAAGGGGAAAGTAGAAGAGGTCCGGCTTACTCCTCTTCCCAGTGACTCACCTGTGGGACTTGTGCTCCCCAGTCCTGCAGTGTAGACTCCATGGATCTAAGGGTGCTAGTTTCCAGAGGGGATGCTTTCATCAGAACATACAATAAGAGCTTGTTATACTTTAAGCTGTCATTGCCATCTGGCCTCTTTTGGCTCCTTGTACCAAGAGATTAGTAGGTGAGGAAAGAAGTCACCATGCTGACGGAAGTCATTGACCCTGGTAATGGTCAATTACCAGGAGAAAGTAGGCTGTTGTTATATAAAGGGGCAGGGAAGGGTATGTTTGGCAATCACTTGCTCCATGGGGGCATCTCTTGGTACTCCCCTGCCCAATATGAGGATAACTATAACAATCATGGCAGGAGATAGGTGAGGTGACTAGGGTGTGGTCTCTTTAGGGATGAGGGCCTGGGTCACCTTACCTGGTCAGTTACCTAGAAAAACAAAGGTGTTGGCCTAGGGTGAGAGGAATCTAGAATGAATTACAGAGGAGGAGATGGGAGTCATTTGCAGTCTCAAGATCAGGTGTGGTAATGGTGGTTTTTCCCACTAATCTTTCTCTGATGGTTTTCTCTGGTGAATGGAGTAACCAGAATAAGCACAGATCTGGATCCCAGAAGGGCACACTTAGAATATGCAAGTGGTGGTATATATGTAAAAATGCACTGTGTCGGATGCTGTGGTATGCTGCCCAGAATTCCTATATGGCATATGTGCTCAGTCGCTCAGTCATGTCCGGCTCTCTGTGACACCATGGATTGTAGCCCTCTGTCCATGGGATTTTTCTCAAGCGAGAATACTGGAGTGGGTTGCTGTTTCCTCCTCTGGGGGATCTTCCCAACCCAGGGTTGGACTCCTCTCTCCTGTGTCTCCTGCACTGGCAGGCAGCTTCTCTACTGCTGAGCCATCTGGGAAGTCCAATATGGAATACTGGAAGTAGTATATGAAACCGAAGTACTTATTCTCTCAAGTGTTGGGAGTATTGGCTACTAATGACTCAGATCAGAGCTTTCTGATCTGCAACGAGAAGCATGTGACCACAACCAGGGAGTACCCTTGAATGTCCCTCATCTGAAGGTAGCCAAAGGTCACAGTTCCTCCCCAAAGGAAGGAGCAACTGGTTGGTTTGGAATCTGGACTGGTTCTTTGTCTTGATTCAGGATAACTTTGTAGGGAAGCCCAGCTCCTGAACTTTCTATATGATTCAACTTCTCCCTCTCCCTTACCTTTCTTCTCTCACTCCCTTAAAGGGAGAGCACCCCAGTAAATTTCCTGCATGCAAACATTTTTCTCAGAGTGTGTTTCCCAGATCATCCAACACTAAAGTGATGCCCCTGGTCTCTGTGTGTTACAAACCCCACCTCATATAGCCTGGAGTTCTGGTTCTAGTCAGAGCTCTGCCACTTCATGAGTTGTAATAACAGCTTAACTTGCCTGGTTGACCCAAGTTCTCCATGTATAAAATGAAGACAGCAAGGAAGTAATTCAGACTAGGTAGTCCAAAGTCCCTTTCAACTGTGACTCTCCGTATATGTGAAATGGTTGAGCATAACATCTGGGAGGACCTTTGGAGATGCACTTTACTTTAGAGATGAGAGAACTAAGAATCAGAGACATTGTTATTTTCCTATGACTGCCCTGCTATAAGTAGTAGAACTGAAGTTTGGACCCAGGCTTGAGTGTGACATCATGTCTGGAGTTTATCCCCTTCATCATCTCTGAATCTCCGATGTCAGTGACTATGGCAAAGATGAAGGAGTGGGTGGAAAGAGGACATTCAAGGTTGCTTAGGGACTCCTGACCAACTACCTGCTCCTACTGCGCAGCTCTGCATTCTACCCATCACTCAGGACCTTAACCTCCATTGCCAGGAAGTCATAACCTCCTAGGGCAGTGCTTCTCAAACTCCAGTGTGCAGATGAGCCACACGGGGTCTTTTTAAAGTTTAAAGTCTAATTCAACAGATCTGAGGAAGGGCCTGAGGTTTGCTGTTCTAACCTGTTTTTTCTAGGTGTTGATAGCTGGTCCACAGACTATATTTGAAGAAGCAAGGGACCAGAGAGCAGTTCTCAAATTCTGTAGTTCATCAGAAACATCTTGGAACTTATTAAAACTACTCACGCTCACAGATTCAGATTTAGCAGGTGTAGGGGTTAATAGATGGGCAGGCCTAATTTTAACAAGTGTTCTTGGTAATTGAGGTAACCACCAATGTTTGAGAATCTATAACTGTGACCTTCCTGTGTATGCTGTGTACTAAGTCACTTCAGTCATGTCCAACTCTTTGCAACCCTGTGGACCATAACTCACCAGGCTCCTTTGTCCATGGAATTCTCTAGGGGAATACTGGAGTGGGATGCCATGCCCTCCTCCAGGGGCTCTTCCCAACCCAGGGACTGAACCTGAGTCTCTTATGTCTCCTGCATTGTCAGACAAGTTCTTCACCACTAGCGCCATATATTTTTCTGTGACCTTCACAGTTGCAATCAGCATTTGTGTTCATGATTAAGTTGAACAGGCAGCATATGACTCTTGCATGAAGAAGAAGAACCAAAACTGTAGCCTGAGCATCTCTGGGGACACAGCTATTGCAGGTGCACTGAGTGTTCAACGCAGCCTGGGTGCAGGTAAACACAGAAAGGACCCCTGGGACTTAAAAAATAATTGGCCTTAGAAGGTTATAGTTTTATTAAAACAATCAAGAGATTGAATAAAATGTTATTTACAAAATGTGGTTTCAAAGTAGCCCTAACTCTTGCAATAATTAAAGAGCTTCTCTATCTCAAGGTGATGGAGGCTGACAACATACTTGTGAGCTGTGAAAGTCGCTCAGTCGTGTCCGACTCTTTGCGACCCCATGGACTATACAGTCCATGGAATTCTCCAGGCCAGAATACCAGAGTGGGTAGCTGTTCCCTTCTCCAGAGGATCTTCCCAACCCAGGGACTGAACCCAGGTCTTCTGCATTGCAGGCGGATTCTTTACCATCTGAGCTACCAAGGAAGCCCTAGCTATGAGCTGTGCATTAGGCCATTTTCTGGTTGCCTTCCTTGATGGTTTAGCAGGTAAAGAATCTTCCTGCAATGCAGGAGACACAGAAGATGAAGGTTTGACCCCTGGGTTGGGAAGATCCCCTGGAGGAGGAAATGGAAACCCACTCCAGTATTCTGGCCTGAAAAAGCCCATGGACAGAGGAGCCTGGTGGGCTACAGTCCATGGGGTGGCAAGAGTTGGACACGAAAAATGTCATAAGCGTATGAGCAGCAGCAGCACGACTCTTCTGAAACGGAGATGATATTATAGACTCAGGCTGTGGGAGCAGAGGGTCCTGCTTGAGAATGCATTGTTTCATCCTGTGAGCTCCATTCCAGAGCTTGTCCGAGGTGCCACTCTAGATGGCATCAACATTCTGCTAAATGTCTTCCTTAGCCTATTTCAGGTGTGAACACCCAAATAGGTTCTTCAGTGATGTTGTGTGGGCAGAATAGAGCTACCTGCCCTCAAGTGTCTCCAGATGGTTTACTTGCCAGCCAGCCCGCTCCTCAGAAACACTACCTCTATCTTCCCCACTGCTCACTACCTCGTGCTTGACCAATGAATGTCCTCCCTGCCTGACAAAGGGAAGGTTCTACTGCTTCAGCACGGGGTGGGCTGAGCATGGAGAGTGAGTAATGGCAGGTCCCTGAGAAATCCACCCTCCGTGCCAACTGTGCATGCTACTTACACCCACGGAGAGTCTGGTTGCCTTTGAGCATCAGAAAAAAAAATCATTTTAACCCTGAAGGGGGCGCTGTTGGCGGGACATCCAGGACTGCTGCCTATGGTCTGCCCACAGCGGCCCTCAGCACTGGGGGCTGGAGGCCCCTCTCACAGCTGACCTATAGGACCTGCCACAGAAAGCCTCGGCAGCTTGGCTAGCTTCACAAATCCTGATAATTGTGCAGGTTGGAATAGTGCAGGAGAGGAAGAGTCCTTCAGCATGTGGAGCCTGCAAAGAGGTGGATTAATGGAGCTGGAATCTGACCAGGACAGCAGTGCCAGCCCCATTCTCTAGTGAGGGCAGTGGTCCAGACACCTGCGGACAAAGGCCTGGGTTTTGCTTATGCCTAACTTAAAAAAGTATTTTTTTAATTTTAATTTTTTCATTTGTATTTTTCTAGCTTTTTTGTTGTTCAGCCGCTAAGTCGTATCCAACTCTTTGTGATCCCATGGACTGCAGCATGCCAGGCTTCCCTGTCCTTCACTCTAGCTTTATTGATGTATAATTGATTACATAATATTGTGTGAGTTCAAGGTAGACGCAGTTTCAGATCTTACATTTAAACCTTTAATCCATTTAGAGTTAATTTTCATGAGTGGTGTAATTGTTGTTGTTTATGTCTGTCGTGTCTCTTTTGCAACCCCATGGACTGTAGCCTGCCAGGCTCCTCTGTCCATGAGATTTCCCAGGCAAGAATGCTGGAGTGGGTTGCCATTTCCTTCTCCAGGGGAATCTTCCCAAACCAGGGATTGAACCCACGTCTCCTGCATTGCAAGGAGATTCTTTACTGCTGTTGAGTGGTGTTATGTGTGCAACCTCAGTCATATCCGACTCTTTGAGAACCCGTGGACTATAGGCCCCCAGGCTCCTCTGTCTGTGGGATTCTCCAGGCAAGAATACTGGAGTGGGTTGCTATGTCCACCTCCAGGGCATCTTTCAGTCCCAGGGATTGAACCCAGCTCTCCTGAGACTCCAGCCTTGGCAGGCAGATTCGTCCACCACTGAGCCATGTGGGAAACCCATGAGTGGTACTGTATAGGGATCCAGTGCCAATCTTTTGCATGTGAATATTCAGTTTTTCCTGGAGAAAAAAATGGCAACCCATTCCAGTATTCTTACCTAGAGAATTCCATGGACAAAGAAGCCTGTCGGGCTGCAGTTCATGGGGTTGCAAAGAGTTGGACACGACTGAGCAACTAACACTAACACATTCATTTTCCCAACACCATCTAATGATGTGATTGTCTTTCCTCGTTGAACATTCTTGACTTACGTCCGCCTTTAAGAGACGTCTTCCCTCCTGCTCTTCTCGGTATGGCCCCCAAATGATTCCTCCTTATGCTTCACTCTGGGCCTTTTCCACCTTCCTTGAAGATGTTTGTCTTTCACGTGCCTCTTGCCATCAATAGTTTTGTTTTATGAAATAAATTGCCTAATTAATTAAACAACTGATTACTGTAGACTTAATTTTTGCCACATACCTTGTTGGGAACTAAGTGAAAAACAAGATCAACCTGATAACCAACTAGAGTTTGTTGAGTGAGTGAATAAATGTAGTGATAGTAGTTGACCTCCTGTGAGTACTTCCTGGGTGTGAGGTCTCAGTACCTCTTTATCTCAATCCTTACAGTTTTCCTAGCAGACAACACTTCTATTATGCCCATTTTACAGATAAATAAAGTGAGATATGCAGTGGCTGTGTAAGGCTTTAGAGCTTCCTTTGGCGGAAAATCATGACATTTGGCATTTTTCCAGCTCTGGGCTGTGACGCTGCAGTTCTGCTTCCAAGGACCTTTACTGGGGCTAGGATGAGAGCAGAGGTAAGTGGAGTTCCCAACAGGATCTTATTTCCTTTATTTCAAGAGATGAACATTCAGAAAAACTGGGGAGAAACTTTGTCAAATGCAAAATCACTGTGTTTCTTATCTGTTTATTGGAGTGATTAGAAATAAAACCCCTTCCAGATTCCACATTGTATTTGGTGGTATTGAGCAGCTTTAGTTGCATGCAGCAAATTCTGATAAATTCTCTTTTCATTTTTATTATGTTACAAATATTTTCTAATTTTTCTTGCTATGGCTTCTTAGATACACCCATCCTTCAAAGTGGACATTTAATTTTCAAATACATGGGGTTTTCAGAGTATCCTTGATATTAATTTCTCATTTTTATATTAATTTCTCATTTAAATGCTTTCTTCTCTGCAATCACTCTCTGTATTTTTTCAGTCTTTTAACTTTATTGAGGCTTTCAATGGCTAAGTCAAAGATCTCTTGGCAAATGTCACATTGACTTGAAAATATGTGGATTATTTTCAAATATCTTTTGATATTGATTTCTAACATAATTCCACAGTGATGAGAGAACAGACTCTGTATGATTTCAATACCTTTAGACCACGAAATTTTTGCACCTGATTTTATGTCCCTGGATATGTTCCAGTGTCTCCTGGTTTTTAGTCTATGGGAACTTGAGTAGAATTTGTATCCTACTGTTGTGTGAAGATTGTATAAATCTTAATTACGCTGAATTGGTTCATAGTGCTTTTCAGGTCTACTATATCCTTCTACTTTTCTGTCGATTCATCCTATTACTTTTTGAGACTTTGCTATTGAAACTCCAGCTAAAAATCTTAATTTATCTACTTATTAATAAAAATAATTGTAATAAATAGTAATATAACTGATATATAACATTGCATAAGTTTAAAGTGTACAATATGTTTATTTGATATATTTATATATTGCAATATGATTTTTGCTGAAATTTTTAAGGGGCCAGGAGAGTGAATTTGATTTCAGAGGCCCTTGAGAAATCAAAGTGGGGAGCTGGTTCCTATCTGGTTTACTGGCAGGAAGTCCTCCTGGATGCAAAGACTTCGATATTGAACCTCCTTTCTTGGAACCTGGGCTCTAATAGGAGCAATCACAAGTGAACACAAAGAGCTGCATTACAAAGTATAGTGCCGAGGGCAGAGAGCCCTGTAGCAAAGCAGAAGCGAAGAAACTTCAGCTGCAAAATTTCTACAGCAGGCAAAGAGAGAGACATTTGAACTGTATGAATTCAATCCAGCCTTTACTTGTTGTGAGAGAAGTCTGTGTGGGAATAAAAGGGGCTACTGTGAGACCTGGGCAGCCTCTTCACGGTTGGAATTCTTAGCTGAACTGGAAGTCCCTGGACCGTCTTTCTATTCTGGGTCAGAGAGGAGAAAGGAACAGTAAGGAAGGAGAAAGACATGTGCTACAAAGGCTCTGCCAAGGATTTTTGGGAGAGGTCACTGGTTCACTGTCTGACATGGGGGAATTGGTATCAGTTTTACAGGTGGCCTGTTTTCCTCTCACTGTGGGGGGATCTGACCCCTTCAGGCACCAAGCAGCTTGAAAATAGCAGCACTGCGGTTTCCAACAGCATTACTGTAGACAGAGATAGTTTGCGGCCAGAAGGTGGCCCTCTTTCTCCTGAAACAAATTGATGTCTGCAGCTTGGCTTGTAGACAGAGCCAGGGATGCAAGTAGAGTGAAATCTCTGCAGTCTGCAGGCATCCAAGGGGCCTGGGTAAAATGGCTTGTTAGGACTGCCCCCAGGCTTAACTATCCCCTCGGCTGAATGTGCCTTGCAGGCTCCAGTGGGCTTGAGCTACAGCACCGACCAAAGCGAATGTGCATAGGCACAGCCCCCTTCTCTGACCTTAGCACCAGCGGCTGCATTAGCAGGGAAATCTTCAGTGGCACAAATGACTGCACATTTAGATCATGACAGGGAGGAGGCATGCCATTTCTGGGTGAGACAAGCATACTTATCACTTATCATATGGGCAAGTGAGGGGACCAGGTCTTCCTGCCATGCTGGATGAGACAGTGTCCCATGGGGAACATTTAAAAATTCAACGAAACCATTCCCCTCAAATTGAAACACTTAGGTATAATAAAAGGGAGGCAGGATTCTGGAGAAATCTCTCATCTGGGGGACCTGGGCTCTACCTGGGAATTGTTTCAAATTTTCAAAGAAGAAAAAAAAATCTAGATTGGGTCTCCTTTCAAGACTTAGTAAGCAGAAGCAAGCAAGCAAATAGAACACAAGACAAAATAATGTCATGATGGTGTGAAAAGATCATTGGATTGGAAGTCAGAAAGCTGGGAAGGACTCTACCTAGCTGTCTGATTTTAGGCAAAGTATTTTCTTTGGTCCTTAGCCTCACTGTGATCACCAGTAGTAGTTAATTGCTAAGGTCACTTCTAACCCCACATTTAATAGCATAGGTGTGTGTGTGAGAGAGAGAGGGACAGAGAGAGAGAGATAGACAAAGACAGAGACAGACACAAAAGAGAGGCTCTCAAGTAAGGCAGGATAGAAGCATGCATTCTTGGGGACTGAAAAAACCCCTTATTGCTGATTTCTATTTAATCACTAAAGCCCATACTGGCCACAGCAAATGGAAAAAGCCACTCCACTGTCACCCTTCTGGGAACTGAGGTCCTTTCTTCAGAAGCATCAAACCAGCATCTATATGTTTATACTTTTCATGTAGTTGCTGTTAATAGAACAGCCATGTGCCTTGCATGAAAACTCACATCTCCTGGCTTCTGGGGAGCAACTTTAACAAACCAGGTTTCCCATGTGGAGAGAGAGTGAGCTCTTCTTTGCTCCTGGGGCTCTGGAAACATTTGGTAGAGGTGAAGAGAGGGGAGACAGAATGGAGGATAGGTTGGGTGGAAGCGGGGAGTGCAACATAACACTCCTATTTAATAGGCTGGGTGGTCCATCAACCATCATCGGCCTACTGATTACCTACTATGCATAGTCTAGGCACTGAGGATGCTGCCGGAGAGCCCAACACAAGCTTTGCTCTCAACGAGCTCTTTGACTTGCCAAGAGGAAATGAAGTCTGTGCTTCCCTTTCAGCTCAAATATGCAAATGTAGGCCTTAAGGGGCTCACAGAAGGGCTCCCTCTCCCTCTGCTTAAGGTTTGGCAGGACACAGTAAGTGAAAAGTATACTTTTCAGACGGAGGGTCACAAGCTTTGCATTTGCTTTGCCCCCAGTATCCAGATGGTCAGCAGGCTGCCCTGTGGAAGATTTTTTTTGGCAGAAACATGCTCTGATTCCTTAACTCTAAGCTTTGGGGGCCAGGTGGCTGAAATGAAGCAACTCTTCTGCACCCTCAGTAGTGTCAGGCTATCTATGCTCCAAACCTCTATGAGGCAGGCACCCCAGACAGCCACAGGGCCGTGGTGGGGTGCTGCAGAGGGCGCAGCCATGGCAGCAGGACTCACTGAGCATAGCCAGCCAGCGCCAAGCCTGAGCTGCTGGCTCCTGGGTGAGCTGCTGACTCATTGCTGCAGCCATGCTGCTTGGAACAGCTCCGGGGAATTCTTTCTTCTTTTAAAGGAAAATGTGATGTAACTTTAGAGACAGCAGAAGAGGGCAACAGAAGATGGTCCAAAACCTGGTTTTTAACAGCAGCTATAACACTCATTTCCATCTGAATTCTTGGGCAGAAGTGTTTTTATCAGCCCTAGAAGGATGTGGCCGCTTTAGGGCAGCTATTCAGTCAATATGTGTGTATCAAACAGCTTTTGTGTGCTCAGCACCTGTTGTTTGCTTAGGTAATAAAGGGAGAAACAGAAAGTGAAAGATGGTCCTTGCCCATTTGGGGACTGTTAGAAGGCTGACACCTAGAGAGACTTCCTTCCTGTAGTGCTCCAGGCAGCGCAGTCTAGATGCAGTCTTGATTTTAGCTTATGCAATCTCATGGCGGTCCTGTAAAACAACTCCATTATTTTTATCTATTCTGCTGTAAGCTGGGGAGTCAGGATTTGAACCTATATCAGTTCAGAGTCAGAACTCTTTACCGCCATGCCATTCGCTATCTGGGAGGCAGACCCAACAAAGGCACTTGGCTGTGGGAGAATAATATAGGATGAGACATGGTTGAGTGAAAAATAATGTGTAAAAGATAAGCATTTATGATGAATCCAGAATAACCCCCTTTCAGTCTACAGTCCTGGGCCAGCTGAAATGTGCAGATATGCTTCTGTTTAAGCAAATACTGAGCCTGCGGAAGAATGCTTTTGAGAAAGCCGAGGGTCAAGATGAGAAATCGTAAGGTCAGGAAGTGGGAGCTGTCAGTAATGTGATAGGAGCAGCATTGGGCGGCCTGTGAGTCTAATGACCCTGGTTGCTGGGGGGAAACACAGCCCCATATCCTGGGGCTGCAGAATATGGAGGATGTTATCCCAGAAATAGAAGGAAACAAAGTCCCTTGAAGAGAACTTGTTGAGGTTTTGGTTTCTGCTCTCCTTGGCCTATATCCTGGTGTAACGGGTGTCAGATGAGATCCATCTTCCTTGATACCTGCCACATTCCTTGACTCTGGGAATGGGCTAGAAATAGAGATACTTACAAAACTGTTAATTTCTCCAGTTCCTCCAGAAACACAAAACACTAAGCATATGTTTGCCCTTTGGGAATTTAGTCCTATTGGATTTACATGACCAATGAATCAATTTAGGACCTATGGGCAAAATAGAAAGGCAAAAAAGAGAGGGATTATTAGAGGGAACAAGGGCCTGTGACTCTCCTGTTTAGTCTTGAATGGGTCAACATTTGCATTAAGGAGGAGTCTGTGGGCCATTTAATCAGATGATATTGACAAGGACTCAGAAGCTCTTGTTTTCATTTAGAAGCGTTGGCTACGCATTTGTGGTGGAGCTGGTAGAACAACCTGAGTCCTCCTGGTTTCCGAGTTGGCAGATATTCTCGGGCAGCTGTCAGAGCAGCCTCTCATGAAACTCATAAAACACTTCTGTCTCTCAGGGGGTAGATGCATGCTTCCAAGGCACAAGTGTGCCAGTTCTGTGACCCAATTCCCAATGTCCCCTATATTTTTCAAGCAACCTTTTGGACTCCATGGATTTAGATTCCAGGATCTCTTTTCTCCCTCCCCTAGCTATGTAGAGATTGATCAAAGCTACCTGTTTCTAATCTTGTTTTGTTCATAATTATTAGATTTTCATGACCCATGTTATAACATTTCTATGGCTGAGATATAATAGAGGTTTTAAGAGCTCAAAAAACTGTGAGGAAGACAAGAGAGATAAGATCTGGTGCAGATATCTGTCTTGGACACAGCTCCTTTGGTGGAGTGTTAGAAAAATCACAAAGGAGTCCAGGAAGACATTGGGGATAGAGTCAATTAGGCTTCTTGTGACCAAGGAGAAAGCAGTGTGAACTACACCCAAGGAGAAAGAAACATATCTTGTTATCCTTGAAAAAAATAGCTTTGGCCCTATTCCATGGGAATAGAATAATTAAAGGGTAGGGTGGGGTGGGTACAAGTGAGGAGGGAAGGATCAGAATTATTCTGAGCTAGGGAAAGTATAGCCAGAGATGACTGATGACCTTGAACACTGTCCCAAGCTAAAGAGAATTCTGGGGTTTAATTACAACTCTCAAGTAATAGTTCTTACATTCAAAGGTCTCAATTTAGAGAAATAACATTGCTTTTAACTTCCAAATACCTGACTGTTCCTTCCCAGTGCTGAGAGACCAGGTTAACAGAGCACTGCCTGAGAGTAGAAAGGAGCCGAGGACTGAGAGCCCTGCTACTCCAAGCCCAAACCACCATCTCTTGGCATCACATTTTCTTTGTGTGCTTACATTAGCTGGGCAGCTTTCTCTTTGGGGCCGTCCTTGGCCTATATCCTGGTGTAATGGGTGTCAGAAGAGAACCAAGTTCCTTGATAGCTGCCACATTCCTTGACTCTGGGAATGGGCTAGAAATAGAGATACTTACAAAACTGTTAATTTCTCAAGAACTGGATTGTGTCTCCTTTATCTCTTCATCATCAGCCCCTAAAACAGTGCCTGACACATCATAGTAAGTCAGTAAATGTTTAGTGAGCTGTTTTAAACAATCTGTACTTTGGGGATTGGCCATGTGGAAGATATAAGATTTAAGAAAATGGTGCCCTATCTCCTTTGCCTCTGAATTATTTCTCAGATGATAAAATGTTGGCAGATTCCTGATCGTCATCTAGGAGGCTGGGATTTAGGGCTGCAGAATATGGAGGATGTTATCCCAGAAATAGAAGGAAACAAAGTCCCCTGGAGAGAACTTGTTGAGGTTTTGGTTTCTGCAAAGACTGTGTGGTATACAGAGATGAGTTGTTCAAATGCTTTCAGGAAATGTTTTCTCAAAGGATGAGGGTCTGGGACATGGATGAGGACAGAGTGTGCAGAACAGATGGGGCCCATCTGGGGAACTCTGAAGGTGGGTGTGGAATAGCCAGAACACAAAGGAAAGGTGGAAGGAAGAGGCTGGAAGGGTTTTACCAGTGGGGTAGTAATGATTGCATTTTCATGACAGAAGGATAACCCAGAAGTAGTGTAGCAGGAGAGGGGGAAGGAAGGTGGGAGGCAGCAAGACCAGACAGGAATCCACGGCAATAACCTGAGTGAGATGTGATAAGCACCTGAGAAAGAGCAGTGTCAGTGAGCAGGAGATGAGTCAGACTGGGCACTAATGAGAAGTAACACTTGTCTGAGCTTGTAAGTTGAATAGGGAGAAGGAGGAATCTAAGAAGGTGAACATCCAGAGTTTGAGGTCCTGGTGCAGATGATGAAGCTCTTTGAAGTTATTCTATCTTAAAAACTCATGCAGGACTTGCTTGCTGGTGCAGTAGATAAGAATCTGCCTGCCAATGCAGGGGACATGGGTTCGATCCCTCATCCAGGAAGATTCCACATATCTTGGAGCAACTAAAACCTGGGGGCCACAACTACTGAGCCTGAGTGCAACAACAGAAACCCTTGAACCTAGAGCGTGTGTTCTGCTACAAGAGATGTCACCACAGTGAGAAGCCCATGCACCTCAACGAAAAGTAGCCCTCATTCACCGTAACTAGAGAAAGCCTGTGCAAAGCAAAGAAGATCCAGCACAGCCATTAAAAACGAAGAAAAAAAATACTCACAAAAATATCCATAAAGATATACTAGTATATCTCCAATATTCTTGCCTGGAGAATCCCATGGACAGAGGAGCCTGGTGGGCTACAGTTCATAGGGTCACAAAGAGTCGGACATGACTGAAGTGACTTAGCAGGCATGCACGCATACTAGTATATTCATTGTTATGAAAATAATGTTTAAAGCCACTTAAAAGACATAAGTTTCCTTTCCAAAACTTCAAAGGAAACTGGAAAAACTCACCGTGGTTATGTGTGGTTTCTGAGGCTCCCAGCATCTTTGAGAAGTATGAGCATCCTTCCTTATCTGCCTGCATCCCTCTTTCCATCCTTCCCTTTGCCAACTGGTCTCCTCACCTTCAGTCTCCCAACCTCCTCATGAACATTCTGCTTCCCTGGTTTTACAAATGATTAAGTTTTTCTTTCCACGTCTAGCCCATCATCAAGGTTCAGTTCAGATATTCCCTCCTCCATACAAGATCCACAACCCTGTCTCACCTCCTTCCATTTTCCTCATGAGATTTTGCAAACTGGTTTGCTACACTGATTTTTCTCTGAAAAAAAGATGAAATAATAAATGAAATAGGTGAAATCACATTAAATGAAAATTACTTAAAAAACTGATTGCAAGTCCTATGAGGCCAGGGACCATGTTGTTGATATCTTGTCAGTCAGTTCACTACTTTTTGAATAGATGCAGTCATTGTATATATATAAACCAAATTTATACATAAAAAGTAAAACAGTGAATAGTTTTAGTCACTCAGTTGTGTCTGACTCTTTGAAACCCCATGGACTCTAGCCCAACAGGATCCTCTGTCCTTGGAATCTCTAGGCAAGAATACTAGCGAGGGTAGCCATTCCCTTCTCCAGGGGATCTTCCCTACCCAGGTGTTGAATCTGGGTCTTAGCCCATCCCAAAATAGACATTAAATTTATTATCTATTTCCATTAAATGAAAGCTTTTACTTCTTTAGCAAAAAATACTTAAATATCAGAAAGGGGAAAAGGAAAGATATACCCACTTGAATGCAGAGTTTCAAAGAATAGCAAGGAGAGATAAGAAAGCCTTCCTCAGCGATCAATGCAAAGAAATAGAGGAAAACAATAGAATGGGAAAGACTAGAGATTTCGTCAAGAAAATCAGAGATACCAAGGGAAAATTTCATGCAAAGATGGGCACAATAAAGGACAGAAATGGTATGGACCTAACAGAAGCAGAAGATATTAAGAAGAGGTGGCAAGCATACACAGAAGAACTGTACAAAAAAGATCTTAATAACCCAGATCACCACAATGGTGTGATCACTCACCTAGAGCCAGACATCCTGGAATGTGAAGTCAAGTGGGCCTTAGAAAGCATCACTACGAACAAAGCTAGTGGAGGTGATGGAATTCCAGTGGGCTATTTCCAATCCTAAAAGATGATGCTGTGAAAGTGCTGCACTCAATATGCCAGCAAATTTGGGAAACTCAGCAGTGGCCACAGGTTTAGAAAAGGTCAATTTTCATTCCAATTCCAATAAAGTCAATGGCAAAGAATGTTAAACTACCACACAGTTGCACTCATCTCACATGCTAGTAAAGTAATTCTCAAAATTCTCCAAGCCAGGCTTCAACAGTACATGAACTATGAACTTCCAGATGGATTTAGAAAAGGTAGAGGAACCAGAGACCAAGTTGCCAACATCCATTGGATCATTAAAAAAGCAAGAGAGTTCCAGAAAAACATCCACTTCTGCTTTATTGACTATGTCAAAGTCTTTGACTATGTGGATCACGGCAAACTGTGTAAAATTCTTCAAGAGATGGGGATACCAGACCACCTGACCTGCCTCCAGAGAAATCTGTATGCAGGTCAAGAAGCAACAGTTAGAACTGGACATGGAACAACAGACTGGTTCCAAATCGGGAAAGGAGTACATCAAGGCTGTATATTGTCACCCTGCTTATTTAACTTCTATGCAGAGTACATCATGAGAAACGCTGGACTGGAAGAAACACAAGCTGGAATCAAGGTTGTCAGGAGAAATGTCAATAACCTCAGATATGCAGATGACACCACCCTTATGGCAGAAACCAAAGAAGAATTAAAGAGCCTCTTGATAGAAGTGAAAGAGGAGAGTGAAGAAGTTGGCTTAAATCTCAACACTCAGAAAATGAAGATCATGGCATCCGGTCCCATCACTTCATGGGAAATAGGTGGGAAAACAATGGAAAGAGTAACAGACTTTATTTTTCTGGGCTCCAAAATCACTGCAGATGGTGACTGCAGCCATGAAATTAAAAGACGCTTGCTACTTGGAAGAAAAGTTATGACCAACCTAGACAGCATATTAGAAAGCAGAGACGTTACTTTGTCAACAAAGATCCATCTAGTCAAAGCTGTGGTTTTTCCAGTAGTCATTTATGGATGTGAGAGTTGGATTATAAAGAAAGCTGAGTGCCAAAGAATTGATGCTTGTGGTGTTGGAGAAGACTCTTGAGAGTCCCTTGGACTGCAAGGAGATCCAACTAGTCCATCTTAAAGGAAATCAGTCATGAATATTCACTGGAAGGACTGATGCTGAAACTGAAGCTCCCGTATTTTGGCCACCTGATGCGAAGAGGTGACTCTTTTGAAAAGACCTTGATACTGGGAGAGATTGAAGACAGGAGGAGAAGGGGATGACAGAGGATGAGATGGCTGGATAGCATTACTGACTCAATGGACGTGAGTTTGAGTAAACTCCAAGAGTTGGTGTTGGACAGGCAGGCCTGGCGTGCTGCAGTCCATGGGGTTGCAAAGAGTCGGACACAACTGAGCAACTGAACTGAACTGAACTGAATAACTTTCCCCTTCCTCTTTTATGTCTTTTCCTTTCCTTTGATGGGACAAGTAAAAGGCATGACTGGGGTCATCTCAGGTGACTCTGATAGTATAAAAACATAAGCACTTTTTCTGTCCAGTCTACCTGAGCCAGTTTATAGCTGTTTAGTCACACATTTCTCTGCTTGTAAAATCAAAAGGTGGAAAAGCTAGGAGAGGTGTGATAGAAATGCTTTTTAAAGACATAAATATAGACACATATCTTTTCCTGAGCCTTTCTCCCTCCCGTGATTCCTCACTCAGTAGGTTAGTGGTCCCCACTGGGTCACACTTTACTGCTAGTGCTTGTTTGTGCCTGAGAATGAAGCTTGCCCAGGGAATGTCTGTATCTATGCAGCTCATTATCATATTCTTAATCAGGTAAAATCTCATCAAAGACTGTATTGGGTCCATTCCTTAAGAGAACATAGGAAAAGAGAACTGAAAATGTGCCTAAGGAGGGATCATGATGCTTTTTTGTCCACTAAAGCTCTGAGTCTGATAAACATGGGATGAAAGCAATGGAGAGGGGGGAAAAAATGGAGGGAATTTCTGGTGAGGCTGTTGACACAAGTAGAAAGAGGGAAGTCACATAAAAAATCCAGAAGGTACACGAAAACGAAGATCATGGTATCTGGTCCCATCACTTCATGGGAAATAGATGGGGAAACAGTGGAAACAGTGTCAGACTTTATTTTTGGGGGCTCCAAAATCACTGCAGATGGTGACTGCAGCCATGAAATTAAAAGATGCTTACTCCTTGGAAGAAAAGTTATGACCAACCTAGATAGTATATTCAAAACCAGAGACATTACTTTGCCGACTAAGGTCCGCCTAGTCAACGCTATGTTTTTTCCTGTGGTCATGTATGGATGTGAGAGTTGGAGTGTGAAGAAGGCTGAGTGCCGAAGAATTGATGCTTTTGAACCGTGGTGTTGGAGAAGACTCTTGAGGGTCCCTGGACTGCAAGGAGATCCAACCAGTCCATTCTGAAGGAGATCAACCCTGGGATTTCTTTGGAAGGAATGATGCTAAAGCTGAAGCTCCAGTACTTTGGACACCTCATGTGAAGAGTTGACTCACTGGAAAAGACTCTGATGCTGGGAGGGATTGGGGGCAGGAGGAGAAGGGGACGACCCAGGATGAGCTGGCTGGATGGCATCACTGACTCGATGGACGTGAGTCTGAGTGAACTCCGGGAGATGGTGATGGACAGGGAGGCCTGGCGTGCTGCGATTCATGGGGTCGCAAAGAGTCGGACACGACTGAGCGACTGCACTGAACTGAACTGACACGTGGACTAAATGGTTGGGGCTATGCTTTGGAGGAAAGAAAACATTGGTTACCAGTTAAGTGGCTTTAGAGTCAGAGAATAAATGGAGCCTTTCCAGTTCATTTCATCTCCTTTTCCTTCATCTTGGAATCGTTCAAGTTCTAAGTGTCTGGGCTTCCCTGGTGGCTCGGTGGTGAAGAACCCACCTGGCAGGGCAGGAGATGCGGGAGGCATGGGTTAATCCCTGGCTCTGGATGACTCCCCGGAGAAGAAAATGGCAACTCACTCTGGTATTCTTGCCTGGGCAATCCGACAGACGGAGGAGCCTGGGGAGCTGTAGTACATAGAGTCGCAGAAGAGTTGGACACAACTTAGTGACTAAGCACCAACAAAAACTATCAGGGCACTAATTATCTACTGGATTTCTATATCCTGTGAATTCAATCCTGAAATAATTTCCTATTCCTATAACAATGTAAGACACACTTAGTGGCTTAAAGCAATACAGATGTTATTATCTTATGGTTCTGTAGGTTAGAGTTCTGGTAGATACCTCACTGCACTAAAACCAACGTCTTGGCTGGGCTGCATTTTTTTTTTTTTTCTGTAGGCTCTAGAAGAGAGTTTGTTTCTTTGCCTTTTCCAGCTTCTAAAGGCCACTCTTGGCTTATGGCCCCCTTCTTCTATCTTCAAAGCCAACAGCATTACACTCACTGATATTGCTTCCACCATCACATTTCTTCCTTTCATCCTCTTCTTTTGCCTCCTTCTTCCACTTTTAAGGACTCTTGTGATTATTGTGGGTCCAATCAAATAGTCCAGGAGAATGTCCTTATTTTTAAAGTGAATTAAGTTTCCACTAGCAACCTTTACATCCCTTTGCCATGTTACTTAACACAGTCACATGTTCTGGGGATTAGGATATGGGCAGCATGGAGGGGCATTATTCTGCCTACCACATCCCTGGTACCCTTGCGCAAATCCAAGTCACCATTACTCTTACTCAGATAAGTACAAAAGAATGGACTTTGGAGTCAGACTCCCTGCATTCAAATTCCAGTTCTGTCATCTACTGGCTGTGTGATGGATGTTAAGACTCCCAGCCTCAGTCTCCTACCTGTAGCCAGGGGACACTAATAGTACCTACTTCATAAGATTGTTGTGGGCTTTAAACACATGCTTGGCATGTAGAATGTATTTACTCAGTGCTTGCTATTATTATCATTAATAATATCATTAGCTGCTCTCGCTGCCTCCACTTTCAACCATACTTACTCATATCCTCCATGTGAAAAGCAAAAGTGTTAGTCACTCAGTCATGTCCAACTCTTTGAGAGCCCCTGGACTGTAGTCGGCCAGGCTCCTCTGTCCATGGGATTCTCCAGGCAAAAATACTGGAATGGTCATTCCCTCCTCCAGGGGATCTTCCCGACCCAAGGATCGAACCTGGATCTCTCACTGCATTATAGTCAGCTTCTTTACTGTCTGAGCCACCAGGGAAGCCCTATATTCTCCATACTGAAGCCGTCTTTCTTAAACACAAGCTGGGCATGTTCCTCTTAGCCATGCCATGACTGTCATTCATGTTACTCTCTTTGTGTGCCCATGGCACACCTCTTGTGCTGTCTGAGGCATCTTGCTTCAGGAAGTATTAGGTTTTCATAACAGGAATTCAAGAAGAAAAATATTAAATATCTTGCTTTCAACACCCAGAGTAAAAATTATTTCAAAACAATCTTTTAGGTTGTTTTTTTTTTAAGTTTTTTCAATAAGTTTTGAAATCAGGTTTCACAAATGAGAAAGATTTCAAAAACTCCTTATCTCTTTTAGCATATTAAAAGTCAGTTTGATTGTGTCAGGACTTGGAGATTCTTCCACGAAGGTAGAGAGGACACTGTTCTCTGCAGTCAGCCTGAGCATGAAATGTTGTGACCCCGAGAAGAAGAAAGAAATTGTAGGGATTGTGTCATGATTGCAAAGGTAGACACAAGAGGCATTTTTATGTCCCAGTTTCCTTTTGGGACTTGAAAGAAACCACCTTCAAGGATCTACCCTACTGATGAGGCATGGTTGTTGTGGTGGTATTTTGGTTCAGTCGCTCAGTCATATTCTACTCTTCTTGGCTCCATGGACTGCATATCACCAGGCTCCTCTGCCCATGGGATTTTCCAGGCAAGAACACTGAAGTGGGTTACCATTTCCTCCAGGGGATCTTCCTGGCTCAAGAATGGAATCTGAGTCCAATGTATCTAATGCATTGGCAGGTGGATTCTTAACCACTAGTGTCACCTGGGAAGCCCAGTGAGGTATGGTTGCACAGTAGAAAACCTTGATTTTAACTTCTGGAGATCTTTCTCTTCTTTGAGGTAAAGAGCAAAAAGAATCCAGAAATTGCTCCCTGTCCTGTTGACCAATGTGGAAAGCAATCGATAGTGCTTTGGGCTAGTAACTGTGTAGTGAAAGCTATATGATAGACCCCTGGACTAGGGATCAAATGGCCATCACAGCCAGACCCCAGAGGGTCATGCAGTGCTCGTGTGAGTTGATCTAGGGCCAAGTTAGCAAGGAGGTTCACTAAGTTCAAAGCAAATCAAGAGATGGCAGACTATGAATCTGACCAGCTGTTGTCTTTGGCCGTGAGCATTGGCAGGAAGACCACTGATCAAATAGACAAGAACAACCATTGCTTAGGGGGCCCAGGAGGATTTTAAGAGAGGCACTGAGACTCATGCTCAGCTCCAAGCTCTCTCTACCCACCACCATGATCTCTGCCTGTATGCAGATGCTATCTCAGGTGGAAGAAATGGGAAGGGGAAGAGCTCAGGATGTATGTGCTCAAAGGATGAGATGGTAGGATGGCATCACTGACCCAATGGACATGAACTTGAGTAAACTCAGGGAGATAGTGGAGGACAGGGAAGACTGGCATGCTGCAGTACATGGGGTCACAGAAAGTTGGACATGACTTAGTGACTGAACAACAACAACAATATGTGCAAAAACGTTTACAAGGGAAAAAAGACTGTTTTAGATAAAAATGATTGATAAATAACTAACTGGGAAGTTAAATTTCTGTTTTTATTCTGCTACATATTTTTTGTTGACTATTGCTGAACTAGGGGTGAGGTCAGCATAGGATCAGCTACAAGGAAGATTTGATACTTAGTCACTGAATTCCTTGTTGTATGAATCCAGGGTACCTAGTTGCCTTTCTGTTTAGTCCCGGAAGATAAGAATGGCTTGCCTCTGCAGGCACACCTCTCAAAATGTCATGCTTAGCACATTTTCTTCCGAATCTTGTTCCTAAAGGACTTAACAGCTTGTTTGGGCCATGTATATTCTTCCTTGTTGCTTTTGCTACTGAAATTTTATGTTTTCCTTTGTGTATAAAGGAAAACTTCACATCACAAGTCACTTTGAATCCTAAAAATTTTAAAGGCATCCTTAAGACTGTTTCCAATTTGCAGATTGGTTATAATTCAAAGTATCATTTGACAGTTGGTTGTTTGGAAATCAGAAGGGATTATTTTCACATAAAAGTAGTATGCTTACTGGTGATTAGATTCCTACATATATATAACTCAAATGCAGCTGAAATACAGAGTATTTGGAACAAATAGTTATAACTGTAATGGTACCATACTAAAGATTAAACAAAACAAAACAAAAAAGAAATCAAATTAATCCATGTTTATTTTGAATGCTAGTGTTTTAGGGGCAACATATTTAATTAAAAATGGCTAACAGGTATAGGAAGTTTCTGAAGAGGATTTCTCAGCAATTTTCAGGGCTTTACTGGCTCTTTGAAAATATGATTTTCATTTGAAAGTTTCCAAATTTCCTTTCTCTTGTTATTGTTGCCACAGGCATGAATCTTATGTGTATTGGCTATGATGGTGATACATTTTCCATTGTTTGGGGATGGGTGAGCTGGGAGGGGCTTCCCTGGTGGCTCAGACTGTAACAAATCAGCCTGCAATGCAGGAAACTGGGTTTGATCACTGGGTCGGGAAGATCCCCTGGAGAAGGGAATGGCAACCCACTCCTGTATTCTTGCCTGGAGAATTCCATGGACAGAGGAGCCTGGTGGGCTACAATCCATAGGGGCTCAAAGAGTGCATGACTGAGCGAGTAACGCTACTACTGGGCTGGGAGATTGGGGAGAAATTCTCTGATGTGTCAGGCCCTGACTGATGCACTTATAAACCAGGGGACAAAACAAATTTTCTACCTTTGAGAAATTTCCTTTCTTATTCAGAAAGGGGGTATTCAGACAAAAAATGAATGAAGAGCAGATTAATATAATGTGATATAAATGTTATATGTATTGTATATGATAAAATATCAAGTAGTGACAAATGCTTTAAAGAAAGAAAACTGGATGAAAGTTTTGATTTTAGACATGTGGTCAAGGAAAATCTCTTTAAGGGAGCTGATAACTGACAAAATTCCTCAAAGAAGTAAGGGGGTGAGCAACATAGACACATGGGGGAAGGACATTCTAGACAGATGGAACTTCAAATGCAAAGGCCCTTAAATAGGAATTTGCCTGGGCATATCTAAGGGACAGCAGAAGTTTATTATGAATGGAGTGGGGTTAACAAGGGAACCCATGTAGACCACGAGGTCAGGGAGATAGAAGGAACAAGTGTGACTTTTCTGTGTGTGAAATTCTAAATTTTTCCAGGAGAATTGAGAAAGAATTGGGCCCAAGAGAAGGACAGCCAGAATTTTTATGCATTTATATTTTGTGGTAGAAATCACTGTATTCTTTTCAATGTATTTATTTTATTTTTGGCTGTGCTGGGTCTTTCTCTAGTGGCAGTGAGTGGGGGGCTAGTCTCTATTTGTAGTGCATGGGGTTCTCACTGCCGTGGCTTCTCTTGTTGAGGAGCGCAGGCTCTAGGATTCAGAACTTCTGGAATTGTAGCTCAGAGGCCCGATAGTTGTGGCTTGGGGGCTCTAGAGCATAGACTCAATTGTCGTCACACATGGATTCAGTTGCCCAGTGGCATGTGGAATCTTCATGGACCAGGGATTGAATCAGCGTCCCCTGCGTTGGCAGGTGGATTCTTAACCACTGGACCACCATGAAAGTCCCAAGGGTTTTTGTTTGTTTCATCCGCTTCTGCAGTGTTTAATAAATATTTGTTGCTCAGTTCAAGACTGTTCACTGGAAAGGACAAGGCCTGATCTGAAAAGTCACAGGCATGGGGAATGGGATGCAGGATATTTGAGAGCCTCCACGGACAAGGAGACCAAATATTTAACTCTTCCCTGCCAACTGTTTCCTTGGCTCCCAAAGATCCTGTGGAGCTCTTATCAAAAGAATGATTTAAATGACAAGCTCCATATGGGCCCTGGTATTCTGTAGTACTTGGCATTTGCCTACAGGCTTTTCACCAAAGGAAGTTTGCTGCATAGATAGGATTACCAAGAGCGACTGTACAATCCAGTTTGAGGAGTGCCTTGGGATGTTGCGCTTCTCTCCACTCTGATAAAGAGGACTGGGTTTTTGTACCATCTCTTCCACATCCTAATAATTAGTAGGAGTTTCCTCAGATCAGATTAAAAGTAGTTCAGTTTAGGGACTTGCCTGGTGTTCAGTGGCTAAGTCTTTGCTCTCTCAATGCAGGGGGCCTGGTTCAATCCCTGGTCAGGGAACTAGATCCCACATGTCACAACTAAAAAATAAAAGAAGATTGAAGATACCACATGCCATAACTAAGACCTGGCACAATAAAAATAAATAAATATTTTAAAAATAGACTTACATTAAAAAAAAAAAGTGGTTCTGTTTATACAACTTACATTAAGGTTCATACAGTTACTGCCCTCCCATCCTTTGGCTGGGCAGATGTGGTGGCAGCTACCTGCAAGGCTGCAGGGAAATCACCAGCTATGGAAATAGGCTGTCCTTTTAAGATCTTCCTTCCCTCATAAGTTTAGTTGCTTTTTGGACTATGAGAACCTTGAGACCAGGTTCCTCTCTACAACGAGAGCAAGACCCAGCAGGGCTGGGTTTGTCCATCTTTGTAGCCCCACAAACCAAGTTCAATTCCAATCCTTTCTTTTCTCCAGGAGATATAAGTTGGTCTACACTGAGTGGTAACCTCGACTGATATTGGCCTAGTGACAACTTTTAGTTTTAACAAGGAGTGTCAGATTTTGGCAGCAGGATTCGTTTTGTGTCTGGTGTAATGCACTGAGTTTGAGGAGTGTTAAGTCAGAGCAGTTGGGTGGATCTCTGTAGAATATGTTTTATTTCATGTTTATTGAGAACTGGTAGGGAGAGTGTCGGAGAAGGCAATGGCACCCCACTCCAGTACTCTTGCCTGGAAAATCCATGGACGGAGGAGCCTGGTGGGCTGTAGTCCATGAGGTCACTAAGAGTCGGACATGACTGAGCGACTTCACTTTCACTTTTTACTTTCCTGCATTGGAGAAGGAAATGGCAACCCACTCCAGTGTTCTTGCTTGGAGAACCCCAGGGAGAGGGAAGCCTGGTGGGCTGCTGTCTATGGGGTCGCATAGAGTCGGACACGACTGAAGCAACTTAGCAGCAGCAGCAGCAGCAGCAGCAGCAGCAGCAGCAGCAGGGAGAATGTTCCTTAAAAGGGCATGTCTATTTTATTTCAGCATCTACAGCTTATAGAAGGGAGCTAGATCACAACTGAATGGAGACTGCCTCTTTTCCTTTTCTCATCTAAGCAGGTTTTTCATCTACTTTCTCTTTTTTATTAACAGACAGACCTGCAAGTGACATGGAAGATTAGTGGTGACAGAGTCTAGAGCTTATGTTCAGAAGGTAACAATGACTGTGTTACTGAATCCAAGCTTGGTCTGCTTGCTGTGCATGCATGCTGTGTGCTAAGTCTCTTCAGTTGTGTCCGACTCTTTAGAATCCTGTGGACTATAGCCTGCCAGGCTACTCTGTCCATGGAATTTTCCAGGTAAGAATACTGGAGTGGCTTGCCCTGCCCTCCTCCAGGAGGTCTTCCCAACCCAGGGATGGAATCCACGTCTCCTGTGGCTCCTGCACTGCAGGCAGATTCTTAACCACTGAGCCACCAGGGAAGCCCCACTTGCTACACAATAGACCAATAATCAGGAGACCAGGTGTTAAGACAAGGAATAGTGATTTTATTTGGAAAGCCAGGTTTCTGAGAAGATGGCAGGCTAGTGTCCTTGAATACCATCGTATAGGGGTCTGATTGCTAGTAAGTTTTATAGAACAGAGATGAGGAGGAGGTGAGGAAGTAAAGTAAAAAGGCTGTTAAGTCTTGTAAAATATCTCCTGGCTTGGCCAGCATCAGGGAGGGGACATGTCAATTTTTTTCTTTTCAGCAGTCATTCACAAGTGGACAGGATCAGAACGTCTCCATGTGAGCTGAACAAAGGCACTTTAGTTTAACATTCAGGCGGAGGGGCACCACAAAGATAGGCCATTGTGTATGCTTACAGCTGTAGACAGTATCCTTTTCTGTAGTAGCAAAAGCAACGGTGGACAAAGTTTAAAGTCAAAGAAACAGATCCAACATGGAGTCAGATTCGGTTCTTCCCTGTTAAAATTGCACTGTCATCTTGTGATGATTTAAATGCAGTCTGGGACCCCATCCTTACACCCTCATGCAACTTGACTACTTCAGTACTCATTGTTGTTGTTGTTCAGTCGCTCAGTTGTGTCCGACTCTTTGCCATCCTGTGGACTGCAGCACACCAGTCTTCCCTGTCCATCACCAACTCCCGGAGCTTGCTCGAACCCGTGTCCATTGAGTCAGTGATGCCATCCAACCATCTTGTCCTCTGTTATCTCCTTCTCCTTCTGCCTTCAGTCTTTCCCAGCATCACAGTCTTTTTCTAATGAGTCAGCTCTTTGCATCATGTGGCTAAAGTATTGGAGCTTCAGCCTTCATATCAGTCCTTCCAATGACTATTCAGGACTGATTTCCTTTAGGATTGACTGGCTTGATACTCATTAGCATTTCTATAAAGGGATAATCCTGGAAGGTGGAAAGCAAATAAGCCAATTTTGCTGCAACTTTCTTGTTCCAAAACTCAAGTAATAAGGGGGTGGGGGTGCTGAAATTAATGTCGAGGGTAGCAATTGAGATTAGTTATATCTCAGCACTTCTCATTAAATTAAGATAAAGAATTCATTTTTATTAGCTTAGGGAACCTTGTACATGTATCTATCACAGCAGGATTCTACTGAGTTGGAAGAGAAATATTATTGTCCTTGCAAAGATGCTCATGCCTCACACATATTTCTCCATTCTTTTTACATCATAGCCTCCCCAGTGGGGTATGTCAATTTCAGATTGGTGCTTGCCAAGGGCATTTGCCTTTACCCTCTGCAGAGACTGAACCCTGTGCTGCTGCAGCTATTGACCTTCAATACACCCTGAAGGGGATTCAGGGTGGAGAGTGAGGCACTCTGTGCTTCAGGTAAACTGGTGGAACAGGTCTTTAAACAGTTAGATATTTTCAGGAACTGATTTCATAATTCCTATCCTTCAGTTCAGTTTAGTTCAGTTGCTAAGTCATGTCCAACTATTTGGGATCCCACGGACTGCTGCACACAAAGCTTCCCTGTCATTTACCATCTCCCGAAGTTTGCTCAAGTTCATGTCCATTGAGTCTGTAATGCCATCCAACCATCTCATCTTCTGTTGTCTCAATCCTTGCATCTCCTCATATCTAGAAAAGCACTAAATCCCTTCATGGTGACATCAGCTCCACATGACTAGCATAAAACCTCTTGTAAAGGAAGTGCTTGATTGCACTGAACTCCCCCTTCACTAAAATCTTATTTACTGACCTTACCCCACCGCTGCTTTGGAGCAGTCTCTCAGAGGTATCTGGGGTGTTGTCCCCTGGGCTGCATCCTCATTTTGTCCCAAATAAAACTTAACTTGCAACCCACATTGTCAATCTTTTTAGTTGACAGGTATAAGCATCTATTCCTTATGATAATCAATAGTTATATAGGAGTAATACATTAGAACTTCTATTTGTATCTAAAATAAGAAATTGAGCTCTAATAACACTGTAAGATTGACAATGATTTATGTATAAAATTTATAAGTGAATATAGATGTATTTTGGAGGCATATGTTCAAGATTTTTTACTCACAGGGATGGATGATCAAAAAATTTTGGAGATGATATAAATGATCACTAGGAGCAAATTCCCTTAGCATATCAGGAGTCTCTTTGAATTGTATAATATTCAGAACAAAAAAGATATACTCATTTAGGTAATTATTCTACCACCAACATTTAAAATCACAGCCCAGGGCTTCTATTTCCAAAAATATTACTGTATATTACCTTGAAGCTCATGTCAAGACAAGGTGTCAAAACAGAAATGTTAACATGTCATGAAAGGGATAAATAAAATTTCATCAAGTAGTGATTTGGATATGGGAAGTTACAGAAAGGAAGTGACAGAAGGGGGCTTCCCTGGTAGCTTAGCTGGTAAAGAATCCATCTGCAATGCAGGAGACCTGAGTTCGATCTCTGGGTTGGGATGATCCCCTGGAGGAGGGCATGGCAACCCACCCCAGTATTCTTGCCTGGAGAATCCACAAGAACAGAGGAGCCTGATGGGCTACAGTCCATGGGGTCACAAAAAGTCAGACATGACTGAGCAGCTAAGCACAGCATACAGCACAGTAACAGAAGAGTTCCTGAGAAACTCTGAGAAAGGTGTAGCAAAATGGCCCCATGAGGGAGGGGTCTTGGTCTAATGTGCAGTTTTAGTGAGGTCCTATGTGGGAGGCCCTTGGGTAGTCAGGCACCATGTGGTACCAGCCGTGATGCCAGTGATGGCCAGCCAGAGTTGGGAGGCAACACACCAAAATTATGAGGTCCCTCTTTCCCCTGACCTTTCTCTTGTCAACCTTGTCTTTTTCCTTCACTCCAAGTATTAGAAGGCACTTGTTGGGGGTGTCTCTAGAAAGGAGATGTGTACCAAAGGAATTAGGATAAATACAGCACGAACATTCTTAGTAGGGCTAACAGAGGGCTGAATGGGAATACTGAGAAACAAGGCTGGTGCAAGGGCTAGTTTTCCTTACTGCTCTATACCAAGACCACTCCTTTTGGTCAGACTCTGCAAGTCAGTGAAATGCTCAGCTTATCCTTTGGTCCGAAAAGGGTTTTAGTTTTATCTGTTGAACAACAGGTGGAGAAAATTGTCTCTATTTCAAGCTTGATTTCTCCTAAGTAAGGGAGGTAAGTCCTGAGTCCTTGCTGAGAATCTGGAGACTGGAGGACTCCTTCCCTTTTCCTGGTCTGGACTCCCTCCCACGGGGCATAATCAGTGTTGAGTCAGCTGACTCAGAGGTTCATATGGTTGTAGGTACAACCATATGGATTGTTCATATGTACAATCTCTGGTTGTAGGTCACTCTTTTGCCTTTTTGATGATCCTGTTAGGGAGGATCTGGGGTGGGAAACTACTGAGTGGGGTTCCAATATAGTGACTATGGAAATGTTCAAGCCAAAAGGTGGGCATTGGGTCGGTGTGTAGGGAGGACTCATAGGCTCAGGGTCAGTGCCAAGGGCAAGGTCAGTTATTATACCTGGTCATGGACCCCTTATAAATGTCTTCCTATGAAGGGACATTGTGAGAATAAACTGTCCAGTGTTGGGATCCAGGGAATTATGGCCACTTTTCTATGTTCTAGTTATTTGCTAGACCTTCATCTTTATTTTTTTGGCATTTTTCTCTTTACTGAAAATACATTTTTTTTTGAGTTTTTTATTTTATATTGGAGTATAACCCATTAATGGGCTTCCCTGGTAGCTCAGCTGGTAAAGAATCCACCTGCAATGCAGGAGACCCCAGTTTGATTCCTGGATCAGGAAGATCCCCTGGAGGAGGACATGGCAACCCACTCTAGCATTCTTGCCTGGAGAATCCGCATGGACAGAAGAGCCTGGTGGGCTGTAGTCTATGGGGTCTCAAAGAGTCGGACACAGTTGAGCGACTAAGCACAGACACACACACAGCCGACTGACAATATTGTGATAGTTACAGTTGAACAACCATACATATAGGACATCCTTATATATGGAATCTAAAAAGAAATAATACAAATGAACTTACTTACAAAACAGAAAGAGACTCACAGACTGCTGTATTTAAAATGGATAACTAATAGGAATGTATACAGGTATATGAAAAGATTTTGAGTGATTTTTTGTTTTCGAATTCCATCTCTTGCCCATCAGCTTGAGTCCTGTTTGTTGTATGCAGGAAACTGGTTGGACATGTGGCATTTATGGGGGCTTCCCTGGTGACTCTCGGAGAAGGCAATGGCACCCCACTCCAGTACTCTTGCCTGGAAAATCCCATGGGTGGAGAAGCCTGGTGGCTGCCGTCCATGGGGTCGCTGAGTCGGACACGACTGAGCGACTTCACTTTCACTTTTCACTTTCATGCATTGGAGAAGGCAATGGCCCCCCACTCCAGTGTTCTTGCCTGGAAAATCCCATGGGTGGAGGAGCCTGGTGGCTGCCGTCCATGGGGTCGCTGAGTCGGACACGACTGCGCGCCTTCACTTTCGCTCTCACTCCGTGGTGACTCAGATAGTGATCCATACATCTATGTATGGCTGAGCCGGACATGACAGAGCATCTGAGCACGTACGTGGCACTTATTGGTGACTTCCTTGTTCCTACAAGGTCACAGGGATGTCATTGTCTGAAAAGGTCTGGGAAGCACAGCTCTGGTTTAATGCCTACTCTTTTCTTTTTTTCCTCCTCCTATCTGTTTGGGAGTGTTCAATGCCTTGTCAGTGTAGAATGCAGATACACCAAAATTTATCTAACTTGCTTTTGTTTAGCAACTGGCTGTTTCATCTGACTTTAAATTTATCCTCTTACTAATGACTATGTGCATTTGGGAGGGAAGGCTGGCTTTGCAGATAATAAAGCAGCTCTGTGTCTCTGCTTAACTCCCTCATCACATCACCCTATACAACCAAACTTCTCTCTCATTAGCTACAGGAAGCTTTGATGACCTCCTATATCCAGGGCACCATTGAATGCTACAGAGGATTCAAAGAAGTAGGAGACAAAAACTCTGCATTCAATGCACTCACAGTAGGAGAAATAAGCCATTTTTTAGCATGAGAAAGACTGTGGGTGACAAGCTTTAGCCTCAGTTTCAAAATCTGTAAAGTGGACATAATAATCTTTACCTTGCAGAGTGGTTTTGAAATATAGATACACTATATGTAAAGGTATGACCTCTAGGAGACATTATTCTCATTGCTTTTAAAAGGTGATAGTATGGAAATTTTACTGATAATGATGCTAATATCAAGTTAATCCCATAGATACTTAAGTTTTTAGTGGGAAGTTTGCAGATGTCTGCAATATATTTTGAAATGCATAAAAAAGAAAATAGTTTGATGGATGGAGGGAGGAATGGATAGATGTCTGTATGTGTAAAAAAGTGAGAACAGTAAAGTGTTAATGGCAGAGACTGGGTGGTGGATAAATGGACATTCATGACAAAATCCAGTCAATTCTGTTTGAAAATTTTTAAGTTAAAAGTTGGGTAAAAATAAACTGTATCATTGCTATTGAGAAAAATATAATCAAAACAAACAATAAAAAATATCACCTTTTAGGTGAAAACCAGAGGCAGAGAAGAGCAGAAAGCAATCAGGAAAGACTCCACAGATGAAGAGGATTATTGTTGTTGCTGTTTTTGTTGCTAAGAGGAAGGAGACCAAGTGTCTCTTCATGTATTTCTCTGTGTCACACAAGGCTGACCTGCCTCCTTTCTGAAATCTTAGCAGCTGCTGCTAATGGAGAGCCCAGAGCCTGCTGCTAATGCTGAAAGCTCAGCTTCTCTGTATGCTGGTGCCAGATTAAAATCTCAGAGACAGAGTTTTGGGTGAAGTAGAAAAGGGGACACAGCAGGGTAATGTCCGCAAAACTGTATATCCCAACTTGGGGAAGATAGTGACAAGTTTTATAGCACCTGCTCAAAGAAGGCGTGATTGGCTCATGGAGATTCTTCTGATGGGTGGGTGGTGAGGTAAGTGGGAGTGAGCATCAACCTTCAGATCCAACTGGTCTGGGATCTACATACTTGTGGGCAGCATATCATTCTTAAGACTTCTCCCACCTAGACAGAGAGTTCCAGTATCTGCAAAATAGCTCAAAAATATTGTTGAGTGTATCCCTTGATGAGGAAAGAGGACCTTGCCACAAGGCTGCTCTTGACTGTTTCTCCCTGGTCTCGCATCCCCTCCCTTCCCTAATTAACAACTGCTTATCTGTTCATTGAAACTCAGGAAGGTCAGGGAGGCTGAATGAAGGCTGCTTCCTATAATTAAGGAAATGGGGACACAGAAAGGCCTTGTTCCCAGGAGCCACACAGGGCCCTGGTTGGTATTGAAATTGTTTACCTCAGATTGGGACTTGAACCCATGTGCTGGGACTCATACCCAGCCAAAACCCTGCTTGGGACTTGAATCCACAAGCCTGGGACTCAACCCAGCTAAAACCCACAGTACCTGGTTTCAGGACCTAATGAAGCTCAGGTTCTTGACATCTCATCTCAGAAATAATTCAGTGAGAGACAAAGTGATAGGTAAGAAGTGAATTTATTCAGATTCAGAGAGAAGCACATTCCATAGACAGAGTGTGGGCCATCGCAGAGTGCAAGTGCAATTGCAAAATGTGGTGTGGTTAGTTTTTATAGGCTGGGTAATTTCATACACTAATGAGTCAGAGGATTAGTCCATCTATTTTGGAGAAGGGGTGGAGATTTCCAGGAGCTGGGCCAATGCCCACTCCTTGGTCTTTTGACAGTGCCTTGGAACTGACTATGCCAAAGCCTTTGACTGTGTGGATCACAATAAACTGTGGAAAATTCTTCAAGAGATGGGAATACCAGACCACCTGACCTGCCTCTTGAGAAACCTATATGCAAGTCAGGAAGCAACAGTTTAGAACTGGACATGGAACAACAGACTGGTTCCAAATAGGAAAAGGAGTACGTCAAGGATGTACATTATCACCCTGCTTATTTAACTTATATGCAAAGTACATCATGAGAAACACTGGGCTGGAAGAAGCACAAGCTGGAATCAAGATTGCCGGGAGAAATATCAATAACTTCAGATATGCAGATGACACCACCCTTATGGCAGAAAGTGAAGAGGAACTAAAGAGCCTCTTGATGAAAGTGAAAGAGGAGAGCGAAAAAGTTGGCTTAACATTCAGAAAACAAAGATCATGGCATCTGGTCCCATCACTTCATGGCAAATAGATGGGGAAACAGGGGAAACAGTGGAAACAGTGGCTGACTTTATTTTGGGGGGCTCCAAAATCACTACAGATGGTGAGTGCAGCCATGAAATTAAAAGATGCTTACTCCTTGGAAGGAAAGTTATGACCAACCTAGATAGCATATTCAAAAGCAGAAACATTACTTTGCCAACAAAGCTCTGTCTAGTCAAGGCTATGGTTTTTCCAGTGGTCATGTATGGATGTGAGAGTTGGACTGTGAAGAAAGCTGAGTGCTGAAGAATTGATGCTTTTGAACTGTGGTATTGGAGAAGACTCTTGAGAGTCCCTTGGACTGCAAGGAGATCCAACCAGTCCATCCTAAAGGAGATCAGACCTGGGTGTTCATTGGAAGGACTGATGCTAAAAAACTCCAATACTTTGTCCACCTCATGCGAAGAGTTGACTCATTGGAAAAGACTCTGATGCTGGGAGGGATTGGGGGCAGGAGGAGAGGGGGATGACACAGGATGAGATGGTTGGATGGCATCACTGACTCGATGGACATGAGTCTGAGGGAACTCCAGGAGTTGGTGATGGACAGGGAGGCCTTGCGTGCTGTGATTCATGGGATCGCAAAGAGTCAGACACGACTGAGTGACTGAACTGAACTGAACTGGAACTGTCATGGTGTATCTGGGTGTGTCATTTTGCTTGCTGATTGAGGATCAAGGTCTATCTTGTCTGCCATCTTGGTCCCATTCGATTCTAATCTTTATGTTGTGTCCTTGGGCTATGTCATTCTTTCAAAAGTTGTGCCCTGCCACGTTCCCTCCTGTTATAGTATCACTGCCTCTGAGAAATAGATTGTGACCAAGATTCTACATGTGGTCCCCACCAAGTGTCATGAAAGCTAGTCCACTAGCTCAGTGCAAGAGCAGAAGATGAGTTGATTACATCTTCAGGCATCAGTAGGGAACAGAAGAGAGTCAGAAAGGAGGCAAAAGGTGGCAGGGGACTCAGTGGCAGTGGGGCAGCTGGAGAAGGGCAGGGAGTGAGCAAGAGGGGAAGAAGGGGGGAAGAGTGTGGTCCTGAGAGAGAGCTGGCCTTGGCCCAGCCAGCTCCACCTTCACAGTTTTTGGAGGCAAATGCCTTGCATTTACTTTCATTTCTCATCTCCAATCCAGGAAGGCAGGAGAAAATCCTAGTTAAGAAGGGCCTGAGGATCATTAGTGATAAGAACCAGGTAGCTGAAATGCCTTGCAGTTCAGCATTCTTTTCTATATTTCATCTCTATAACCTTTTCTTTACCTCCTTCTACTAAATTTTCTTCCTCTTTCCTCCCAAGGGTCAAGGAGAAGAGAGGGGAGAGAAAATAAGATGAAAATGGAAGGAAGGTGACTTAGGTTTGGCTATGTCTGGTTCCCCTCTTGAGTCTGGGATGCTGCAAACACTACCTCTTCCAGAGATTTTCCTCTGGGTTACAGAGGCTAAATATCACATTTCACAAGGCTGTCTTTATAAAACACCTTTTTGGTCCATTCTTATTGAGGTCTATGGTGTTTCTCTTTGGTGCACAAATCTGATGGGAGAAGGCAGATCAGAAGAACCAAGGGTGTAGAAAAGCAAAGAACAAGAGATGGAAAGTTCTTGGTGGTGAGGCCATAAAGTCCTGGCTACCATAGGTATTGATTTCCACCCCTTCTCCCACCTCTTCTGCCATCCGGCTCAGGTATAAAGTCACAGACCTTTTAATTCTGCCTCTGCCTTCCTTCCAGAAGACTTCTTTCAACCACAAAGCTTGGAGGCAATTCCTTCCTGTTTTACTTTATTTCACATTGACTTTCTCCTATGGTTGCAATGCTCATGTGTGTGCATGGTCAGCTGCTCAGTCTTGTCCAACTCTTTGTGACCCCATGGACTGTAGCCCACTAGGCTCCATGGGGATTCTCCAGGCAAGAATACTGAAATGAGTTGCCATGCCCGCCTCTAAGGGATCTTCCCAACCCAGGGATATAACCAGCATCTCTTATGTCTCCTGCCTTGGTGAAAGTGAAAGTGTTAGTTGCTCAGTCTTGTGCGACTCTGTGACCCCATGGACTGTAGCCCACCAGACTCCTATGTCCATGAAATTCTCCAGGCAAGAATACTGAAGTGGGTTGCCGTTTCCTACTCCAGGGCAACTTCCCGACCCAGGGATCAAAGCTGGGTCTCCTGCATTATTGGCAGAGTTTTACCGTCTGAGTCACTAGAGAAGCTAGGTGGGTTCTTTACTACTAGTGCCACCTGGGAAGCCCCACAGTGATCAAAATATATCAGTTACATTTTGGTTGCTTTTCCCTCTCATTACACTGTGGTCTACCTGGGTCTTTTCTCGCTATATCCTTTGGCATGTAGTGGATACTCGGTTGATGTATGTTGAGTGTTGAATGAATTAATTAATCCTGTCATGTAGAGCCTGCCACCCTTCTTTCCCAACTCCTGAAGCTCACCTGGCTCAGTTTCATTTCCCCAGGATATTCTTCTCCAGTGTCCAATGTGAGAACTGGTCTGAAGTTCACCTAGCACCCATAGAACCTTCTTCAGACACCATTCTTGGAACAGATACATAATTAAGCCATGATGAGATAGTGCCTTATCTCTGCCACCCCTAACAAGTCTGATCTCAAGAATAGAAATGAAGGCTTTTTGAACGAAAGGATGGACCTGAAAGCAACTGGTAGGCAATCAATCTAATTCTGTGGCCACTGACAGTGGTTACAAAGTCTCAGGTTACAGAACAGGGCAGGGTAGAAAGGGGCACACGGCCCACCATCAGGTTGCAGGTAGATGGTCATACTTCAGACTCCCAAATCCCTTGGAAACAAGCTGAAATAAGATGACCTTCATTTTCAGTTGATCCCAGGGTGGTAATTTCTTGGAAAGTGCAGATGGAGGCAATAGGACTGAGAATGAAGAACAATTCAACATGAATCAGAGGGATAGAAATTGCTTTTCACTCTGGGTTCTGAATAGGTGATGGTCAGAGATGGCAGCATGTCCAGGACATGTCAGCAGTGCTGGAAAAGAGATGTTCTTGCTGTAGATCTTGTAGTGATTCTCTCCCCTTCCTTTCCCACTGCCCTCCTGGCAGCATCCTGTTCTCCATTGTTGGAAGCTTCTTACACAGGCTTCCTTGTCCTGGTAAGTACACCCAGAGCACTCTATACCACCCTCGGGCAGGGATCACTTTCTGACCTGGAGCAGAGTGAGTGTAGCTGTCTTTTTCTCTCAAAGCCAGCCAGCACATTGCAATTCCTCACTCATCTGCATTGCTGCCTCTGTGCTTGCAGACAACTTTCCTCATTGTAAGGACTCTCTAAGTATTTTTACTCCCTTGAATTAAATTCACCTTTTGGCTAAAGTGCCAGATGGATGGGGGCATTCACCAAGTTCGAGAGTTTTGGCTTCTCAGTGGGAAAAAGTTGTCTGGCAACGGGTGTCCTGCATGGGGTTTCCTACTTGTCATTCCCAAGACAACTTCTCAGATGTATCTTTGTCACTCCAATTGCCCATAACATTCTGCCATTGCCAAGGCCCTATGATCTCAGCTGGTTTTTCTCTCTTTGAAGCCATTCCTTCTTACTTCATCCTGGGGTATTCTTTATTCTTCTGCACCAGAAGTCCCGAAGACTGGGCCCAGAGCAGCTAACAGCCCCCCTCAAATGCCCTTGCAGTTTTACACTTCACAGAGAAGTGGCAGCCCCTCTTACTGCTTTTACTGGAGGAGGCAGACTGGGGCAAAAATGAGTCAAGGGATCACACAAAGCTGACTTTAATTCCTTGTAAGTCAGAGACTGAGAATCCTAGCGGATGCTGTGCTCTGTTCTTATTTATGAGGGTGAGACCCTCTCAACTCCACCATCCTATCCCCCTTCTTAAGTGTAGGCTGGAGGATAAAACTATGGTAGAGCAGTGAATAATAGCTGACATTTACTGAGAACTTACTGACTATCAGGCATTAAACTAAATTCTTTACATGCTATTTTTTTATTCTTTCCACTAACACTATGAGGTATTACTGTGGTCCCATTCCAACAATGCAGAAACTGAGCCTCCGAGAGGTTAATTTGCATGTTAAGGATACCCCAGCTATAGTGTTGGGCCAGGGTTTATACCTTGCTTCCAAACAATAGTACTAACTAATAATCATCTCCCAACAGATGTCTCCTAAACTTCAATGAGGAGTTTGCATCTTGAGGATGTCAGACTGAGCATACATCCATTTTACTTCTTCTGAAAAGAATAAACTGTTATAGTCTATTTCTTTAATGCTGGTCTAACAGGAAACAGTCTGCTTCCTTACTTATAAACCAGTTCTTAGAATTAAGACCATAAGCCTTGATGTGGTACAGGAAATGATGCATTTTGCATGCTCAGGAAGCAGTGACCAGAATAAAATATTTGGCAAGTTTCATACTCTGATTGAGAATCAGGGAGCTGAGGGAAGTAGCTGAACATCTTTCCATTCTACTAAATATTTCTCTGCAGTGTGATTTTTTGGGGCTTCCCAGGTGGCGCTAGTGGTAAAGAACCTGCCTGCCAATGTAGGAGACATAAGAAACGCGAGTTTGATCCCTGGGTCAGGAAGCTTCAGAGGAGCCTGATGGGCTATAGTTCATAGGGTCACAAAGAGTTGGACATGACTGAAGCGACTTAACACATACACACACACATACACACACACACACACACACAGTGTGATTTTTAGTGGCTGTATAATTATTTGATTGCATGGTGTACCACAATTTAGTTGCATGAAATCTGGGCACTGGCGGAGTTATTTAAAGCATGGAGAAATTTTGAAAAAGAGAATTGGAGGATTAGGTGTACAATAGCCAGATTTTCAGGCTTTATAGGTTTGCGTGGGACTAGCTCTGCACCAAAAAGGTAACATATATACTGTGTTATTTTCCAGGCAGTGAGGGGAGGGGCAATGAAGTCTAACTTCATCCCAGCCACCTCTATGAAAGGTCATCCAATTAAATCTTGTAGTGTTGGAGAAGGTCAAGTTCCAGTTCTCCTCAACCATCTACAGAAGACATAATCCCATCTTCTTAATCCAATGGGACAGACTAATTTTGGTTCAGAGACATAGAAACCTTAATTAAGTGAAAGAAGGTGGAAGCTTAATAAGCATTCTTTCTTCCCTTTCTTTTAGTTGCACCAGGCAGCATGCAGGATCTTAGTTCCCCGACCAGGGACTGAACCCGGGCCCCTAAATTGGGAGCACAGAGTCTCTTGGGAAGTCCTTAACAAGCATTCTTAACTGGGTGACAGTCATGAGAAGAATATCCATAATATGATTCTTTGTGCTTGCTACATTTGAAAGAACAGTATGTTTTGAAAAGAAACACAGAGAAATTAATCTGACCTTATGTACTGGCTAAGGATCAAAACATTAAGAGAAGCATATGAAATTATCTTTCCAAAGTGGGGGGAGTTTACAAATATTCAGTTCAGTTCAGTTCAGTCGCTCAATCCTGTTCGACTCTTTGTGACCCCATGAATCGCAGCACGCCAGGCTTCCCTGTCCATCACCAACTCCCAGAGCTCTCTCAAACTCACGTCCATCGAGTCGGTGATGCCATCCAGCCATCTCATCCTCTGTCGTCCCCTTCTCCTCCTGCCCCCAATCCCTCCCAGCATCAGAGTCTCTTCCAATGAGTCAACTCTTCACATGAGGTAGCCAAAGTACTGGAGTTTCAGCTTTAGCATCATTCCTTCCAAAGAACACCCAGGACTGATCTCCTTTAGAATGGACTGGTTGGGTCTCCTTGCAGTCCAAGAGACTCTCAAGTGTCTTCTCCAACACCACAGTTCAAAAGCATCAATTCTTCGGCACTCAGCTTTCTTCACAGTTCAACTCTCACATCCATACATGACCACTCGAAAATATTAGATACACTGAATTAATTCATCCATCAGAATAGTGTTCTACTAATAGATTGTACCCATGCACCTGGCCAAACCATTTCCTGTTTTATTTCAGATCCAAGATAATAGATTCTTACATTGGAGAGGGACATCTAGGGACACTCGATCTGGGCTCCTCTTTCAGACTGGACAATAATGATGGTATCTTTCAAGCAAAAAGGGATAGGATACTAAGATGGTAAAGGAAATAAAGAGCTTTCTAGCTTAGTGAGGGATCATGTCTTTTCACCATCAACACCTAGCATAGCATCTGGCATAAACTAGTAGATTCTTTATACATACTTTGAGAACCAATAAAGGATTTAGAGGTTGAAGAAGAATTGTGATTGTCCACTGCTTGGCACTTCAATGGAATGTGTAGTGTGTGGCAAAAGGTATGGAGTCACCCTTCTCTCTGGAATTATGTCTGGGCCCTTCTCAGATTCTTAGATTTACATGTCAGGAATTTCCCAGGAGATCATTTTACTTCAGACTTCTCAGGAATAGAAGTGATTAAGAAGTGATGGTGTCTAACTAGAAATTTACAAGAAGGGGTGGGTGGAAGGGAGGAGTGCTAACTTGACTTTGTAGTGCCTCCCCATCAGCAATCTTTTGAGCTGTGGATAGAAGTTGGGAGGCTGTATCAGTGGGTGTAGAGTAAGAGATGACCCGGTTGGCTCTGATTACTGACCAGCCTATTACAATGGAATGGCTGGGGACCACAAATTTAAGTAAAGAATTCTGTGTCTAATAAGTGAACCTAATCCTTGACATACTTGTCTTCTTTACAGGAAGATGGAAGGCTCTTCATCAAAACAAAGATATCCTGGTGGTGACATATGCTGAATAGAAATCAATTCATGACATTTGGTTCCTGCTTTTTGTTGGACTAACCTTGGAGAAGTAGAATGAACTAGAGAAAAGAGAGTCTCTATTTCCCTCCCATAAAGCCAAGGTGGTCCATATTTATATTCCTCCTCTTATGCAGTTAATGTGAAAGTTCAGATTTGGGAGATCTCTTCTATAATAAGCTGTTATGAAAAGGCCTTCTCTGGCTCCCTGGTGGCTCAGATGGTAAAGCATCTGCCTGCAATGTGAGAGACCTGGATTTAATCCCTGGGTGAGGAAGATCCCCTGGAGGAGTATTCTTGCCTGGAGAATCCCATGGACAGAGGAGCCTTGTGGGATGTGGTCAGGGCTTTATTATGTTGAGAAAAAAGAAAAAAGTGCAAATGATGGCACTTGGGATGAGAACAAATTTTCTGGGCAGTTGAATGGTAGGAGACTCAGCATTTTAGGAAATTATTTCTCTTCTAGTCTATTGTTTAGCTATGACACTTCCTCTTCAAGCTATTAACAACTCAAGTCATATGTATTAATTCAGAAGGGGACTCGAGTTTACAGAATTCTCAGACACACAAGCATCACAAGTACCTCCAGATCCAACAGGAAGCCACTTCTCAGGTGTCATTCTTGGCTGGGAAGGGTGAAGAGGAAGCGGTGGCCGTGTCTCAATGTGGTCTGTGGTGAGAAGTGGAGCGAGCGTGAGTCACTCCAAACCCTATCTGCATTTTATCTGGCACCTTGCTTGTGAAGACACCTGCTGTGTAATGGTTCAGAGCCGCAGCTTTGGAGTCAGACAGTGTGGACAAGCTAGCCGACAGTTCTGTCTCTCAGGTCCCTTATCTGTAAAGTAAAGGGAGGGTGGCCAGGAGGGATAGTAGCATTTACCTCACTGGGTTGTTTTGACCATTAGATAAACTAATACTTGTTAAACAGTTACCACAATGCCTGGCACATTTGGTGAGTAATCAGTAAGTGTTTAATAACATTACACACACATGCATGCAGATGGGATTATACTTTCAGTTCGGGCAGCCCAGGTGGTGCTAGTGGTAAAGAACCCACGTGCCAGTGCAGGAGATATAAGAGATGTGAGTTTGATTCCTGGGTCAGGAAGATGCCCTGGAGGAAGGCATGGCAACCCACTCCAGTACTCTTGCCTGCGAAATCCCACAGACAGAGGAGCCTGGCAGGCAACAGTTCATGGGGTCACAAAGAGTCAGACATGACTGAAGTGACTTAGCACGTGTGCAAAAAGCCTTCATTTTAGGCTTCTGAATTTATGATCTGAGAAACTTGGTAAGACAAGTATTTCCCACAGTGACTGGCAATTTGTAATAATTTGTGATAATAGAAGCCAAGGATAATAGTAAGTGAATACCCACAAGTAAACACCACCCCCTATTCTAGTCAGATGATTCAATATCCTTCCCTGACATACAGGTCTTCCTAGAAGGCAATCAAATAGAGCTTGACTTTCTCCTCCTAACCCTATGTATTTCCTATAGTAGGTACCACCTGTCATTTAATGAAAACTTTTGTTACAAGAGGGCAAACAGGCAGAGCAAACAGCCCTAAAAATCCATGCATTTTTGATTCACACATTCTAATAGTAATGGACAACACAGATTAAAGTCATACTGAATTCCAATTATTTACCATTTGTACTCTGATTAAAATGTCATTTCCAACACTGATATCCCATTGTTTCCCATTTCTCCTCAAGAATTGTTACCTATCTTTAAGTACATTTCAATAAACTTTTATGGAGTAATTTTCCACTTGCCAGTCATTGTGCTAGACTTAAATAGGGCAATATCCCTTCCCTCCAAAAGAAGGGAAGGAAAACATATGTCTCCGAAACCAATACAAGGTTATAATATTGTATACATGAAGATTTGGGAGCCTAGAGCTTTGGAATAATTGATGATTTCCTGTAGCAGTGCATGAAAAAATCCTCATTAGTTTTAGCCAGAGTGATTCCAAGATCATTCATTATGAAATGACCCAAGAATAAAGTTTCTTTTCAAGGCTTCAATCAGCTTTCATGTAGAATAAATCAATAAGAAATGTGGGACAACCTTGGGAGCCTTGGAAAAATAAGGACCTGATATGAATGAGAATAAAATTTAAGCTTTTCATGGCAGAGTCAAGGTTTTCCAATTGATTTGCCAACAGAATTGAGTTTGGATTCTATATTGTGCACTGCTTCAGAGCAAATGATGCAACCCATTCCATCACTTAGTAATCTCCTGTGAGCCAGTTTCCTTCCCAACATAGGAAGGATGCCTTTGTGATCCAGTTGAACTTTTCTCTGTAACAGTACTGTTTTCCACTTTTTTTCTGGTGAAGTTCTAGGCTCCTGACCACTAGGACAGCAAAACTAGAGCTAGTTGGATAATGCTACCAGTGAGTCAGAGCTCAGTGAGTCGCTACAATGCTCGAGGTCTTTCTCTAATGATCTTTTCTGGCAGCTTCAACTGATGCTCCATTAACAAGAGTGAACTGGCAGGTCCAACTCCCAAGTCCAGAAGTTGACTGTATGTCTACTGGAGAGTTCCTTTTAGATAACCCACAAATCCTCAACTTCTGTGCATTGTATTTATTCCCCAAATCTGTTTCCCAGCCTGTGTGATTCGGGAATGACAAATATTCATGTAGTTGCCAGGGCCAGAAATCTAAGCATCATTCTTGTCTCACTCTTGACCACTATCCAGTAAGTTACTAAGGCATTTGAATCTCTGAGTGTCTCTTGAATCTGTCTTGGCCTCTTCATAGGAAGTGACTTTTAATATCATAATCTGGGGTGGGAGTAGGGGGGCATTGGCAGAAATTATGCTGGGGGTGAAGGGTAGAGGGAGGGTAGGATAATTTCTTACCCTGCAGCTGTCATTCCCATCCTCATCTAAAATTAATGAAACAGTCTCAATCTTGTCTGCCTCCAATCCAACTCAAAATTACTGCCCAAGTAATGTTTCTACAGAGGCTTCCCAGGTGGCACTAGTAGTGAAGAATCCTCCTGCAGGCGATGCAAGAGCTGTGGGTTCGATCCCTGGGTCAAGAAGATCCCCTGGAGGAGGAAATGGCAACCCACTCCAGTATTCTTGCCTGGGAAATCCCATGGACAGAGGAGCCGGTGAACTACAGTCCATTGGGTCACAAAGAGTCAGACATGACTGAGCGACTGACCACCACCACTACCACCACCAGTGTCTCTACAATGCATTCCTTTTGTAAGAATTATTAGGAATCTTTGGGGAAAAAAAATGTAATGAAAGGCATGGAACCCTTGGTCATAGCAGATAATAAAACAGTTTAGCACTGGTTCATGAATATGAAGATAAATGAATGGAAAAACTAAGAAAGTCTAGAAATCTGAGAATAGATGGGTATTAATAATATAGATAAATATGGCACTTCAAATCAGTGGGGGAAAATAAGGACAGTTATCTTTGTTCTTCTTGTCTCCCAGCTTCCACTACAAGGAGGCTTTTCTTCATCTATTTACTTGCCCTGGTCACACCTGAAGTGGTGTATGAGCATATGAACTCCTTGAGTCCTGCATGGTTTTTCCTAGTCTGTTTCTTGGGATGAGGGTACAACTACTGCTCAAAGTCTATTAGTAAGAACATGACCACATTTCTCTGCAAAGGAGGCTGGAAATTTAGATGTTAACTCAGTGGCCATCGCACAGATAAAAGGAAAAAAAAAATGGATCTAAGGGGACAATAGCATTCTACCTCCTTCAGTCATCACGTAAATATCATTTTCAACACATACTACTTGCCAAGCACATTTGAGGCATTAGGGATACAGTGAACAAAACAGGCAAAAGCTCCACGCCCTATATTTACTTCAAAGGCAGAGCAGGAGTGGGTGCATATGTGCCTGCTCAGTCACTCAGTCATATCTGATTCTTTGTGACCCCATGAACTGTAGCCCACCAGCCTCCTCTGTCCCTGGGATTTCCCAGATAAGAATACTGGAGTGGGTTGCCATTTCCCCCTCCAGGGGATCTTCCTGACCTAGGGATTGAACCCAAATCTTCTGCGTTGGCAGGTGGATTCTTTACCACTGGGAAAGCCCAGGAATGCGGTGAGGCCACACCAAAAATAGCATAAAAATATATGTATATCAGATGATAATAAGTTAAATAGCCAAAAATAAAGCAGAGAAGCCACATGGGGAGTTCAGGGAAACACATGGCCTGTTGCAATTTTAAGTATGGTAGGAAGGAAAGGTTCGTCTGAGTTGATGAGACTGGAGCGATGCCCAGATGGTGAGGGAGTGATCTGTGCAGATCTGTAAGGGAGAAGAGCCATCCTGGAGTGGTATGCGGTGTGCAGACACCCCAGACAGAGTGATGCTTGGAGCATTTGAAGGTCAAGGAGATCTGTGTTGCTGGAGTAGGGCAGCAAGAGAAAGAGTAGTAGAAAATGATATCAGAGGCATACCAGTGGGGAAGGTGGAGAAAAGGGTAGCAGATTATTTGAGCTTTGAAGGCCACTGTCCAAACTTTGAGTTTTATTCTGAGTGGTGAAGGGGGCACTAGGGAGTTTTGAACCAAGGACTGTCATGCTCTGACTTACATTCAAAAGGCTTCTATTTTGTAATTAGATTATAAGAGGCCAAGGATAGATGTTAGCAGGTGATTGCAATCATACAGCAGAGGGATGACAGTGGCCAGGACTCTCACAATGGAGAGGGTGGTGGGAAGGGATCAGGGTCTATGCAAAAAACTATTATTTTTGAGTCCATTCATATACACAGCCCCCTCACACCTATGTGCAAGTATTCTAAATGAGTGAGTAAATGAATGAATGAGTAAACAAGCAACACAGTAAAAACTTTATATCTGAATGTATTGCTTTCCTGTTTAAAATTCTCCATTATCTACTGGGCCTCCAAGATCTAGCCTCCCCTTTGTTGCCAACCTTATTTTCTTTGCTCACCTCCTCCTTGTTGTGGTTGTTTAGTTACTCAGTCGTGTCCAATTCTTTCGTGATCCCATGCACTATAGGCCACCAGGCTCCTCTGTCCGTGGGATGTTCCAGGCAAAAATACTGGAGTGGGTTGCCATTTCCTTCTCCAAGGGATCTTCCTGACTCAGGGATCGAAACTGCATCTCCTGTAAGTCTCCTGCAATGCAGGCAGATTCTTTACTCCTTAGCCACTTGGGAAGCCCTACCTTCTCCTCACTTGGATGCAAAAAAGGGATGCTCCCTCTAGTAACTTCTTCCACTCTCCACCATAAACCTCTCTGTGTGATTCTCTTTGGTCACTTTGACAGGCAGAAACCATTTTCTCACCATTGTTTGCCCAGCCTAAGCCTTTAGGTTCCTGGTGCATCGAACGTATTGAATGAAATTTGTTAGGCAGAACTAATTTCCTAGCTCTCAGCATGCCCACTTATTCTCTCACTCCCTTATCTCCTATTTTCATTCTCTTTGTTATTTTTTCCTTCTCTCAAAAATGAATGCAAATACAAATTCAAATGAGCTCATTCAGGCCAGACACTAAAATTATCAACTGTTGGGAAGATAAAACATACTTACACCTATAATTCTCTCCTTTTCCCCTTTTAAAAAATTTTACATCAACGAGACCTGGGTTCAAACTCTTACTTGCTAGGTTTTTGACATTGGGCAAATTACTTGACTTTCAGGTCTCCATCCTTTTACCTGTAAAATGGGAACAATGATGATTATCTCTTAGTTTTGTTTTCAGAATGAATAAGTAAAGGTGCTTTCATTTCAGTGTCAGAAAAAACTTTATAGAAGTAGGAGGCATTATTATTCTCCTTCTTTTATAGATGAGGCTCAAATTTACATGTCCATAAGTGAGAGAACTAGATAGGCTTTTCAGACTTATGCTTCCTGATCTAATTCTTTCCCCATTTCACCATCATCCCCCTTTGACTCCAGGCTTATCAAAAATTAGCATCTAATTGAGAAATGCTCAGTATGGATCAAGATTGCTGGGAGAAATATCAATAACCTCAGATGCGCAGATGACACCACCCTTATGGCAGAAAGTGAAGAAGAACTAAAAAACCTCTTGATGAAGGTGAAAGAGGAGAGTGAAAAAGCTGACTTAAAACTCAACATTCAGAAAATGAAAATCATGGCATCCAGCTCCATCACTTCGTGGCAAATAGATGGGAAAACTATGGAAATAGTGACAGACTTTATTTTCTTGGGCTCCAAATCACTGCAGATGGTGACTGCGATCTTGAAATTGAAAGACACTTGCTCCTTGGAAGAAAAGCTATGACAAACCTAGACAGCATATTAAAAAGCAGAGACATTACCTACAAAGGTCCTCCTAGTCAAAGCTGTGATTTTTCCAGTAGTCACGTGTGAATGTGAGAGTTGGACATGAAGAATTGATGCTTTTGAACTGCAGTGTTGGAGAAGATTCTTGAGAGTACCTTGGACTGCAAGGAGATCCAACTAGTCCATTATAAAGGAAACCAATCCTGAATATTCATTGGAAGGACTGATGCTGAAGCTGAAGCTCTTTGGCCACCTGATGTGAAGAACTGACTCATTGGAAAAAATCCTGATGCTGGGAAAGATTGAAGGCAGGGGGAGAAGGGGATGACAGAGGATGAGATGTTTGGATGGCATTACTGACTCAGTGGACATGAGTTTGAGCAAGCTCTGGGAGATGGTGAAGGACAGGGAGGTCTAGCGTGGTTGCAGTCCATGGGGTCACAGAGTCTGGTGTGACTGAGCAACTGAACAACAACAAACAGTAGTATGTATGGTACCCTGAACTTTTGGAGTTTATCAGAGAAGAGTCCTAAAATTAATAAACATAATTCATGAGCTCTTGTTTTTTGCCCAGCACTACTACTGTTGCTTTAAGGACCATAGGTCAAAGTGAAATCATGTTCTACACCCTCAGTTAGAAGGTTGCATTGATAATGCTGACATTTATAAAGTGAATGCTACAAGCCTGAATACACAAGGTGATGAAAGTCATGTACATGCTCTAAGACCTGCTGTTCCAGGGAACTGAATGTATAGAGCAAAGAGAGGGTGGGCTTCCTGTAGAGGGGAGCATGAACACAGCCTCCAGGGGTAGGTATAGGATCCGGCCAGGCAAGGAGGAAGGAAGCAAGCAGCTAGGAGAGGAGATAGAAAGGAGCAGTGGAGAAGCAGCAGCTCTGCCAAACTTCTGTGTTTCATGACCTTGATGTAATGCCAGTTATTATGGTTTAAAAATAACTAGAGGACAAGTGTGTCAGCAGCCTGGATTCTATTAGACAGCTAGGTTAAAAGATTAGAGCCTGCAAGCCTGCCCAGGGTCTGCCAAAGAGACTGCCTCGTCTGGACCCCACATCAACAGGACTTTGCATGTCTTCTGTCCTGCCTTTCTGCTTGGGGGGCTGCTGTAGGCTGAGAATAGAAAGAAGGACATGTGCCCCAAGAGAGAGCTTGGGGAAGCCAGGGAACAGAAAAACAGAGACTGGCCTAGCTGCAGAAAGGAGCAGTCATTCACAGATGGCAACTTGTTAGGCTGGGAGCTGAGCTGGGCCAGCCACCTCCTGCTGAGAGGGAGGGGGAGGAAGTGCGGTGGGGGCGCTTGTGTAAGGAGTGGCTGGGGCTTCTGCAGGCAGCCCTCTTCTGGGGGCTGTCCCAGGGCAGTGGGAAGGCTAAGCTCTTTTTGAGAATCTGTGAGAAGGGCTTCAGGCTGCCCTGGTAGCTCAGTGGTACAGAATTTGCCTGCCAATGCCGGAGAGTGGGAGACCTGAGTTCAATCTCTGAGTAGGGAAGATCACAGGAGAAGGAAATGGCAACCCACTCCGGTATTATTGTCTGCGAAATCCCATGGGCAGAGCAGCCTGGTGGGGTCGCAAAGAGTCAGACACAACTTAGTGACTAAACAACAAGGAGCAGGGACGCAGTGAGAGTCTGAACTTGAATTAGGGGGTTCCAACAAAGCCCAAGGAGAAAGAGATCACCCCTGACTAAGGAAGAGAGACACATTCTGCTCACACTCCAACACCAATGTGAAATTCAAAGTTTTTTTTTTAAACCAACTGTTAAAATAGTCATAAACTGCTACAGAGCTCTCTTACATGTTGCTGATAGGATTGTACATAGGTATGGTAGTTTCAGAGGGTATTTTGGCATAATGAATACACTCTTTGACCTAGCAATTCCAGTTTGAGGGATTTACTCTAAGGAAGTAACCATGAATATGGACAAAGATTTATTGAATCATTAGTCACAAGATCAGTTGAAGCATTATTTTTGAAATAGTAAAACTAAATGCTTAAGAACAGGGACTTGATTAAGTAAGTTACAGGAAATTCCTATAGGAAATACACTGCAAACATCAAAAATGATGCTTCCAGAGCAAGGATCCACAAATTGTTGCTTATAGGCCTAATCTGGTGAGCTGTCTGAGTTTTCCTGGCCCTTGAGCTAGGAATGGATTTTACATTTTAACTAGTTGTATAAGCACTTGTATAATAGCCTCAGTTTTGCCTCTTGGCCTACAAAGCTTAAAATAGTCTGTAAGCCCTTAAGAAAAAGTTTGCTGACCACTGCTATGGAAGAATATTTAATGAGAGGCAAAATTTTCATTTAAGAACTTCCCAACCCACTCCAGTACTCTTGCCTGGAAAATTCCATGGATGGAGGAGCCTGGTAGGCTGCAGTCCATGGGGCTGTGAAGAGTTGGACATGACTGAGCAACTTCACTTTCACTTTTCACTTTCATGCATTGGAGAAGGAAATGGCAACCCACTCCAGTGTTCTTGCCTGGAGAATCCCAGGGACGGTGGAGCCTGGTGGGCTGCCTTCTATGGGGTTGCACAGAGTCAGACACAATTGAAGTGACTTAGCAGCAGCAGCAGCAGCAGCTGGTGGTTTAGCAGATAAGAATCCACCTGCCAAATGCAGGGGACACAGATTCGATCCTGGCTGGGAAGATCCACATGTCCAGGAGCAACTAAAGTCTCTGTGCCGCAACTACTGAGCCTGTGTGCTGCAACTGCTGAAGCCCATTCACCTAGAGCCTGTGCTCCATAATGAGAGAAGCCACCACAAAGAGAAGCCAGCCCACCACGATGGAGAACAGTGCCTGCTCACTGCAATTAGAGAAATCCTGAGCACAGCCACAAAGGCCCAGTGCAACCGAAAGTGAATAAATAACTTTTATTTTATGTATGCCTGGGTGAGCATATAGTTAATGTGTGTGTTAGTTTTCTATTGCTATGTAACAACCTATTCTGGAATTAAAAGCTTAAGGCCACAGCCATTTTATTTGCAGGTCAGGAATTTGGAAAGCAGAGCAAGGATGTCTGGGGCTTCAAGGGATGGTTTGAATGACAAGGGGCTGGCTTGGGATGATTCTTCAGGGAACACATATCTTTGTACTCTGTTCATGTCTGTGAGTGAGCTCTTTGGTTCTTCTCCATGTGGCCTCTCACTGCATGGTGGGCTGAAGGTAGTAGGGTTTCTTACATAGAAACTTGTTCCCCCAGGGAGAAAGCAGAAGCTGCCACAGCTGCTGCTGCTGCTGTTGTTAAGTCGCTTCAGTCGTGTCCAACTCTGTGTGACCCCATAGACGGCAGCCCACCAGGCTCCTCTGTACCTGGGATTCTCCAGACAAGAATACTGGAGTGGGTTGCCATTTCCTTCTCCAATGCATGCATGCACGCTAAGTTGCTTCAGTCGTGTCCATCTCTGTGCAACCCCGTAGATGGCAGCCCACCAGGCCCCCCCGTCCACAGGATTCCCAGGCAAGAATACTGGAGTGGGTTGCCATTTCCTCCTCTGCCACAGCTGCTAAACCTAGGCATATTTTCACTCTGCAGCGTCACGTTGATTAAAGATGGTCACAAGAGAAACCCAGGTTTAAGGAGCTGGGAAAGTGTGCTCTAGCTTTTGATGAGCAGGGGGGTAGCAACGTATGCAGGGTGGAAAGCAATTGAGGCTGCTATCTTTAGAGGCAATTACAGAGTGTAAAACACAGTAAATAGCTTAGATTCATACCCACATTCATGTGCTTCTAGTGATGACCATGAGAACAAATTTCAGGGGACACTAATATGCAAGGAGATCCAACCAGTCCATTCTAAAGGAGGTCAATCCTGGGTGATCATTGGAAGTGTTCAGTCCTGGGGTGTTCATCGGAAGGACTGATGCTAAAGCTGAAACTCCAATACTTTGGCCAGCTCATGCGAAGAGTTGACTCATTGGAAAAGACCCTGATGCTGGGAGGGATTTGGGGGCAGGAGGAGAAGGGGACGACAGAGGTTGAGATGGCTGGATGGCATCACCAACTTGATGGACATGTTTGAATGAACTCCGGGAGCTGATGATAGACAGGGAGGCCTGGCGTGCTTCGATTCATGGGGTCACAAAGAGTCGGACACGACTGAGCAACTGAACTGAACTGAACTCAACTGAACTGAACTGAAGTGAACTGAAATGTACAGAGAACAGCCTTACAATTTTAGACATCGGTAGTAGATGTCTGACATATTCATATTTACCCATCATCTTTTGAACAGCATTTTTAGATTTGGGTAAATGAGTTCATGTTTAAGATATAAATTTCCCTCTTTGCAGTTATGAAGCAAGCATGTGAATGTAACACAAAACAAAATGTTAAGAAATCTTGAGCTCTGGGGCCAGACTATCTGAGTTCAAATCTCAACTCTGCTGCTTACAGTGATTTTAGACTGGTTGGATAATTTTTATATGCTTCGTGCATGTGTGCTCAGCCGCCTTAGTCATGTCTGACCCTTTGCGACCCCATGAACTGTATGTAACACACCAGACTTCTCTGTCCACGGGATTCTTCAGGCAAGAATACTGGAGAGGGTTGTGTCCCCCTCCATGGGATCTTCCTGACCCACAGATCAAACCTGCATTTCCTGCATTGCAGATGGACTCTTTACCACTGAGCCACCAGGGAAGCCCTTATATGCCTTACAAGCCCTTATTCGTCCTATAAAAAGGAATAATCTTGAGCCAAACTTTGAAGGTTGTCATGAGGCTTAAGTGAGTTAATTCTTATAAAAGGCTTACAAGAAGGCATGACACATAGTGAGTGATTAATAAGAGTTGGGACAGGGCCTGGACTTTCCAATCAGACATGAGCATGAAACCTCAGTTCCAATGTGAACAATATGAGACAGCAGCTAACTGTGCATGGAGCTCTGAGTTGTTGACACAGGGGGCTGTAAAGGTATATAGCCTTTCCCCTAGTCATAGATTGCAGTGGTATTGATGCTAGTAGCAGTCATCAGGTTCCAGGAATTTATACACAGCAGGCAATTTCTCCAATGGGTCAGTTCTGTGTAGTTTTAGGCATTATTCCTGGGAGCTTCAACTCTAACCTGTTTTTACAGCTAGTTTAATGAATCTGTGAACTAAAATTGTTGTTCAGTTGCTCAGTCATGTCTGCCTCTTTGCAGCCCCGTGGACTGCATCATCTGTCCTTCACCATCTCCCGGAGCTTGCTCAAACTCATGTCTATTAAGTCAGTGATGCCATCCAAACATCTTGTCTTCTGTTGTCTCCTTCCTCTCCTGCCTTGAGCTAAAATATCTTTTAATAAATTCTTTTTTCCCCTTTAATTATGCCAAGTAGATTCTATTGGTTGTAATCAAGAACTGTGGCTGATACAATTATAACATGATTTCAGGGATGACAGGGAAGACCTCCTGGGCTATTTTGCATATCTGATATTCTAGTATGAGGGAATATTCCTTGAAAGAATTTTCTTATACGTTGCATGTCAATACAGGGCAATCCTGGAAGGGATCTATCACACACAAAGCTTTTGACTATTGTTATTGTGTAATGTGCTTTGTATGGAACTAGGAATCGCTAACCTGAATTCCTGCCTAAGCATCTTGAGCCTGGAATTAGATATGTTCTGGTTAAACCGATTCCTCCCTAGTTCTCCAGGACTTGGCAACATGACATGGCTTTGTCTTATCACATTTCTAGAGTAGTCTGATGATGACCAGAATTTCTCTTTATCTTAGAATGTTTTACATTCTTTCCCTCGGGTGACACTTAAAATTTATATAATGTTTTTGTATTTGTCTGATCCATTTAGACTAAACAAGTAAGTCGAGCCAAGAGATAACTTCGATGTTATGATTTGGAACATACCCACATCCATCTGGAAAATTTTCAGTAACCATTGGCAGGTCTTGTCAAAAGATGCCGGGAACCTAGAAGAAGAAAATGCAAACATTTGTGGAGTGGAGGTGAATCTTGAATGGCAAGCTGAGTCTACCATTGATTACATGTGTAATACTTGTGATGAGGGAAAGGGGCTGAAAGTAGGAGAAGATGGTAAGACATTTAAATGGGAGAGGAAACCTTTTACTGCAGAGTTTGTGTAAATCTACAAGGGGAGTTGTATAAATTGAATATACACTTTTGAGCTAAGCAGGAATACATTGCTAATGCTTGTGGTGTTTTAAGAATCATGACATCAGAATAATTTGTTGATTCTATGAGGCAAAATAATGTCATCTCTATAGTTCCAGGAATACTCAGAGGGGTTCATGGTGTCAGTAACGATAACTAATGACTCATCGAGAGATGAGTCTATCAGGCTATCTTAAGATGTTTGATGGCTGCAAGATGGTGTTGACCTTGTAGACAGGAAGAAGGAAGTACTGATAGGGCACTTAGACAGCCAATATATTGGCTCAGCTCCAAAGAATCTGCCTGCCAGTGAAGGAGACTCGGGTTCAGTCTCTGGGTCAGGAAGATCCCCTAGAGGAGAACATGGAAACCCACTCCAGTATTCTCGCCTGGGAAGTCCCAGCAAGGACAGAGGAGCCTGGTAGGCTACAGTCCATGGGGTCACAAAGAGTTGGACATGACTGAATGACTGAACAACAACAAATATTGGTAGTATTGACCGGGGTTTGAATTAGGGACAATGAAGCGTGAGTTGGGGAAGGGTAAACACGGAACTACAGGGAATGAGAAGGGCCACTAAAAATAAGACATTGTTGAGGATAAACTCACATATTCACTCTACATTTGCTTAAGATCTTCTGCTCAAATAATACACAGAGGTCTGTCTGTGTAGCTTTTCTGTCTTCTTCCAATTGAGACTATTTTTATGGAACTTTGCTTCAAAGTGAGAAGAATTGAGACCAAGAAATCATGAGTTCTAAACCTGAGTTCTCAATTTCCTTGTTTATTATCTATGTGTCCTCAAGCTTGTTGGTTCATTTTGTTATGTCAAAAAAAGTCACATCTGCAAAATGAGAAATAATGCTTATCTTACACCTGGGGCTATCTGATTACAATTTGATGGGAAATGATACTAGAGAAGTATTAATTTTGTTACATGTGAAAAGTTTAAATCCCATGTTGCTTATAATCTGCTAAAATACTTAAGCAAAAAATAAATGTACATGTACAGCAGGATGTTCATATTGTGAGATCCAGAAGATGGATATTCAGGTTATTAACACTGCTTGATCTACTTCTCTGTGTATTTTTAATTTTCACAGTTGAAAGTTAGAGTAAATACCCATCCTAATTATCTCACAGGATTGTTGTGAGGATCAAATGAGAAAATGGATGGAAAGTGTTTATAAATGGTGAAGTGCTAAACATATGTGGATTTAATTCTTTTTATTGTTATTAGGAATAATAATAACTTAATCCTGTTTAGATGCATGCTCTTGATTTCTTTCCTATTTTCCTCACCTCCTAAGACCAAAACTGCGAAGTGAAAATGTTAGTCGCTCTTTGCAACCCCATGGACTGTAGCCCACCAGGCTCTTCTGTCCATAGGGTTTTTCAGACAAGAATACTGGAGTGGATTGCCATTTCCTTTTCTAGGGAATCATCCCAACCCAGGGATTGAACCCAAGTCTCCTGCATTGCAGGCAGATTCTTTACCATTTGAGCACCTAGTCCAAACACCTCAAGGGAATGTTTTCTATTAATTTTTTTCTCATTGTGCAGAAAGGAGGCAGCAAAGTCTACAGAGAGCTTTGGGGAACAGAGGGACTGGATTCCATTCCTCCCCACATGTGGGGAGTAGATTCTAGATGACAGCATATCCTAGCATCCATTTCTGATCACCAGCTTCTTGGCATCTGGAGACAGACCTACATGCTTGATGCTAATAATTAATGCTTTCAATCTTGAAGAAAGAAGAAAATGATGCAGAGCTAATTACTAGTTTTGTGGGATCACCTTTCAGCCATTTATCTGAGATTTTCCTCATAACTTTAAAGCCTTTAGAGAGTGAATATTTGCAGAAAGAGTATTGATACCAAATGCCTATAGGTACTTTTATTTTCTTTCTTCCCAAACTCTAGGGGTTAATCCTAAGAGTGGAATACAGCTCCGTGTTCCCCTTCATATGTTAATGAATATACATTATTGAATATCCTCTGCAGTTTTATTCTCTTTTCATATAGACATAAATTTTTCTGAGAAACAGGGAGCACTGTGCTTAGTAAGATTAGATACTTTATATTCAACTTATTTGCAGTACCATCCTTCATATGGATGATGTATTGGTGACATCGATATTAAATTGCTTGCTCTCTTGTACTTTGAATAAAACTGAGAATTGGGGAGAACAAAGTCTCAAGGCTGGCTAGAAGCCGGCCCACTCTTTCCAACCACTTACATGGTGAGACCTTAGGTAAACTTGAAAAATCACTTTGCTTCTGCACCTTCTCTCTCTACCTTTGTGAAATTAGAGCAATGGTGTGTTCAACCCATATATTTCCTTGAGGGATGTGATTAATGGGAAGGTTGTGTACAAAATACTTTGGCTGCTTTACAAGAGATGTTCCACTCAAGGCAATAATAGACAATCTTATAAATCACTGGACCTCTGGGTAGTAGTATGTTGTCTGGGTACAAATTATTCATATCATTATTTTATATTTTGCAAATTAGATCTCTCTAGCACAGCTAGGATTAAATAGGATGGTCATTTTTTTTTTCATTCTCAGAACTCTTGCTGTTGTTTTAAGAATAGGAAAATAAATCTTCAATTAGCTATATACTAATGCTAAACAAGATTGATAAAATATATGAAATAATTCAGTGGGTTGGAGAGAAAATTTTTACTGGAAAAGAATCAGAAAAGCTACTCAGCTGATCATCACTAAGATATATTTAAGGTACTCTACAAAGTGTTTATCTGGTAGCTCAGCAAATATTTATTGACCCCCTACTATAAAGATTTATTGATTACTTCCTTTTTGCCAAGTACTCCAAAAGGCATGGGGACTGGATAACAGCTCTCAGAGTGGGGATGAATAGGAGAGACTTTGTGGAAGTAAAGAATTAAAGTGCAGTAAAACAAGTGGAAAGGGCTATGGAAAATAGAGCAGCAGTGACAGATTAGCTCACTGTCCCTGGCACAAGGAATAGTCTGGGGCTGTGTTTCTTAACCTTCACTCCATAAAATGGCACGGTCTATACTATCAGAGGTCTTCAGAAAAAGAATACCCTTGGTTACATAAGATAGGACATGTTGCTTCTCAAATTTATTTGAGTGTGAAAGTATCCCTAGACTCAACCTTCTTTCCATCTCTCTCTGTGGTTTCTAAGAGAATTTTGACTTGATTTATTTACTTTTGGCTGGGCTGGGTCTTTGTTGTGGCACCCGGACTTCTCTAGTTGTGGCAGTTAGATTCAGTAGTTGCCGCTCTTGGGCCTAATTGCCCCACAGCAGCACGTGGGTTCTTAGTTCCCTGACCAGGGATCAAATCCAAGACCCCTGCATTGAAAGGCAGATTCTCAACCACTGGGCCACAGGGGAAGTCCCTTCCATTTTTTTCTTGCTCCTCCGCCTTCTGTCCCACCCTCCTCCTCTTCTTACACTTCTGCACTCTCTCCTCCTTTGTCCTTCTCTTCCTTAGTCTCTTCTTCCTTCGTCCTTCTTTTTCTAGCAGAACCTCTGCTGTGTTTCACAAGGCTCTCATGTTCTTTAAGACATTTTGAAAAGTGTTTTGACTATTGTTTAGTTCATCAGAACGATCCATTAGCTAAGAGTTCATATTCTCAAAAGACTCAGCTAATGCAGGTTTACTGTAGTTCCAAACTATGATTGGAATAAGTGTCCCAATAATAATAAATTAACAATTTTTTCTCATCACATATGTAGAATGGTGAAGCAATAATATAATTTGAGGGAATTTGATTATTAATCAGAAATGAAGTACTTTGGAGACATCACATAATGAACGATTGCTTCCTATTTTGCTCCAATTAATTAATATGCCTGGTACAAGAAACAATACAGAAGATATAAGATTTCAGAACAAATTTATATTTGAGGAAATGCTCCTGACTGCCAATAAATGCAAGGTAAACCTCTGAATGTAAAAAAAAAGTCTGTTTTGATGAAAATTAGAGTAGTAATAGAGAATGTTGTAGTACTTTTTGTTGATGAGATTTCATCAACATCAAAAATATAAATCATTCCTTGGGGCAGTCAGATTACATGCCTGTCTGTTTTTCTTGGAATTTTGTTTAGTTCAGAATGATTGTAGTGTAACACATCTCTGCATTCTATTTTAATGAGTTTATTATCTATATTACTTGTTTTATGTATTCTGTATATGTGTGGTGTGGCTTACATCATGTATCACATGATTTCTGATTTTTGTTGTCATTTGTAGGCTTTTTGTACAATCCTGCTTTAAGTTCTGTATTGTGGCAGTGATGTAAATGCAATCTGGAAGTGGGGTTTCTGGAGCAACTTGAGTCATATGTCTGTATTATTTATCAAGTCAGTCTCTATGGGAAGAGGAGACATTAAATTGGCCAGATTTTGTTTCTTACAATCCTTCAGTCTATTGCATTTTACTTTGTAGTCTTTTGTAATCCCTGGCAACAATTGTAGATCACTGATAAAAATCAAATAACTAGTTATGGGTTCATCAATAAAGTACCCTGGCAGCAAATTCATGTTTGTTTAGATCTCAGTTTTCTGTCCTCTAGGAAGCTCTTATATAAGACTGGACTAACTGCTCCCCTTAGATGCCCCCACAGTACCCTCCCTATATGGCTCTCCTTCTGCTGTTTTTCTATATTTCTTTGCTTATTACAGTCTATTTTTCCCTCATATTTTATAGTAAAAGCTTTTGTATACATTTTTACTGGTCCTGGCTTTGACTCTTTATGAAAGTACTTACCTTGTCATATTGAAGTTACTTGTTTGTCTGTAGACAAGTTGTTAGACTCTCTAGACAAATTACAAGTCATGTGAGTGCAGGAGTCCTGTCTATCTGGTTCAGTAAGGAGCTCCTGGCAGTTAGGAGCGCAGACAGTCAATAAATGCGTTGAATATAGTTGAGTTGGAGTGACCCCTGCTCACTTCAAACCCTGCTGCACCGCTTCATGTATTTTACTGGGCTGGTGTTGACTTCTTCTCTCAAATGAAACTTTTTGCTTTAAGTGACTTGCCCATGGAGCCACAGATAGTGTTTCTGGACTAGACTACTATCCTGTGTGTCTGCTCAGAGCCTGAATATCTTCCAAGGACGTACCGCCTGAAATGTTCTGCCTCTCTAAATGGACAGGGGCATGTGTAAGAACTTTTTCCAACTCCAGGACTACATTCCACTCCTCCATGCTACCTTTCTGAAATGTCCCAAGTGAACTTTACAGCTGGCATCTTCTTAAGCTGCAAGGACCCATGACGCCAAGAAACAGACCCAGATGTGTGTTAGTCCACAGTTATCATCTGGATCAGAGCTATCCTGTTCGTGGCCAACTATAGTGCCCTCCCTGATGACAAACCCATCTAGTTTCCTCCATTTGCTCATGTATATGTCAGTTATGAGTTCACGTTAATCTTTCTTAATGTCTTTATATTTTTAGCTTATACCCAACAACCTTACATCTTTTTGAGGTAAGTTTCCATGTAAATTTTTATTTGTCCTCAATTTACCCTATTAATGCTTTAAGGACATTTTTTGGCTCTAGTCCTGTGCTTACTCTAAAGTATCTTATGAGCTTAAATAAGTGTCTCAATCTCTCTGGAGATGGGCTTAGGTAGTTGCTTTATGTCTCAGCTCAAAAACACTATGACTATCCTGCTAGTATTTGAGTCATGTCAGTGATTTCCTGTGTTCTCAGTTTGTGATCTGTATCTTAATCACCTCTTGCACTGGGAGTCATAGTAATTACAATACTAAAGACGTTACTTCCATTGCATCTATCAACAAATAAAATATTTGCATAACAGGTGTGCCAAGCACTACATAAAGAATTTTACATACATTACCTCATGTAATCTTTTTTTTTTCTGTTTAACCTTTATTTCCTTGTTTATTTATTTTTTTGGCCACACTGCACAGCTTGCAGGATCTTAGTTCCCTGACCTGAGATTGAACCTGAACCTGGGCCCCCGGTAGTGGAAGCACAGAGTCCTAACCACTGAACTACTAAGTAATTCCCTCGTAGCTTCCCAGGTGACTCAGTTGGTAAAGAAACCACCTGTAATGCAGGAGACCCCTGTTCAATTCCTGGGTCAGGAAGTTCCCCCAGAGAAGGGGTAGGCTACCCATTCAAGTATTCTTGGGTTTCTCTGGTGGCTCAGATGGTAAAGAATCTGCCTGCAATGCAGGAGACCAATCCCTGGCTTGGGAAGATCCCCTGGAGGAGGGCATGGCAACCCACTCCAGTATTCTTGCCTGGAGAATCCCCATGGACAGCGGAGCCTGGTGGACTACAGTCCATGGGGTCCCAAAGAGTCAGACACACCTGAGTGACTAAGCATAGCACAGCACAGTCTTCATAAGGTACTAGCAGATAAGTAATGTCCTCATTTCACAGACAAGAAAACTAAGATTCAGAGAGATTAAGAAACGTATAAGGTTGCAAAGTTGGTAAGGGGCAGGCCCAGGATTTATATTCCAAAATGTTGGGTATTATAGTTTGTTTTATTCTTTAAATCTCAGCAGAAGCTAGTACTGGACACTTCATGGAACCAACCAATCGTGGGGAGAATTTTGTTAGATTTCTCATCATCCACCCATCCAGGCCTACCTTTAAGAGGCTATAAAACCTCTGCCCAAGGACTTCCCTAGTGGTACAGTGGATAAGAGTCAACCTTCCAATTCAGGGGACATGAGCTTGATCCCTGGTCCAGGAAGATTTCACATGTCACAGAGCAACTAAGCCCCTGGGCCACAACTACTGAGCCTGCACTCTAGAGCATATGAGTTGCAACTTCTGAGCCCACGTACTCAACTACTAAATCCCCCGAACACAGAACCTCTGCTTGACAACAAGAGTGTGAGTGTGTGCATGCTCAGCTGTGTCCAACTCTTTGCAACCCCATGACTCTTAGTGACCCCATGGACTGTAGCCTGCCAGGCTCCTCTGTATATGGAATTCTCCAGGCAAGAATACTGGAGCAGGTTGCCATTTCCTCCTCCAGAAGATCTTCCTGACCCAGGGATTGATCCTGCTTCTGCGTTGGCGGGCAGATTCTTTATCCCTGTGCCCCCTGGGAAGCCCCATAAGACAAGCCACTGCAATGAGAAGCCTGTTCACGGCAACTAGAGAGCAGCGCCCGCTTCTTAACTAGAAAAAAGCCCTTGACCAGCAACGAAGACAAAACACAGCCAAAAAAAAAAGAGTCTCTACCCAACAGTAGGCATCTCCTAGGGACTGCGAAACTTTTAGTTTCCACATGATGGCTGTTACTGTGCTTATCAAATGATCTTCTTTGTTAATGAAGAGCTCTGTCCTTATAGCGACAGATTAAGAAACTCTAGTGTCGCCTCTTTTTCTCACACTTCATGTTCAGTCTATTAGGAAATCCTGCTGGCTTTATTTCCAAGATACATCCAAATCTGACCATTTCTTATCACTTTCATCAGCTGCTAATCTGGCCCAAGCCACCATCCTCTTTAGCCTAGATCACTGAACGGCCTCTTGGTTGCATCCCTTGTCACCATTCAGCCTTTTATAACCTCAGCAGTGATCTTTAAAATCATATGCTAGACTACATTGCTCCTGAACCTGAAAACCCCTCGTTATTCTACTAAAAGCCAAAGTCTTTCCTATAGCCTCGAGTCCCTTCATAATCTACCCAGACCTCCCCTTCTCTGAATCGCACCCACCCTCACATCATTTCCCTGAACTGTCATTGTTCTTTGCCCTCTTCACCCCATGCTAAGCTCCTCAAGCACAAGGAGATGCAACTGCCCCAGGGCTTTTGCACTGACTGTTTACTTTCATGGAACTCTCTCTATGTATCCCCATGAAGATACTCTCTCATCTCCTTCACATTTTTCTCAAATATCACCTTCTCTATTTAAAATTGCAACTTTCCTGAACTTCCAACTCTCTTACTCAGCTCCATTCTCTCCTCACATCTTTATCAACTTACCTATGCTTCTCAATTTTCTTTTACATCATGTTTATGTCCTATTGTCTGTGTCTCCTCATTGGAACATAAATTCTGGGAGGGCAGAGGTCTTGTGTCTGTTTATGAATACATTCTTCATGTACCAAGGACATGCCCTATTCTTCTGTGCTTAGTGAAAGGCAACTAAATAAATGAAGCAATGACTGCTTAGTTTTTACATTTTAATCAATGCTCTCTGCAACACAGAACCAACAAGATATGCAAAACAGGATTCAGCCAAGTCCAGATAATGTTTTTGCAGACTTGAAGGTCATACAGTCTTCCCACTTTTAAAGATTTGAGGGGTAGCTTTTTCTCCAGTTTTCCATTTTCTGATCTAAAGAGTTTTTAGCTTGTCAAGACTTCCTCTGTTGTTGTTTAGTTGCTGAGTCATGTCTGACTCTTTGCAACCCCATGGACTGTAGCTTGCCAAACTCCTCTGTACATGGAATTTCCTAGGCAAAAACACCGGAGTGAGTTGCCATTTACTTCTTCAGGGGATCTACCTGACTCAGGGATAAAACCTGTGTCTCCTGCTTTGGTAGGTGGATTCTTTACCGCTTAGCCACCAGGGGAAGTCTCAGATGTCCTCTGATTTCAACTGTGTACCTACTGTTATTTAGATTACAGCTTTCTGGATCTCTCCTTCTTCATGGGAGTGAAGGTTCCTGTCTGGTCATGTATAAAGCTCATGTACATACTGTTGACTTTTGAACAATGTTGGGGTTAGGGCACAGACCCTCCACACAGTGGAAAATCCAAGTCTAAACCATAGTCGACCCTCCCTGTATGTGGTTCCTCTGCATCTGCAGTTCCTCCATAACTGAGATTCCACATCCACAGATTCAACCAACGGTGGCTCATTTAGTACTGCAGTATTTGCTATTGAAAAAGAAATCCACATGTAAGTGGATCCACATAGTTGACATGCATGTTGTTCAAGGATCAATTGTACCAATCTCTCCAACAATCCCGAGAAAATTACCGATTCCAACTCACTCTGCTCGCCTCACAACAAGCCAATAAATCTGAGAGATGAGGTGTTGACGCAAGGAATATGACTTTACTAATGTCTCAAAATAGCCATCCTGTTGGGGTCTGGATGCCAGCTTCTTTTACAGAACAGAGATGGAGGGAGGTGAGGAAGCAAAATAATAATAAGCCCATTAATCTTGCAAATATATCCTAGAATGGCAAGCCTTGGGGAGAGGATGTATTAATTTCTTCCTTCCTGTAGGTACCCACAGGTGACAGGGTCCTGAACAAAGACACTTTGGTTTAACACTCAGACAGAGGGACAGGCCATTGTGTATAAACAGATCCTTTCAGTGAGTAAAGGCAATGTGAAGCAAAAGTTAAAGTAACAGATCCAACATGAAATCAGAATTGGCTCTTCCCTGTGACAAGGACTCTGATGGAACTTTGGTCTCTGTGTTGTGGGCTTATAGTGTCCAGGATCCATTTACTCAAGCCCTAGATACCTTTCTTGGATGTAACTGATAGTTGGATCCATTGACCTGTAATTGCAGTTTAATTTATGTTTCTGTCAGCTGCTTTTTTGCTTCTTCACACAGCTAGAAAAGAAGATTTTGCAGTTTCCGCCAATTTGGCATTTTCCTATGAGAAATGCTTAGTGTCATTGGCAATTAGGAGATTGCAATATGTACTCCATCTCCCATAGCATTTATAAAATGTTAACAAGTACTTTCCCCAGCCCTCATCCATAAAGGTTGCACTTTACAGTTCTGCTTCAACAGAAATATTGTGTATCCTTATTATTGGCCTCCCATTCCTAACTTAGTTCCATACACATGCCCTTTTATCCCGTGGTAGTTCATTAAAAGTATATCCTTTGAGATGAAATTTTGAGTATCTTTGAGAATCTAAATCAAGTGGTCTCTAGACTCTATTTTATTTTTATAGCTATCTTTTTATGGTGTGCTACCATCCATGGGGTCACAAACTGAACAAGTACAATTTCAGCATGAAATAATAATGATGGATAATTCATACCTTTGCACAACACTTTACAGTCTACAATGATTATGGGAAGATCACAGATTTTGAAGCCAGGTTGATCCTAATTTGAAAGTCAACTTCAGGGTTTACTAGCTTTGTAACTTTGAGCACCTTATCTTACCTCTCCAAGTCTACCTTCCCTCATCTTTATAAACGTGGCAAAAACCTCTTGCATTGTTACACTTGCAATGAATATTCAGGGTTGATTTCCTTTAGGATTGACTGGCTTGGTCTCCTTGTTGTCCAAGGACTCTCAAGAATCTTTTCCAGCACCACAGTTTGAAGGAATCAAATCTTTGGTGTTCAGCCTTCTTCATGGTAAAAGTCTCCCATCTGTACTTGATTACTGGAGAAAAACTATAGCTCTGACTGTACAGACCTTTGTCAGCAAAGTGATGTCTTTGCTTTTTAATACACTTTCTAAGCTTGTCATAGCTTTTCTTCCTAAGAACAAGTGTCTTTTAATTTCTTGGGTGCAGTCACCATCTGCACTGATTTTGGAGCCCAAGAAAATAAGGTCTGTCACTATTTCTACTTTCCCCCATCTATTTGCCATGAAGTGGTGGGACTGAATGCATTTGGGAGGTTCTTATTTGTAACAACAACTGTATAGATCTAAAGACTGCTTCAAGAACACACTGAAAAAATGTGCCCTGCCTAATTCATGGGTGTGTGCAGTGCTGCACCTAACATAGTGCCATGTACACAACAGATAATACTTACTGAGAAGCATGCATCCGTAAATTCTGCACGGGAGAATATTTTATTTCCAGAGTTTGAAATGGTTTTATAAGGAAGTAGGTTTTTATATATAATTTATTTATTTGCTTGTTTTTGGTCTTTGTTGCTGCTTGGGCTTTTCTCTAGTTGTGGTGAGCAGGGCTCCTCTCTAGGTGCGCCAGCTTCTCATTGTGGTGGCTTCTCTTGCGGTGGAGCACGATCTCTTGCATGTGTGGGCTTCAGCAGCTGTGGCACATGAGCTTAGTAGTTGTGGCTCCTGGGCTCTAGAACACAGGTTCAATAGCACAGGGACTTAGTTGCTCCATGGCAGGTGGGATCTTCCTGGGTCAGGGATAGATCCCATGTCTCCTCATTGGCATGCAGGTTCTTTACCACTGAGACACCAGGGAAGGCCTGGGAGACTGTTTTAGACAGAGGGCTAGAGAAGGTCACAGAGTGAATAGGAGGCAAATGTGAGATCTGAACCCTTGTTTCTTGACTTTAGCTAACTCTTCAATTTTAAGTGTTCAGGAAAGCTGCCCTTCATTTTCCCCAGCTTGCCTGGTACAAAGGGAGACATGCAGGTCTTGAATTTTCCAGGTTCTCCTTAGGGTCCTTCTTAGTCATGGAAGACAGCTTGGCTGTCAGTTAGTTCTCAGTCTCAGGGGCCATTTGGGAGGACAGCAGTTCTGGGGTTTTATTATTGAAATGACCTTGTTGTTTTAACCTGCAAAGCCTCACTAGAACTTATTCCTTGTTGGATCCCATTAAAACTTTTCGGCTTCCCTACATGCTCAGTGGTAAAGAATCCATCTGCCAATGCAGGGGACTCAAATTTGATCCCTGGGTCAGGAAGATCCTCTGGAGAAGGAAATGGCAACCAGCTCCAGTATTCTTGCCTGGGAAATCTGATGGACAGAGGAGCCTGGTAGACTACAATCCATGGGGTTGCAAAAGCATTGGACACAATGTAGTGACTAAAGAAGAACAAAACTTCTCTAACACCAACACTAACATGCCATCATCTGTCCTGTGGGCCACTGTAGATTCCTTTCAGCTGGTCTGCTGCTAAGTCGCTTCAGTCATGTCCAACTCTGTGCGACCCCATCCCTGAGATTCTCCAGGCAAGGATACTGGAGTGGGTTGCCATTTCCTTCTCCAATGCATGAAAGTGAAAAGTGAAAGTGAAGTCGCTCAGTCGTGTCTGACTCTTAGCGACCCCATGGACTGCAGCCCACCAGGCTCCTCCATCCATGGGATTTTCCAGGCAAGAGTACTGGAGTGGGGTGCCATTGCCTTCTCTGTTCAGCTGGTCTGTGCATATCAATTATTGGTCCTTCCAATAGGCTTTAGGTTTACTTCTGAAGCACTATTCATCTTCCTTGTTCATCTACCTTGGATAGGTTGCGGAGGTGGAAGCAGCATCCAGACTCTCCAAACACATCTTTCATTATTGTCCTTATTCATCTTTCAAACTCTCAATTATCTTTATTGTGTACTTACCAATAAAAGAATTTTATGAACATAAAGGACAAAAGGACTTTTTAGAGATGAAGTTTTATTCTCTTTAATATTCTTTCGTTCTCTTGATAACCAAATTATCTTGAAAATTAGCTATCTTTATGATACCAGTGGAAGTAGAAAAGTCTAAAAGAACACTCAAGATGGTCATTTGGAAGACTATTTTTGGTAAGGTATGCTAAAATATTTCTAAAATATAGGTCAGGTCAGCTACATAAATACCTAAGACACGTTCAGAAACTAAATGCTACTCATAAAACATTAACAGGAATTTGGAGTGGTTTTAAAGTTTGGAATAAATGAAAAATTGAAAAAGAGCCCTGTGGTAATATAAATTTTATTTCTATATTTAGTGTTGAAAAGTCACAGAAATCCCTTGGCCAATGATTGTGGAAATTTAGGTTTGGGTCATTAATGTTGAAATTCCAGTTATTCAAAAGAGGTCAAGTATGTCCTTAAAAAATTATGATTAAATTATTCAATTTATGAGGTCTAGAATGTTCTAGAAAACTGGGGAAAGCTATGGTTAATTGATTTTATTGCAATACTAAAGTAGATGATTTCATATATTTTATGTTCTAATTATTTTCTCCCCTAATGGGTTAGAAATTTCCCCCTTTGACCACCTGTCTTGATGGAATGAAGTCAACTAAATTGGATACTCATGTGTTTTATCTTTTTGGTGTATATGTGAATATAAGGAAGACAAGATTTTAAAAGGTGGTGGGTATAAATTTGAGGTGTTTTGAGCAAGAATTATATATATATGTATACATATATTAATTTAACTAAATTAGTAAAACAAGATTTGAGACAATGATGATTATAAGACAAAAATATATTCTCAAGCTCTTTGTATACTAATAATAATTTGCTAATCATAAATTATCTTTGTTTATTCATTAAGACACTTTCTTCAAAGACTATTAGAGATTATACTCTGTCAACCTCTAACATTCTTTCATATTTGTAAAAGTAATGAAACCATATTTCTTTAAAAAGTGTTTTGTTGTTTAGATTTTTTACTAACCAGGTGGATCTTCTCTTGGTTTAGAACAATTTTGAGATTAGATTCTGGTGACTATCCTTGTTCATAAAAGCCACACTTTTAAATCATTTCTTTTTTCTGTGGTTTCCAGGAAAAAACTAAACATTCATGGGAAAAAAAGTCAACATCCTTGAAGGTTCCATTTTACTTTTAACATTTCTGCTGGCTTGGGGAGGAAAAACATAATATATCTTCCTCCCTAGTATCTGCTTAATTTTACACCAAATACCTTATGTTTGGTGACAACTTTCTTCACTTGCCATGTCTTTTAAATCCAAATCCCTGACTTTTAATGATTTGTTTGAAAAAAATGAAAAAGAACATACAAGTTTCCTCTAAAACTCTACATTTGTTCTTTATGACATGTCTTTTTCAAAAACAGAACACGTATTTAGTTTTGTGTCTGGGGAAAAGTTGTGTAATTCCAAACTTTCAGTTCTGCACGTTTCTGAGAAAGGTAGTTTCAGGGACATCAGAGAAGTAACAAATCCAGATGGTCTATTTATTTAACATTTCCATTAGATATATTGTCAATAAGAATTTTATTAGCCATGTATTATATATAAATATTTCCCTTTCTATTAAAATCCATATTGATTAGTAGGATTTATCCAAAGGAAAAATCAGAATGCCACACTGGGAAGAAGTGAATACCTGCCTCATGCCTGTGGAAACTAGTTCAGTTGTTTTTTCTTTTTTAATTGGGGGAAAAGGTTTATTGCAAGGTCATGAGAGGAAACAAGTTTCTGGTTCATTCATGTCTTGAAAAGCTTCAAATTCCCCTGAAGGACTTTGGTAAAGCACTTTTAAAGGGCAGGTGAGCAGGAAGGGCTTAAGGGTAGGGGATCAGCTTGTGTACAATTCCCTGGCTGATGATGAGGCAGCCCAAGGGTGTGATGGTGTCACAAGGGTTAGCATGATCAGTCCTTAGGCTCCAGGAGGCCTGGATCATGTGCTCAGGATCATCAAGTAGTTCCTGCATTTGGTGGGGGAAAGGAGATTCACATCTGCAAAACCACTCAAGAAATGTGCATCAGATACTATTATTTGGATACTTCAGAGAGGAGCCAAAGATGGAGAAGCTCTATACAGTCAGCAAAAACAAGACTGGGAGCTGACTGTGGCTCAGATCATGAAGTCCTTATTGCCAAATTCAGACTTAAATTGAAGAAAGTAGGGAAAACCACTAGACCATTCAGGTATGACCTAAATCAAATCCCTTATGATTATACAGTGGAAGTGAGAAATAGATTTAAGGGACTAGATCTGATAGAGTGCCTGATGAACTCTGGACTGAGGTTCATGACATTGTACAGGAGACAGGGATCAAGACCATCCCCGTGGAAAAAAAATGCAAAAAAGCAACATGGCTGTCTAGGGAGGCCTTACAAATAGCTGTGGAAAGAAGAGAAGCAAAAAGCAAAGGAGAAAAGGAAAGATATAAGCATCTGAATGCAGAGTTCCAAAGAATAGCAAGAAGAGATAAGAAAGCCTTCCTCAGCGATCAGTGCAAAGAAATAGAGGGAAATAACAGAATGGGAAAGACTAGAGATCTCTTCAAGAAAATTAGAGATACCAAGGGAACATTTATGCAAAGATGGGCTCGATAAAGGACAGAAATGGTATGTACCTAACAGAAGCAGAAGATATTAAGAAGAGGTGGCAAGAATACACAGAACTGTACAAAAAAGATCTTCATGACCCAGATAATCACGAAGGTGTGATCACTCACCTAAAGCGAGACAGCCTGGAATGGGATGTCAAGTGGGCCTTAGGAAGCATCACTACAAACAAAGCTAGTGGAGGTGATGGTATTCCAGTTGAACTATTTCAAATCTTGAAAGATGATGCTGTGAAAGTGCTTCACTCAATATGACACCAAATTTGGAAAACTCAGCAGTGGCCACAGGACTGGAAAAGGTCAGTTTTCATTCCAATCCCAAAGAAAGGCAATGCCAAAGAATGCTCAAACTACTGCACAATTGCACTCATCTCACATGCTAGTAAAGTAATGCTCAAAATTCTCCAAGCCAGGCTTCAGCAATACGTGAACCGTGCACTTTCAGATGTTCAAGCTGGTTTTCGAAAAGGCAGAGGAACCAGAGATCAAACTGCCAATATGTGCTGGATCATGGAAAAAGCAAGAGAGGTCCAGAAAAACATCTATTTCTGCTTTATTGACTATGCCAAAGCCTTTGACTGTGTGGATCACAATAAACTGTGGAAAATTCTGAGAGAGATGGGAATACCAGACCACCTGACCTGCCTCTTGAGAAACCTACATGCAGGTCAGGAAGCAACAGTTAGAACTGGACATGGAACAACAGACTGGTTCCAAATAGGAAAAGGAGTTTGTCAAGGCTGTATATTGTCACCCTGCTTATTTAACTTCTATGCAGAGTACATCATGAGAAACGCTGGAGTGGAAGAAACAGAAGCTGGAATTAAGATTGCCAGGAGAAATATCAAGAACCTCAGCTATGCAGATGACACCACCCTTACGGCAGAAAGTGAAGAGGAACTAAAGAGCCTCTTGATGAAAGTGAAAGAGGAGAGTGAAAAAGTTGGCTTAAAGCTCAACATTCAGAAAACGAAGATTATGGTATCTGGTCCCATCACTTCATGGCAAATAGATGGGGAAACAGTGGAAACAGTGGCTGACTTTATTTGGGGGGGCTCCAAAATCACTGCAGATGGTGATTGCAGACATGAAATTAAAAGACGCTTGCTCCTTGGAAGAAAAGTTATGACCAACCTAGATAGCATATTCAAAAGCAGAGACATTACTTTGCCGACAAAGGTCTGTCTAGTCAAGGCTATGGTTTTTCCAGTAGTCATGTATGGATGTGAGAGTCGGACTGTGAAGAAGGCTGAGTGTCGAAGAATTGATGCTTTTGAACTGTGGTATTGGAGAAGACTCTTTGAGAGTCCCTTGGACTGCAAGGAGATCCAATCAGTCCATTCTGAAGGAGATCAGTTCTGGGTGTTCTTTGAAAGGAATGATGCTAAAGCTGAAACTCCAATACTTTGGCCACCTCATGCGAAGAGTTGACTCACTGGAAAAGACTCTGCTACTGGGAGGGATTGGGGGCAGGAGGAGAAGGGGACGACAGAGGATGAGATGGCTGGATGGCATCACGGACTCAATGGACGTGAGTCTGAGTGAACTCCAGGAGTTGGTGATGGACAGGGAGGCCTGGTGTGCTGCAATTCATGGGTTCTCAAAGAGTCGGACATGACTGAGTGACTGAACTGAACTGAGAGGAGCTAAAGCAGAGGACGTGGGGGAGTGTTCCTCAGGGTCCAGCTCAGTTACAATTCCCTTCGCCAGTCCAGCTGTTGCTAGAGCAAGATCACTCCCTTGAGAGGGGGTTGAAGTGAGTGAAGTCCCTGTCGTGTCTGACTCTTTGCAATCCTGTGAACTGTAGCCTACGAGGTTCCTCTGTCCATGGGATTCTTCAGGCAAAGATACTGGAGTGGGTTGCCATTTCCTTCTCCAGGGATCTTCCCGACCCAGGGATCAAACCCAGTCTCCCACATTGCAGGCAGATGCTTTACCATCTGAGCCACCAGGGAATCCAGGCACCTAAAAATCCACATATAAGAGAACCATCACAATTCAAATGCATGTTGTTCAAGGGTTAATTGTACTTCTGCAAACTTAAGCAAGGTCAGTGGAAAACCACATGGACCTACTTCTTTAACTAGCTATACAGCCATGAGCAAGCTGCTTTTTAATCTATCTATCTAATTAATTTTAGATACATTCAATGAGATAAAATAATTGAGTCCTTATATGGTCCCCTCCCTCCTCATATCACTGGTTATCTTGGAGTCTGTTTCCATGTGGTTTTCCACTGACCTTGCTTAAGTTTGCAGAAGTACAACTGACCCTTGAACAAAACACATTTGAATTGTGATGGTTCTCTTATATGTGGATTTTTTTCAATAGTAAATACCACAGTGCTACACGATCCATAGTTTGGATCCACAGATGTGGAAGAACTGCACATACAGGGTCTACTATAAATTACACATGGATTTTTGACTGCAGGAAAGGTTGGTACCTCTAAACCCCACGTTCAAGAGTCAACTGTATTTAGACAAGAGCTTCATGGTATTTCATCTTTATCATGGCTCCAGCTCAGTCACTGAGTCCTGTCTGACTCTTTTGTGACCTCATGGACTAGCCCACCAGGCTCCTTTGTCCACGGTTTTCTCCAGGCAAGAATACCGGAATGGACATTTCATCTTCCAGGGGATTTTTCCCGACTGACCCAGGGATCAAACTTGTGTCTCCTGCATCTCCTTCTGGGAATCCTTTATCATGTCTAGATGCCCCTTTTTCAGTGTCAAGGAATCTGTATTATTAAGGTTTGGTGGCATAATATTAAGGGGTTGAATTAGATTTTTCAAATACAAAATTGAGTGGTTACACTGTTCAGGCAACTAGAAACTCAGTACCTGTGCTAGGGTCATCATTTTTTAAAAAATCTGTTATGAGTATCAATACAAAATATCTACTGTCTATTTGGAGATAAAAGTCATATGGAAAGAAATCCTTCTAACCAGAGAAAACTTGCTCCATTACTTCATATTGTTACTGCTCACATGTCACGCTTTAGAGAGGCTATTCCTGACCACTCTGTTGACTTGGAAAACACTCACAACCTAAAAGTTGAGAGGTTTTCTTTGGTGGGAATTTTTGGGACTTCAAGCCCGGGAGACAGCATCTCAAGTAACCCTGAGAGAACTGTTCTGAGGCAGGAGGAGTCAGGTTATATAGAAGTTTGCAACAAGGGGCAAGTGGTCTGAACTTCAAAAGATTATTGTTAATTAAGGAAAACCAGATATCTCAAGGTGTTGGAGTCCGACATGATTGAGTGACTTGAACTGAACTAAACCAAACTGTTCATGTTTTGTTATTTGTTTATCGCTTTCCCCCTCCATTAGATTTAAGTTCTAGGAGGCTAAGGAGTTTATTGATTGTCATATCCCTGAAATCTAAAGCAGCAGGCAGCAACATCAATATTTGCTGAACATAGAAATGGTTGGTATATATAGCATTATTTCCTCAGTCGTGTCCAACTCTTTGTGACCCCATGAACCACAGCACGCCAGGCCTCCCTGTCAATCATCAACTCCTGGAGCTTTCTCAAACTCATGTCCATCAAGTCGGTGATGCCATCCAACCATCTCATCCTCTGTCATCCCCTTCTCTTCCTGCCCCCAATCTTCCCCAGTATCAGGGTCTTTTCTAATGAGTCAGTTCTTCGAATCAGGTGGCCAAAGTATTGGAGCTTCAGCTTCAGCATCATACGTAGTATAGGTCCAGGAAGCAACACACTTTTATATTAGCTGAAATTAAAAAAAAAAGAGAAAATTCTGATAAGAAACCCTCAAGAAGATGAATTACTATAAATACTTTCCCATCTTTTAAGAATAGAAGAGAAATTCTAGGCAGTGGCCAAGCAGGAATAAGGGAATATTCTAAAATTTCTCTCTAGGGTACTTAAAGAGGGCCAGAGATGGGACAGCAAAAAATACCAGGTTGGGCCCACCAACCCAACATCCCCTTATAACCTCAGCAGTATACTCTGGTCGGTCTGTTCATTCATGTTTAGAAAGGCATCTAAGGAAAAAAACCTACAAAACAGGTAGCAGTTTCGAGGAGTGATGCGAGAGAGTTCACATCGACTGAGAGCAAGAGGAGGGAATCAATTCACAAGGAGACTCCCCGGCCCCACCAAGGGAGGACTCACCCCAGGTGCCAGCACCACTGTCCTTCCTGAAACAAGGCAAGTGACTTGGTCACTGGGGCCACATTATTACACTTTAAAGTGGGTTTTAGGACTGGATCCTTTCCTTTATTTTCATGCAGCTATGGATAAACAGTGTTTACTTTGATTCATGAAACTTAAATAAGTCATGCAATGTTGACATTTAAAATCTAGAAGCCATCATATCAGCACCTCACTGAAACCAGACTAAGCTTTCTACCATTTCTCTCATTTTTCTAAACAATGGTAAGAGGATTATTCAGAATTTTCAAACTTATGCATAAGAATATGGTGCATTGTTGTTTTTTAAGGAAAAAATGACAAACCCTTTAACTTGCAAACAGAATTTAAAAATCAATAATGTTGAAAATTGGGGGAAAAAACCAACCATTAAGCAGTTTTGTCTACTATTTTTATATGATTACAAAATGACACACAAAAAATCCTTATTGCCCCCTTTTCAGTCATGTCATCATAGAGGAGACAGTTTTGTCTCCTCTTTTGTTTTGTCTCCTCTTTTGTCTCCTCCTTTGTTTTGTCTGAGACATCTTATGTTGATAAAGCAGAAGCCGGGTGGGGTCTTAATTCTCTCAATGTCCTTCATAGACTGAAACTAATCAGAGACTCAGGAAATTTTCCAGTGCTGCAGGACTGATGAATTTGATTGTGTCATAGACTGGGAAAGTGTAGGAGAAAGGGCACTACAGAGTTAGAGAATGAACATGTTCATTTGGGTTTCTCATAGCAAACTGTTCAAGCTCTCTCTCCTTAACCACAAAGGAATGCTGTGTTTGATTTTGTCTGTCACATGGCTCAGCTGTTTCAGGAAAATATCACTTAGGTTTTCCATCGAACATCCTGTTGCTATTTCTAGCTGATATTGTGCAGGCACTGTCTCTCCTTGCAGGCATCCTTTCACTCTGCAGCTGACTGGTGTTATTGAGGCCAGTGTTGTGGACTCAAGTCAGAATAGTTGGCTTTGCATGAAGAACTTGACTGAGTGTAGGACCCTCCAATCTGCTCAGGGTCCTCATGCTTCTGTGCTGTTGTTCCCAAAGGGAAAAAGCTGGAGTAAATGTCTCCAGAAGAGAAGCTTGGGATGTCCTCTGTCTTCTTCAGTCTGAAGGGCAGGCCAATAAATTATTAATGATCTGAATTGGAAATTGCCGCTTTAAGTGAGAGATAATATATTTGTGACAAGAGTGATGGGCTATGTGTGTGCTTAGTTGCTCAGTCATGTCCAACTCTTTGCAACCCCATGGACTGTAGCTTGCCAGGCTCCTCTGTCCATGAAGGTTCTCCAGGCAAGACTACTTGAATGGGTTGCCATGCTCTCCTCCAGGGGATCTTCCCAACCCAGGGATTGAACCCAGGTCTCCCACAATGCAGGTGGATTCTTTACTGTCTGAACCACTAGGGAAGTCTGAAGAGTGATGGGATAGAAGAAATCCTGCCTTCTCTCTGGTTGACTGTTATTTGTTTTCATGGACTCAGGTATATCACATCACCTCTACATCCTCCTTAGGTTATCTCTAAGATAAGGAAGGTGGTAATACGTCTTAATCTTTTCAACCAAATTAATAAGAAAGAGTAAATATATAGATACAGTGGTTGTGTCTGATGGTACCAAATTGTTCACAAGTTCCCTTTACCTATAGGATATTACAAACCTTTGTACTTGCCATTAATGCCATTTACAGTCTAGCTCCAATATGTCTTTCTACCCTGCTGTGAAATCCCTTGCTTTCATGAAGGTGTCTCTCCAATGTATCACCAGCATGGCTTCCTTTGTGTCTTTTCTTCATTGTCTCCTCAGCATGAACTGTTTCTCTTCTTTTCTCTACATCCTAGGCATCTCTTAGGCCTGGTTCAAATGCCATTTGCTCTGAAAGTTTTGTTTGATTCCCTCAGAAAGGATCTCTTGTCTTTAGCTTAACCATGACTCTCTTGATGCACATATTCTTTACTTTGTTTTTGTATGTATTATTTCCTCTGCTGGTTTGTGTTTTTCTTGAAAATAATTATGGCATCTTTTCCATTATGATATTTGTCTTGCTATACACCCAGTTCCATGTCTATCACAGAATCATGTGCATATTATATTTTAATTAAATTTAGTTGAAGTGATAAATAAACTTAACCATAAAGGGGTTAAGCAAGAGAGTACTAGTATAATAACAGAAATTCATCTGAATTAAACAAAAATAGGAAAATGGCCCTGTTGATCTTTCATCAATACGGTATGTAGCCTTTTAAAAAATTGTACAAGTCAAGTTTACTTAACCCTTCACAATTTATAAGGTCTTTTTCATATTTGATTATATTTCATTCTTAAAACAACCTTCAGGATAATTCTGACATCAACCACCTGGAATTGGCTCAAAATCCACAAGTAAAGTTCACAGTCCTCAACAAGACTGCCTTCACTTCAGATGTCAGCCACAACTTTGGGGGTCCCAAGACCACCTACACTTCTGACCAACTGGCTACAAATTAGGGGTTCTTATGATCCCTTCAGGTTTGATGTTCACTAGAATAACTCACAGAATTCAGGAAATTACAATTACAGCTTTATTATAAAGGATGCAAATCAGGACCACCCGAGGGAAGAGACCACTCGGGAGAGGTCTGGTAGGATTCCACAGGCAGAACTTCCGCTCTCCTCTCCCTCTGGAGTCGGGGCACATCCCCCTCAGCACACTGGTGTCTACCACCAACCAAGAAACCCCTCTGAACCTCTGTTCAGAGTTGTTATTGAGGTTTCCTCGGGTAGACGTGAATGATTAAATCATGGGCCATGTGATTAGAGTCTTCAGCTGCCTTCCCTCTTCAGCAGCAGGGAGGCTGGGCTGATAACACGTGACCCAAGGCTCTAACTCTCTAATGACAGGGTTGGGCTTTCTGGTATGACCAGCCTCCAGCCCAAGTCATCTGCTCGGCATGAACTCAGAGGTGGTCCAGGAACTGCCTATGAATAGCAGACATCCCTGTCGCTTGGCTTAGAACATTTGGTTCCAGCAACTTGGGACAAAGGTCAGACAGATTCGTTATCGTACAACACTGGGAAATAAAATATTATCCTCAGTTTACAGGTGGTACAGAGGAAGAAGAAAGGACTTTTTCAGCGTCCAATCCTGCACCACTGACTTCAAGCCTCAGTCTCTTCCCACTGCATCATGATGGCTCTCCTACAGGAAGGATTGTCATTGCATTCATATCCTTTGAATTTCTTTGAGTAGCTGGGTTTGACATAAATGTTCCTCTGGGAACCATGACCACTGTTCCCAGTGGTTGCTATCCCTTTGGTCTGTGGCCTGTTGATCCTGAGAATGTGAATGCAGCAGCCCATTGACCAGGACACCCAGAATGTGCATGCAACCTCAGTGGCTCAGTCGTGTCTAACTCTTTGTGGCCCCATGGACTGTGGCATTTTCCAGGCAAGAGTACTGGAGTAGGTTGCCATTTCCTACTCCAGGGAATCAAATTTGCTTTTCCTGTGTTTCCTGCATTGGCAGGTGGATTCTTTACCACTGCGCCACTTGGGAAGACCCACCCATAGTATGACAGGTACACAAAACTTTGCAGACTTTAAAGGTGAGACACAAGCCAGGGCTGCCGTCTCTGTGGAGCCCTGGGGAGCAGTGGAGAAAAGGAGTTAGAAACATTCAATTTTAATATATTTTTCCCATAAGGAAATCTCTACTCAATATAAGAACATTTTAAATTGGAAGGATATCTATATAGTTGGCTCTTGAACAACAGGAGAGTTGACACACTGATCCTCCCCATGCAGCTGAAAATCCATGCGAAATTTTTGACTGTTTTCAAACTAACTAGTAATAACCTATTGTTGACTGGAAGCTTTACCAATATCACAAACGATTAACCTGTAGTTTGTATATTATATGTATTATACACTGTGTTCTTACAATAAAGTAAGCTAGACAAAAGAAAATATTATTGAGAAGATCGTAAGGAAGAGAAGATATATTTACAGTAGTGTGCTGTATTTATCAATAGCTGAAGTTTATATCATCAGTTTATAAGATGAATTGTCTGTTAGTAGCTACATAAATATTGTCTTATACAATACAAAATACTGTAGATGTTATATGTATTACTAACACTAGACATAAACACGAAAAAAATAATGTGGAAAAGAAATTCACATTTACAGTTATAATGATTCATGCTGCTGCTAAGTCACTTCAGTCATGTTTGACTCTGTGTGACCCCATAGATGGCAGTGCACCAAGCTCCCCCGTCCCTGGGATTCTCCAGGCAAGAACACTGGAGTGGGTTGCCAGTTCCTTCTCCAATGCATGAAAGTGAAAAGTGAAAGTGAAGTTGCTCAGCCATGTCCGACCCTCAGTGACCCCATGGACTGCAGCTTTCCAGGCTCCTCCGTCCATGGGATTTTCCAGTATTCTTGTACTGGAGTAGGGTGCCATTGCCTACTCCGATAATGATTCATACATTAATAACAAAGAAGCCGTAATATGATTTATAGAACCATGTTCTATATGCGAGGGCTTCCCTGATGTCTCAGTGGTAAAGAACTCCCTTGCCAAAGCAGGAGATGAGGGTTCAATCCCTGGGTAGGAAAGATTCCCTGGAGAAAGAAATGGCAACCCACTCCGGTATTCTTGCCTGGGAAATCCCATGAACAGAGGAGCCTGGCAGGTTATAGTTCATGGGGTCACAAAAGAGGTGGACACAACTTGGGGACTAAACAATAGTGGTATGCAAGGGTTTGTATGTTTTGAGAAGTTTTAATATAATAGATTTGTGTATATTTTATGTTAATGATAACATAGACTAGTATCTACAAATATTTAATGCATTCAGGATATATTTAACTTTTTCCCTTTATATATATATATATATTTTTTTTTTTTTCAGACAACCTGGTTTATCTGCAAGTTTTTTCAAAGTGTCATGAATCTCCAAAAAGTTTTCCCAATATATTTATAATCCAACATATTACCTATAAATGGACCCACACAGTTCAAACTCATGTTGTTCAAGGGTCAAGTGCATATGAACCTGTATAATCTATCCATCTAATCTTGGTCCTCTCTCTCCTTTTCTCTCTCTCATTCTCTCTTCAAATCATCTATCTATCAAAAGTTTCCAGCAGCCCTGCAGACTGAGATGGCTGTGGCCTATTTCTGATAATGATGAACTAAGTACAGGTAAAGGTGAAGATTCCAGGCATGGCTGAAATACAAATAGATGATTTTATGGATGTTGCTTCTTTCTCCCTCCCTCCCCCAGTCATTCTTATTCTCTTCTTCTTTCCTAGTTTCCAGAGTGCCTTTTTATTTCTTTTCCTACATAGAGATACATCATCCTACTTACATAACACTTCCTATATGTCAGGAACAATTCTATGTGTACATTATAATCTAATAACACCATCCTCACTATTTTTATCCACATTTTACATATGGGGAAACAGATGCAGAGAAACTTTTCAGGGTCTTTCAGCTAGTTAGTAGCAGATCTGGGCTTCCAACCTTGGCATCCAGATGCCCAAGTCTGTACTCTCAACCACATCACTAAACTTCCTTGATTAAAGAAAAAGAACTTCACTTTTGAAAGTTTTTAAAATTTGAGCTAAATTGCTGTCTCTGCTCCTTTGGGCTGTGTGACTTCAGTTAAGCTGTGTAAACCACAGGAGCATCAGTTTATTATTTTTTTTAATTTTTATTTATTTATTTATGGCTGTGTTGGTTCTTCATTGCTGCTCATTGACATTCTCTAGTGGTGGAGAGCAGGAGCTGCTCTTTTTAATTTTATTTTTTTACTTTACAATACTGTATTCGTTTTGCCATACATTGACATGAATCCACCACAGGTGTACATGAGTTCCCAACCCTGAACCCCCTCCCACCCCATATCATCTCTCTGGGTCATCCCAGTGCACCAGCCCCAAGCATCCTGTATCCTGTACTGAACCTAGACTAGCAATTCGTAGGAGCTACTCTTGTTGCAATGTGTGGGCTTCTCATTGCAGTGGCTTCTCTCATCGCAGAGCACAAGCTCTAGGCACACAGGTTCCAGTAGTTGGGGCACATGGGCTGAGCAGTTGTGGCTCCTGGGCTCTAGAGCACAGGCTCACGGACTTATTTGCTCCATGGAATATGGAATCTTTCCAGATCAGGGATTGGGCCCATGTCTCTTGCACTGGCAGGCAGATTCTTTACCACTGAGTCACCAGTAAAACCCTGGAAAACCCAGGGTATCATCTTTTAAACAGGGTCAATAAGCCTTTCCTCCATGTGATGCCACAAGGACAGAATAAGGAAAAAGTACCTAGAGTGTAGGTAGTACGCTCTCCACTCATTTTCTTCTTCCAGGACAGCAAAGAAAAAAGACTTTGAGAAGGGATTGGAGCTTCCTGTTTGAGACCCACACTCAGCTTGGGAATACAGCTGGGTTGCCATCTTCCAGACCAGCAATCTCCCAGAAATGACTTCATCCAGCAAGGAGCTGGCTCGGGCTCCTTATCACACCATGCAGCTGTGCCCAAGTCACTTTAGAGGAGGAGTTTCCTTGTGTCTTTGAACTTCGACTTTCAAGAAAGTGAGCCGCAGTACCCAGAAACCCAGACATGTCAAGTTACAGTACAGAAGTCTGTTTTGCTCACCTAAGACCATTTCTCGTTTTCTCTGTTCTGTGACATTTTTGATCTCTGCAGCAGAGCGATTGTGGGCAGGAGCCTGTGACATAGGCTTTTTCATCTGGAAAGTCCAGCAGAGACTAAGGCAAGCCATAGTTATTTCCATCCTGGCTTTAACTGCACTGCTCTGTGTGATGACCAACAGTTACAGCCCTTTTGCTAGAAGTTTACCTCTTTGGGTTTTACAGCTTCTTAAGGAACTGCCCTGTACAGAGACAGTTCTTAACATCAAGGCCAAGCTAAAGTTCTAGCCTGAATCGGTGGAATTTCCTTGTTCCACCCAAAATAAGCAATTACCAGTCTATTTAATGAGCTCCTTCTGTTCTACTTAATCTTTGGTTTCACTAAATATTAACAGTGAGCTCCTGGAGGCCAGGAATATTGCTCTATTCCTTTCTTTGTTAGCTGCCTAGATCATCACTGAGCTGATGTCCAGTAGATGACTGTTGAACTGAATAGTCTGCATGTTTGCCTGGTTTTGTATCTTTGCATATAACCATATTGTTCCAGAACTTTCAGGGTTCCAGAACTTTACACTGTTTTATCTCAGAAGCTCCTCAATAGTCACTTACATTGAGGTTATTCCTTGAACTCATTTATTTTTTTCCTCTAAACACTGAGGCAGACTAGAAAAGTAGAGCAAAATTGAGACTGGGAGCAGACAGACCTGGTTTAGACCACTGATTCTGCCATGCTATTGCCATGATGCTGGGCAAAAGGTTGATGATCTATGGGTCTCATGTCACAGCTATAAGAACTGGATGCACAGGCACAGGAGGGCCAGGAGGAGCTACTCCATGTTCAAGGTCAGGAGGGGCGGTGGTAAGGAGATACCCCTCGTCCAAGGTAAGGAGCAGTGGCTACACTTTGCTGGAGCAGCCGTGAAGAAATACCCCACGTCCTGGTTAAGAGAAACCCAAGTAAGACGGTAGGTGTTGTGAGAGGGCATTAGAGGGCAGACACACTGAAACCATACTCACAGAAAACTAGTCAATCTAATCACACTAGGACCACAGACTTGTCTCAATGAAACGAAGCCATGCCATGTGGGGCCACCCAAGATGGGCAGGTCACGGTGGAGAGTTCTGACAGAATGCAGTCCTTTGGAGAAGGGAATGGCAAACCACTTCAGTATTCTTGCCTTGAGAACCCCATGAACAGTGTGAAAAGGCAAAATGATAGGATACTTAAAGAGGAACTCCCCAGGTCAGTAGGTGCCCAATATGCTACTGGAGATCAGTGGAGAAATAACTCCAGAAAGAATGAAAGGATGGAGCCAAAGCAAAAACAATACCCAGCTGTGGATGTGACTGGTGATAGAAGCAAGGTCCAATGCTATAAAGAGCAATATTGCATAGGAACCTGGAATGTTAGGTCCATGAATCAAGGCAAATTGGAAGTGGTCAAACAAGAGATGGCAAGAGTAAACGTCGACATTCTAGGAATCAGCAAACTAAAATGGACTGGAATGGGTGAATTTAACTCAGATGACCATTATATCTACTACTGTGGGCGGGAATCCCTTAGAAGAAATGGAGTAGCCTTCAGGGTCAACAAAAGAGTCCGAAATGCAGTACTTGGATGCAATCTCAAAAATGACAGAATGATCTCTGTTCATTTCCAAGGCAAACCATTCAATATCACAGTAATCCAAGCCTATGCCCCAACCAGTAACGCTGAAGAAGCTGAAGTTGAATGTTTCTATGAAGACCTACAAGACCTTTTAGAACTAACACCCAAAACAGATGTCCTTTTCATTACAGGGGACTGGAGTGCAAAAGTAGGAAGTCAAGAAACACCTGGAGTAACAGGCAAATTTGGCCTTGAAATATGGAATGAAGCAGGCCCAAGTCTAATAGAGTTTTTCCAAGAGAACACACTGGTCATAGCAAACACCCTCTTCCAACAACACAAGAGAAGACTCTACACATGGACATCACCAGATGGTCGACACTGAAATCAGATTGATTATATTCTTTGCAGCCAAAGATGGAGAAGCCCTATACAGTCAGCAAAAACAAGACTGGCAGCTGACTATGGCTCAGATCATGAAGTCCTTATTGCCAAATTCAGACTTAAATTGA
>NW_024070205.1:44422103-44459467 GCF_014754425.2 Oryx dammah | reverse complement strand
TATACAGTGGAAGTGAGAAATAGATTTAAGGGACTAGATCTGATAGATAGAGTGCCTGATGAACTCTGGACTGAGGTTCATGACATTGTACAGGAGACAAGACCACCCCCATGGAAAAGAAATACAAAAAAGCAAAATGGCTGTCTGGAGAGGCCTTACAAATAGCTGTGGAAAGAAGAGAAGCAAAAAGCAAAGGAGAAAAGGAAAGATATAAGCATCTGAATGCAAAGTTCCAAAGAATAGCAAGAAGAGATAAGAAAGCCTTCCTCAGCGATCAGTGCAAAGAAATAGAGGGAAATAACAGAATGGGAAAGACTAGAGATCTCTTCAAGAAAATTAGAGATACCAAGGGAACATTTATGCAAAGATGGGCTCGATAAAGGACAGAAATGGTATGGACCTAACAGAAGCAGAAAATATTAAGAAGAGGTGGCAAGAATAATAATCACCAAGATAATCACGATGGTGTGATCACTCACCTAGAGCCAGACATCCTGGAATGTGAAGTCAAGTGGGCCTTAGAAAGCATCACTATGAACAAAGCTAGTGGAGGTGATGGCATTCCAGTTGAACTACTTCAAATCTTGAAAGATGATGCTGTGAAAGTGCTTCACTCAATATGACACCAAATTTGGAAAACTCAGCAGTGGCCACAGGACTGGAAAAGGTCAGTTTTCATTCCAATCCCAAAGAAAGGCAATGCCAAAGAATGCTCAAACTACTGCACAATTGCACTCATCTCACATGCTAGTAAAGTAATGCTCAAAATTCTCCAAGCCAGGCTTCAGCAATACGTGAACCGTGCACTTTCAGATGTTCAAGCTGGTTTTCGAAAAGGCAGAGGAACCAGAGATCAAATTGCCAACATGTGCTGGATCATGGAAAAAGCAAGAGAGTTCCAGAAAAACATCTATTTCTGCATTATTGACTACGCCAAAGCCTTTGACTGTGTGGATCACAATAAACTGTGGAAAATTCTTCAAGAGATGGGAATGTCAGACCACCTGATCTGCCTCTTGAAAACCTGTATTCAGGTCAGGAAGCAACAGTTAGAACTGGACATGGAACAACAGACTGGTTCCAAATAGGAAAAGGAGTTCGTCAAGGCTGTATATTGTCACCCTGCTTATTTAACTTCTATGCAGAGTACATCATGAGAAATGCTGGGCTGGAAGAAGCACAAACTGGAATCAAGATTGCCGGGAGAAATATCAATAACCTCAGATATGCAGATGACACCACCCTTATGGCAGAAAGTGAAGAGGAACTAAAGAGCCTCTTGATGACAGTGAAAGAGGAGAGTGAAAAAGTTGGCTTAAAGCTCAACATTCAGAAAACAAAGATCATGGCATCTGGTCCCATCATTTCATGGGAAATAGATGGGGAAACAGTGGAAACAGTGTCAGACTTTATTTTTTTAGCCTCCAAAATCACTGTAGATGGTGATTGCAGCCATGAAATTAAAAGACACTTACTTCTTGGAAGGAAATTTATGACCAACTTAGACAGCATATTGAAAAGCAGAGACATTACTTTGCCAAAAAAGGTCCATCTAGTCAAGGCTATGGTTTTTCCAGTAGTCATATATGGATGTGAGAGTTGGACTGTGAAGAAAGCTGAGCGCCAAAGAATTGATGCTTTTGAACTGTGGTGTTGGAGAAGACTCTTGAGAGTCCCTTGGACTGCAAGGAGATCCAACCAGTCCATTCTAAAGGAGATCAGCCCTGGGTAATCTTTGGAAGGAATGATGCTAAAGCTGAAACTCCAGTACTTTGGCCACCTCATGCGAAGGGTTGACTCACTGGAAATGACTCTGATGCTGGGAGGTATTGAGGGCAGGAGGAGAAGGGGTCGACAGAGGATGAGATGACTGGATGGCATCACCGACTCGATAGATGTGAGTTTGAGGGAACTCTGGGAGATGGTGATGGGCAGGGAGACTGGCATGCTACAATTCATGAGGTCACAAAGAGTTGGACATGACTGACCAACTGAACTGAACTGAGGACATCCAGGGCTGCTAATAGCCCATATAGTATCTCTGTGTGAATTAGAAAGGGAATCTCCTGAGGCCTTTGGACCCTTGGCTTGGCAAGCTGAGTGTGTTTGGTCTTCAGCCTCTATTCGTGCTTTATATATAGTTTTCTTTACTTGTTTATGGCTGTGATGGATCTCTGTTGCTGCGAGGGCTACTCTCTAATTGTGGTGCATGGGTTTCTCATAGTGGCATCTCTTGTTGTTGAACATAGGCTCTAGAACCTGTTGGCTCAGTTAGTTGAAGTTCCCAGGCTCAATAGTTATGGTACATGGATTTAGTTGCTCCAAGGCATGTGGGATCCTCCTGAACCCTGAACCATTGACAGTCTGTCCCCGGAGTCCCCTGTTTCTTCTCTGGACATTGTGTCCCCACCTCCACTGCAGGAGCCCTCATTCTCTCTCCTTCCTCTTCTCCCTCCCGCCAAAGAAATGCTGTTTCTGCAGAGAAGCTGATCTCAGTAGTTTGAGTCTTTTCTTTTTTCTAATTGTAGGCTGACAGACTTTCTCTGCTACTGGAGATAGCTCTAGCATTACTAAATATATACAAGAGCTGTTTGAGAAATGTGGACTATTTCTGGGTCACAAAGTAGCTGCTTCTTCTGAGACACAGGCAGATGTGAAGATGGATCCTAGAGGGGATGGTATTGTTCTAGCTGCAACAGATTCCCGCAGATACTCCTGTAGATGCAAGGCATTTTGATAATCATATTCTTACCAGACCCTATATTAAGCCAATAAACTTTAAACCAAGCATGTATATACTAGCATTCCCTCAACCTTCTCTGCCTCCATCCCATCTTACACAGGCTTGCTTTGCATTTCTCTTTCCTGATTTTCCCCCAGATCCTTCCTGCTTATCCCCAGAGAACACAGCGAAATTGCTCATGTCTTTGTCCTTGAAGTCCTTGTTTGCAGAACCTAGGAGAGAGCGTGGGAGGAGAGCTGACGCCAGTTTCATCCTTGCTCCTTAATGTGCCCTGAATTCCAAACAGGAGCCAAGCTGAAGCTTGCCAGGACAGAGATTTTAAGACACTAGACTCTCTCAAACTTCACTGGAGTCTTGGGCTGGATGCTCAAGGGGGATGCTAATGATGTTCAAGATTGCAGAACTTTCTCCCATAGGGACTCTGACACAGAGACAGGGCTGGCATTTTAGATGTTAAGTGTCCACTGGGCCAGTGCAAGTCATGAATAAAGGTGTGCATCTCATATCTTTTTCATGCATCTCAGTTAAATTTATCTACATTTTGGCTGTTATTGTTAGCCTACTGTCAGGATAGCAGTGTGACTGAGTATTGGGTCATGAAGGTAAACAATCTGGATTTGAATCTCATCTTCCCCAACTATTAATAGGTAGCTGTGTGAATATGGGCAAATTACTTTATATTTTGATGTCTCGATTGTCTTTCCAGCGAAATGTGAATGGTAATGATACCTAATTTATCAGATTATTATAAGGGTTAAATGAAATAATCCATCAAATACAGTTTGGGAGGGTACTATTTATAGTTTTGAGGGCTTCCCAGGTAGCTCAGTGGTAAAGAATCCACTTCCCAATGCAGGACAGGGGGGTTTGATCCCTGGGTCAGGAAGATCACCTGGAGCAGGAAATGGCAACCCATTCCAATGTTCTTGCCTGGGAAATCTGGAAGGAGCCTGGCAAGATGTAGTCCATGAGGTCACAAAAGAGTTGGACACAACCGAGCAAATAAACAACAACAAACAATACCTGGCATGTAAAAGTGCTCATAGTCTTAGCTGCCTGTTAGTACTGGAGATCACAGTGACCACAAAAAGGATTCTCTCTTAGCCCGAGGAAGGGTCATCTCAAACACAGTTTTGTATGAAATACATGAGATGTTTCCCCTACTTTGCTGCAACACAGTATTGTGACCTGACTTTCACTAGACTTGAATCAAAAGAGCAATGTTTTGAACCAATATTTTGAACAATGAATGTTCATTCTGATTCTGTTTTTATTACACTAGAGTCTTGGGTGCTACACCTAACAGGTTTTGGCCTCTGCTACCTAATGTGCAAAACAAAAAGACTAGATAAGATAAACCTTGTAGTCCTTCCCAACTACAAAGCTGTGTCATTCTTTGCTTCCACTCAGCATTCTATGAGGCTCCCTGGTGGCTCAGCTGGTAAAGAATCCTCCTGCAGTGCTGGAGATCTGGGTTGGGAAGATCCCCTGGAGAAGGAAACGGCTACCCACTCCAGTATTCTGGCCTGGAGAGTTCCATGGACTGTATAGCCCATGGGGTTGCAAAGAGTCCGACATGACTGTGCAACTTTCACTTTCACTTTCAGCATCTCTGGCTCAAGGAAGAGTCTGAGTCTGGATTTTGATCCAGATGCTTGGCATGTTGGTTAGTAGCTGGAAGGCTTGGTTTGCTGCTGTCTTTGCCTCTGATGACTCACCTTTGTTTCCCCAAATTGGTGAAAGAAGGGTTCTGTCAACATGGACTTCTGCATCTTCTGCTGTGCAAGTGGCTTTACAGTAGGAACAGACTTCTCAGGTAGGTGATCTGATGTGGACAACTTACTATGGAAAGAGAAACCAGAGGCCTGGCTGGGTCCCTTTACTTCTGTCCACTACTTCCTGTTCCCTAGCTCTTAACAAGTCTAACGTGTTAGGAAGTGAATTCCAGACATCTAATCTTACTTCTTGGGAAGATCCCTTGGAGAGGGGAAAGGCTACCGACTGCAGTATTCTGGCCTGGAGAATTCCATGGAGTATATAGTCCATGCAGCTGCAAAGAGTCAGACATGACTGAAAGACTTTCACTTTCAATCTTACTCTAAATCTGCACTCTTGGACAAATGCTCTGCTGTGTTAACAATGCCAAATCACCATTCTAAAAGCTCTGACAATTAGTGTATAGATAATGGTCTGTGTGAAAATTAGTCTATGTGCAGCAAATTCCTGTAAGTCAGGATTAAGACATGATGTAAATGAGTAGAGTGAAACAGACATATAGCCCATTGAGCCCTAGAGTCATTTATGGTAGAAATGCCTTCACTCTGAGGTCAAATGGCCCCCAAAGAAGTCACGGGTACACTTCAACATGAACTGAAGAGACTAGTAGTTTTTGGTCTTGTTTTAGGGCACAGAGAAGGTTTAGTGGTGAGGAAGACAACGTGAGTGGCACTGATTTGTGTCATCTTGGCCTCCTTACCCGGGGCAATTCTATGAGGCCTCTTCTCAGTTTCTTCCAAGGAGCAACTGTGACAACTGGGCCTGGCACTGCCATAGATGGGCAGCCCAAGAATGGACAGAGTGGATTGCAAGGAATATTAGGGATGATATAACTAGAGTATTTCAGGAGCTGTTATAGTCACCCCCTTACAGCAGAGGCAGACAACCCTGTACACATTGGCTTTGGGGAACATGAGGTCTGAGAGATGCAATTTTCTTGTCAAGCTGGCTGAGAAAACACTTTCAGGATAATATCATAGATTATGTTTGCTTTTTAAACCTTGAGAGACACAAAGGCATTTTCGGCTGACTTGTAAAAAATAAAAAGTTGTGGGGCAGTGATTGCTTTCAGAATACATGGATACATGGTTTTTCAGGGTGCTCATCATATGTATGTAACCCAGATGTTTGCTAAGATTTCATATGTGATTCAGCTCCAACCACTTTATGTATAGTTTTTCAAGGCCTTTCTTAAGAGTTCTGTAATGTTGCAAAGGGCCCTGTTTTGTAGTTATCTCTAGCTCTGAACTTCTGTTGTAACTTATTTAATTTAGTTTTTAGATTATGGTTTGTGTATAGTTGCTGTTCCACACTGGTTGGCAGGGCCAAGGGAACTCAGTTCTGTCCTTTGTTTCACACACACACACACACACACACAAACACACACACACACACACACACACACACAGTCTTTGTGGGTCTAGCAGACTCTCCCCAAAGACTGAAGCCTATACACTGGGATTTCACCCTCCTTCCTAGTGATTCCCCAGAGATGGTTCTGCTTCTGCAGGGATTCTGATGCCAAATGTTCAGATCATACCAGATGCACTACATATATAACACTGAGAGGAGCCTTATTTAGCCCAGAGCTGGTTTTGGACCTATTGTTTCCAAACTGGTTTCTGAGCAGTAAAATAGAGGTGAGTAAGGTTATAAGGCTTCTGTCTATTCATCATCAGACCATTCTATTGTATGCTTTCAGGGAGCTGACTACCTTTACAGTTATGTACATTCAAGACTTGAAGGTACTTCTAGAATCTCACTAATTCTTCCTCAATGTCTGCTTAACCCTTTCTGATATACTGATCTGTTGTTATTTAGTTATGAAGTGGTCAACTCTTTCGCAACTCCATGGCTGATACCCCTCTGGAATTTGCCATCTATGATTTTTTTTTTATGTTGTAATTGTTTTTATTTTTTTAATTAATTAATTTTTATTGGGAGTATAGTTGAATTGCAATGTTGTGTTAGTTTCTGCTGTACAATGAAGTGAATCAGCTATTTGTACACATAAATCCCCCTCCCTTTTGGACCTCCCTGCCACCTCTCTATCCCACCCATCCAGGTCATTATAGAGCACCAAGTTGAGCTCCCTATGCTGTACAGCAGGTTCCCACTAGCTATCTGCTTTATACATGGAAGTACACATGGGGGGAAGGTGAATTGGGAAGTTGGGATTGACTTACCTGTCATCTACTTTTATTCTCAGGGGTGAGACTCAGCACTCACTTTATGTTCTTCTTCGCCTCTGCTTAGGGAAATCCCACACTGACCCCTTCCTCCATCATCTCCCTTCCTCTGAGCTCTACACATGCAGAGGCACCGAGTCAGGTGGTGTGTGTCCATGGTCTCAGGTGTATGGACGCATGTCTGAAGACTTCAGGCCAGAAAACTGCCATTTTCCTATGTCTCCCTTCTGCAGAGAAGTGCTCCTTCATGGGGTATTTTTTTCATGAAAACTTCCTTTTATCTTCAATTTAATCAATGAGTAAGAGCTTGTTGAGAATTCACTGAATTCTAGTAACTGTATTAGTTTCTTGAATTATTGTATTCTATCTTATATTGAAGTCTCCATGACATTTTTATTCCTATTTTATATCTGATTGAATCAAGGTCTTAAGCTGTTTTAAGTGAGTATAATTTAAATGTTCACTTCTGCTACATGCTACTAGTTTCTAGAAACTTAGCCACATGTTCTTATTTTGGCCCCAGAGGACAATTTAACTAGTTTTTTTACATTGCCCAGAACCCAGTGAATTAGCTGATATGAACACTTAAAATAGCCAAGTGTCCTCCCCCAAGCAGTGTAAAGTGGCGTTGAGTCACCACAGGGGAAAGTCCACATCTCAAGTGTTATTATGATCAGAGAGGGGGTGAATACCACATCTTTATCACATCAGAGCTGCTCATCAACTTCACAAGTCTCTGCTGAGCAAAGCTTGTGAGAGAGCTGAACTGTGTAGGGTTAGCTGTGTGACCTCAAGTGGCCTGCCATCCTAATTCCCAGGCTTGCCCTCTATCCCACTGATAAGGAAAGAGATAGTTGTTGTTCTTCAGTGGCTAAGTCATTGTGACCCCATAGACTGCAGCACGCCAGGCTCCTTTGTTCTCCACTGCCTCTTGGAGTTTGCTCAACTTCATGTCCATTGAGTCGGTGATGTTATCTAACCATCTCATCTTCTGGCATCACCTTTTCCTCTTGCCTTCAATCTTTCCCAGCATCAAGGTCTTTTTCAATGAGTCAGCTCTTTGCATCAGGTGGCCAAAGTATTGGAGCTTCACCTTCAGCATGTCCTTCCACTGAATATTCAGGGTTGATTTTCTTTAGGATTGATTGATTCGATCTCTTTACTGTCCAAGGGACTCTCAAGAGTCTTCTCCAGCACCACAATTCAAAAGCATCAATTCTTTGGCATTCAACTCTCACATCCATACATGACTACTAGAAAAAGATGGGTTTCCATCTTTTTGGGATGGAAGGGACACGGGAAATGACCATCACCTCAAATAGCCCAGACCAAAAAAACACTGCAATGAAACAAGAGTTCACTTTTTTTTTTTTTTTAAATCAGAGGTCTGCTTAGTTGAGAATTGAACTAGAGGTGAGTGGTGGTGGTGCTAGGTGGTGGTGGTAGCAGGGGTAGCTGAGAGGAAAGTTGTAAACCCACTGTCAAGGCGGGGGTGATGTGTGAAGGGCTGGGACCAGTGGCTGAGGAAATGGGAGGAAGGAAATTCGGGCTGGGGAAATGGAAAAAGTCATGTTCACTGGGGGTTTGAGATGATTTTCAGAGAGGAACTGTGGGCTACTGGGCAGTGGGGAAAGAGGAAGCCGTGTTGTAGGATGCATGTGAGGCTGGGTAACGAGGAAATCAGGACTTGTCATTTGCTGAAGGGATGCGATGCACTTTGGGGTCACAGAGGAGCAGCTGTGTCATCCTCAGATCACAGAGGTAGAATCTGACATGCTCTCAGACTTTGGTAACAAGCTGAATATACTCAGCTGACCTCGAGGGTCCTGCAGGGGGAGACTCAAATGCTCTAATTCAGAATTGAATTCTGAGGATCACAGCTTCGCTATTGTTCCTTCAAGAAGCCTTCCCCTGACCCATCACATTAAGTTTCCTGGACATACCTCTAGTATGTTTCTAAATTATTTATTTATTTATGGCTGTGCTGGGTCTCCGTTGCAGCGAGGGCTTTTCTCTAGTTTTGGTGGGGGGTGGGGGGCTACTCATTAGTTGCAGTGCATTGGCTTTTCATTGCAGTGGTTTCTCTCATTGCTGAGCACGGACTGTAGGCCGAGCAGACTTCAGTAGCCTGTGGCTCTAGAGCACAGGCTCAGCAGTTGTGGTGTACGGACTTAGTTGCTCCATGGCATGTGGGACCTTCCCGGTTCAGGGATCTAACCTGTGTCCCCTGCATTGGCAGGTGGATTCTTTACTACTGAGCCACCAGGGAAGCCTCTACCCACACTACTAGCAGTTGTAATATTCCTTCTTAGCACTTACTGCTGGAGAAGGCAATGGCACCCCACTCCAGTACTCTTGCCTGGAAAATCCCATGGACTGAGGAGCCTGGTAGGCTGCAGTCCATGGGGTTGCTAAGAGTCGGACACGACTGAGTGACTTCACTTTCACTTTTCACTTTTATGCATTGGAGAAGGAAATGGCAACCCACTCCAGTGTTCTTGCCTAGAGAATCCCAGGGACGGGAGAGCCTGGTGGGCTGCCGTTTATGGGGTCGCACAGAGTCGGCCACGGCTGAAGCGACTTAGCAGCAGCAGCAGCACTTACTGCAACAATTAACCAACTCTGTGTTCACTGGGTTAATATCTGTGAGTCACCTGGACAATTGTATGCCATGAAAGCAGGAGTTGCACCTGTCTCGCTCACCACAGTCTCTCGTAGCCCAGCATGGTTTAATAATTATTTGTTAAATGAACGAGGACATGAAATAAATGTTCATCAAGCTCCATCTATGTGAGGAAATGGCAGGATGAGTTGGCCCCAGGCCCACCCCTCAAGTCCTCAAGTGGGTCTTGCAGGCTGGTAGTAGAGCAATGCCAGAAACAACAGAGCACAATGAGAATGAGCCCCAGGAGAGGAACAAAGGGGGTTCAGGAGGAGCTGGCAGTTAGGGATACTTTGCAATGGTCTGTTACAAAGATGATGAATAAACTAATTCATCAATATTTATAACGAGCCTATAAGGGATGCATGACAAACTTTGCAATTATTATTATTATTTTTTTTTACAGAGAGGGAAACCAATAATCAGAGTTGGTCTGAGATTTGCCCAAGTGGTGGTATCAAATTTCTTCCCCAGTACACTTATTTCTCATCCTTTTTGAGGCAGACCTTAGGAATGAGAGAATATTGGCATTCAGAAATTGGTGGAAGGAATGGAAAGAGACCCATCTTTCCATTAGGAGGAGGAAACATTAATAAAATCACAGCCGTTACCATTCTGAATGTGGAAATCCTGGCACCAAGAATGTCAGGGAACATTCTAGACAGGAACATAGACCATCTGGCCCAGGCCCTTTATTTTACAGATGAAGAATCTGAGGCCTGGAGAGCTTCAGTGGCCCATTCAACAGGCTCAGAGCTGTTGATGTGAGAGGGACTAGCTAGAACCAGGCCTTTGGCCTTTTAGAAAATTATATCTACCCCATAGGGTATATATGTTCAAGTTTATTCCTGCTATTGGCTAAAACATGTGACACAGTCTTTGTTTAGAAGGGAAGCCTTCACACTACTATATATAAAACAGATAACTAATAAGGACCTATTGTATAGCACAGGAAACTCTACTCAATGCTCTGTAAGAGCCTATTGGGGAAAAGAATTGAGAAAAAAACAGTGGATTTATGTATTTGTATAACTGATTCACTTTGCTGTACACCAGAAACAAACACAACAGTGTAAATCAACTATATCCAATATAAAATAATAATTTTTAAAACAATAGAAACTGCTGTGAGGGAAAAGTGTGGGAAAAAATCTGGGAAAAGTGTGACCTAAGAATTTGAGAGCACAGACTTGGATTATCTGAGACTCAGATTAAATCCCAGCTCCTCAAGTCTTTCTCTCTTTCTCTGGCTTAAACAACAGAAATTTACTTCTCACAGTTCTGAAGGCTGGGAAGTCTAAGATCAAGGTTCCAGTGGATTCAGTTACTCGCAAAGCCTCTCTTCCTGGCTTGCAGATGGGCAACCTTCTTGCTACATCCACACAAGCAATGTCCTCAGTGTGCATGGAAGGCAAGAGAGAGACAGAGAGGCAGAGAGGGGTGGAGAGAGGGGCAAGCTTGCTGTCTAAGAACTCTTTTTATAAGGGCACTGATTCTCTGAGATCAGAGTCCCACAGTTATGACTTCATTTAACCTTAAACACTTTTTTTAGGGGGCTTTATCTCTCTATTTTCAGTTTTTTAAGAAACCTCCATACTGCTCTCCATAGTGGCTATACCAATTTACATTCCCACCTAAAGTGTAAGAGGGTTCCCCTTTCTCTACATCCTCTCTAGTATTTATTGTTTAGAAATTTTTTTTTATGATGGCCATTTTGACCAGTATGAGGTGATACCTCACTGTAGCTTTGACTTGCATTTCTCTAATAAATAATGTTGTTGAACATCTTTTCATGTTTCTTTTTTTGGCCATCTGTGTGTCTTCCTTAGAGAAATGTATATCTAGGTCTTCGGCCCATTTTTTTATTTTTACTTTTTATTGAGCTGTATATTTCAGAGATTAACTCCTTGTCAGTTGCATTGTTTGCAAATATTTTCTCCCATTCTGAGGGTTGTCTTTTCATTTTTGTTCTAAACATCCATCAACAAAGGAATGGATAAAGAAGATACAGTACATATATACAATGGAATCTTAGCCATAGAAAGAGCAAACTGTGCCCTTTGTAGCAACAGAGATTGTAATAGTGAGTGAAATATGCCAGACAGAGAAAGACAAATATCATATGATTTCACTTATCTGTGAAATCTTTAAAAAAAAGAGTATAGCTTAACTTGTCTACAAAACAAAAATAGAATTACAGATGTAGAAACCAAACTTACGGTTACTAGGAGGTAAGGGAATGGAGGGGTACACTGGGAAACTGGGATTGACATATATACACTGATGCTGCTGCTGCTAAGTCACTTCAGTATTTAAAATAGATACCTAATTCCAGTAGTCATGTATGGATGTGAGAGTTGGACTGTGGAGAAGGCTGAGCACCAAAGAATTGATGCTTTTGAACTGTGGTGTTGGAGAAGACTCTTGAGAGTCCCTTGGACTGCAAGGAGATCCAACCAGCCCATTCTGAAGATCAACCCTGGGGTTTCTTTGGAAGGAATGATGCTAAAGCTGAAACTCCAGTACTCTGGCCACCTCATGCGAAGAGTTGACTCATTGGAAAAGACTCTGATGCTGGGAGGGATTGGGGGCAGGAGAAGAAGGGGGGATGACAGAGGATGAGATGGCTGGATGGCATCACTGACTTGATGGACGTGAGTCTGAGTGAACTCCGGGAGTTGGTGATGGACAGGGAGGCCTGGCGCGCTGTGATTCATGGGGTAGCAAAGAATTGGACTCAACTGAGCGACTGAACTGAACTGAACTGAACTGAATAAGAACTTACTGTATAGCACAGAAAAATCTACTCAATACTCTGTAATGACCTATGTGAGGAAGGAATCTTAAAAAAGAGTGGATATATGTATATGTGTAACTGATTCACTTTGCTGTACAGCAGAAACTAACACATTGTAAATCAACTATACTCCAATAAAATTTTAAAAAGATGTGGCATGTTTATAAAATGTATATTTACACAATAGAATATTACTCAGCCATAAAAAGAATGAGATAATGCCAATTACATAATGCGGATGGACCTAGAGATTATCGTGCTAAGTGAAGTAAGTCAGACAGAGAAAAACAAATATCATATGATATTGCTTATATGTGGAATCTAAAGAAAAGGATACAAATGAACTTATTTACAAAACAGAAATAGACACAGATGTAGAGAATGAACTTATGGTTACCAAAGAGGAAAGGAGGAGGAGGGATAAATTAGAAGCTTGGGGTTAACATATATACACTACTATATATAAAATAGACAACCAAAAGGACCTACTGTATAGCACAGGGAGCTGTGCTGTATTTTTAAATATTTAATTAATTTATTTTTGGCTGTGCTGAGTCTTCACTGCTGTGTGGGCTAGCTACTCTCTAGTTGTGGTGAGCGGGATTTTCATTGCAGTGGCTTCTCTTGCTGTAGAGTATAGCCCCTAATGCACTCAGGCATCAGCTGTTCTGGCTCCTGGGTTCTAGAGCACAGGCTCAATAGTTGTGGTGCACGGGGTTAGGTGTTCCTCGATATGTGGGATCTTTGGGATCAGGGATCTAACCTGTGTCTCCTGCATTGGCCATCTGATTTTTTTTACCACTGAGCCACCAAGGCAGTTTTTACACTCAATATTTTATAATAATCTATAAGGGAAAAAAACTGAAAAAAATACTTATATGTTTATACATGTATGTATAACTGGATCTCTTTGCTGTGTACCTGAAACTAACGCAACATTGTGAACCAACTATACTTAAAAAAGAAAAAGAGTTAGAGGCAATGGAGACATACAGAGCTGAGGATTCTTACCTACAGTTACAAAGTCAATCAATGGTGAATCTGATCTATGAACTTGAGTAGACTGTCCACCATCTTAACTATATGATCCAGAGTTCAAGATGGGCCATGGGGAAATTTAATACAGCTGATAATCAGCGACATTACTAAGAAATGGAAATCGCCTATTAGGTTAGTAAGTTTTTGATATTACTCTGCTTCTACCGCTGACATGGAAAATTGTGGTGGTGTTTATTTTCAGGGGGTTTTGGGGTTTAGTTTGTGAAGTCTAGAAAAGTATGAAAAGTCCTGCCCCTTTATCTTAGATGCTTTGCAAAAACTTCATGCCACTTACCTGCAGATTCAAACTTGACCTCTAGTTGTCACTTTCAGACAACTGCTGCTAGATTGCTGTTAGACTCTCAGCTGACAGTCTTGGATTTCTGGGATTTGATTTCCTATGGTCTTTCAGAGCACTTGTTTGCAGTGGGTTGATATCACTTAATGGATTAGGGAAAGTGAATACAAGCCCATCAATGTTTTAATATCATTTCCTATGTCCAAAAGTTGTGAGGGATTTAATACTTGGAAGGAAGGATGGAGGAAATTAAGGAAGGATGGATGGAAGGAAGGAATAGAAGGGAAATCATCATGAAAGGCTGAATGACCGAAAGAGATGGCTGCTTTGAGGTTAAAGGTCTTGAATAAAAGTTCATCTGCTGCTTGGGGATGTGTGGCATCATATAAAGTCTGTGACATTTGGATGTCAGCATTGTCCAGTTAACCTGAGGCAGGTCAGTTGCTGAGGTGGGTTTCACCTCAGTCAAGAATAAACAGGTTTTATGATAGCTGTAGTAGTTATCAGATTTTATGATAGCAAGCAGATGCCGCTGGGCTTATGCTAAAAAAAAAAAAAGTTCTATCAAACACCAGGGGACTTCAAAGTTCAACAAGAATGGAGTGTACTTGTGGGAAATGACAATTTCCTGTCGTGTATTAGAGGGTTTAGAGAGGGACTGACCTCAGTGTATACAGCGTGAAGGCTGATCTCAAGTCTATTAAGCACAGGGAGAGAAGAGGCAAGTGTAAAATTTGCTCCTTGATGCAAAGGAGTGCTGTGGGTACCGACTTGGCCACCTCAGAATCCTGAACTTTGCCCAAGGCACTTTCTTTGGTTGTGAAGTCCCTCTCTTAATAGATCATTTAACAAAATCCTACTCATCAGTTCAGTTCAGTTCAGTCGCTCAGTCGCCTTGCGACCCCATGAACTGCAGCATGCCAGGCCTCCATGTCCATCACCAACTCCCGGAGTCCACCCAAACCCATGTCCATTGTGTTGGTGATGCCATCCAACCATCTCATCCTCTGTCATCCCCTTCTCCTCCTGCCCTCAATCTTTCGCAATATCAGGGTCTTTTCAAACGAGTCAGCTCTTTGCATCAGGCGGCCAAAGTTTTAGAGTTTCAGCTTCAACATCAGTCCCCCCAATGAACACCCAGAACCGACCTCCTTTAGGATGGACTGGTTGGATCTCCTTGCAGTCCAAGGGGCTCTCAAGAGTCTTCTCCAACACCACAGTTCAAAAGCATCAATTCTTCAGCACTCAGCTTTCTTTATAGTTCACCTCTCACATCCATACATGACTACTGGAAAAACCACAGCCTTGACTAGATGGACCTTTGTTGACAAAGTAATGTCTCTGCTTTTTAATATGCTGTCTAGGTTGGTCATAACTTTCCTTCCACGGAGTAAGCATCTTTTAACTTCATGGCTGCAACCACCATGCGCAGTGATTTTGGAGCCTAGAAAAATGAAGTCAGCCACTGTTTCCACTGTTTCCCCATCTATTTCTCATAAGTAATTGGACCAGATGCCATGATCTTCATTTTCTGAATGTTGAGCTTTAAGCCAACTTTTTCACTCTCCTCTTTCACTTTCATCAAGAGGCTTTTTAGTTCTTCTTCACCTCCTGTCATAAGGGTGGTGTCATCTGCATATCTGAGGTTATTGATATTTCTCTCAGCAATCTTGATTCCAGCTTGTGCTTCCTCCAGCCCAGTGTTTCTCATGATGTACTTTGCATATAAATTAAATAAGCAGGATAACAATATACAGCCTTGATGGACTCCTTTTCCTATTTGGAACCAGTCTGTTGTTCCATGTCCAGTTCTAACTGTTGCTTCCTGACCTGCATACAGATTTCTCAGGAGCCAGGTCAGATGGTCTGGTGTTCCCATCTCTTTAAGAGTTTTCCACAATGTATTGTGATTCACACAGTGAAAGTCTTTGGCATAGTTAATAAGGCAGAAGTAGACATTTTTTCTGGAACTCTCTTGCCTTTTCGATGATCCATCAGATGTTGGCAATTTGATCTCTGGTTCCTGTACCTTTTCTAAAACCAGCGTGAACATCTGGAGGTTCACGGCTCACCTATTGCTGAAGCCTGGCTTGGAGAATTTTGAGCATTACTTTACTAGCATGTGAGATGAGTACAATTGTTCGGTAGTTTGAGCATTCTTTGGCATTGACTTTCTTTAGGATTGGAATGAAAACTGACCTTTTCCAGTCCTGTGGCCACTGCTGAGTTTTCCAAATGTGCTGGCATATTGAGTGCAACACTTTCACAGCATCATCTTTTAGGGTTTGAGATATCACCTCCACTAGCTTTGTTTGTAGTGATGCTGTCTAAGGCCCACTTGACTTCACATTGCAGGATGTCCAGCTCTAGGTGAGTGTGAGTGATCATACCTTCGAGATTATCTTGGTCGTGAAGATCTTTTTTGTACAGTTCTTCTGTGTATTCTTGCCACCTCTTCTTAATATCTTCTGCTTCTGTTAGGTCCAGACCATTTCTGTCCTTTATTGAGCCCATCTTTGCATGAAATGTTCCCTTGGTATCTCTAATTTTCTTGAAGAGATCCCTAGTCTTTCCCATTCAATTATTTTCCTCTGTTTCTTTGCATTGATCGCTGAAGAAGGCTTTCTTATCTCTCTTTGCTATTCTTTGGAACTCTGCATTCAGATGCTTATATCTTTCCTTTTTTCCTTTGCTTTTCGCTTCTCTTCTTTTCACAGGTATTTGTAAGGCCTCCTCAGACAGCCATTTTGCTTTTTTTCATTTCTTTTTCTTGGGGATGGTCTTGATCCCTGTCTCCTGTACAATGTCATGAACCTCTGTCCATAGTTCATCAGGCAGTCTGTCTATCAGATCTAGGCCCTTAACTCTATTTCTCACTTCCACTATATAGTCATAAGGAATATGATTTAGGCCATACCTGAATGATCTAGTGGTTTTCCCCAGTTTCTTCAATTTAAGTCTGAATTTGGCAATAAGGAATTCATGATCTGAGCCACAGTCAGCTCCTGGCCTTGTTTTTGCTGACTGTATAGAGCTTCTCCATCTTTGGCTGCAAAGAATATAATCAATCTCATTTCAATGTTGACCATCTCATGATGTCCATGTGTATGTAGAGTCTTCTCTTGTGTTGTTGGAAGATGGTGTTTGCTATGACTAGTGTGTTCTCTGGGCAAAATTCTATTAGCCTTTGCCCTGCTTCATTCTGTACTCCAAGGCCAAATTTGCCTGTTACTTCAGGTATTTCTTGACTTCCTATTTTCACTTTCCAGTCCCCTACTCATCTGCCAAAAACAGAAAACAAACAAACAAACAAACAAAAAAATCAAGCAATTTGCTTCTTTCTTTCTTAATCTTCCTTGATAGACTGTGGCCTCCTGTAGGCCTGGGGCTGTGATTCTCACTCAGAGCTTCCAGTGTTTAGCCCAGGGCACTCAAGGGCACTTCTTCTTGATTAAAGAAGTCTTCCTCCAGAGCACTGCTTCCCCTTGCTTTTTCGTCTAATCAAGAGTATCATTCCTTAGAGATGCAGACATGGGGAGCAGACTTGTGGACAAAGCTGGGGAAGGAGAGGGTGGGACAAATTGAGAGAATAGCATTGAAACATATACATTACCATATGTAAAATAGCAGCTAGTGGGAAGTTGCCGTATGACACCGGGAGCTCAGCTTGGGGCTCTGTGATAAACTAGAGCAGTGGGGTGGGGTGGGATGGGAGGGAGGTTCAGAAGGGGGGAGATATATGTATACTTATGGCTGATACACATTGTTGTACAGCAGAAACCAGGCCAGTATTAAAATATCAATAACCTCAGATATGCAGATGACACCACCCTTATGGCAGAAAGTGAAGAGGAACTAAAAAGCCTCTTGATGAAAGTGAAAGTGGAGACTGAAAAAGTTGGCTTAAAGCTCAACATTCAGAAAATGAAGATCATGACAACCAGTCCCATCACTTCATGGGAAATAGATGGGGAAACAGTGGAAAGAGTGTCAGACTTAATTTTTTGGGCTCCAAAATCACTGCAGATGCTGACTGTGGCCATGAAATTAAAAGACATTTACTCCTTGGAAGAAAAGTTATGACCAACCTAGATAGCATATTCAAAAGCAGAGACATTACTTTGCCAACAAAGGTCTGTCTAGTCAAGGCTATGGTTTTTCCAGTAGTCATGTATGGATGTGAGAGTTGGACTGTGAAGAAGGCTGAGCGTCGAAGAATTGATGCTTTTGAACTGTGGTGTTGGAGAAGACTCTTGAGAGTCCCTTGGACTGCAAGGAGATCCAACCAGTCCATTCTGAAGGAGATCAGCCCTGGGATTTCTTTGGAAGGAATGATGCTAAAGCTGAAACTCCAATACTTTGGCCACCTCATGCAAAGAGTTGACTCATTGGAAAAGACTCTGATGCTGGGAGGGATTGGGGGCAGGAGGAGAAGGGGACAACAGAGGATGAGATGGTTGGATGGCATCACGGACTCGATGGACGTGAGTCTGAGTGAACTCTGGGAGTTGGTGATGGACATGGAGGCCTGGCGTGCTGCGATTCATGGGGTTGCAGGGAGTCAGACATGACTGAGCGACTGAACTGAACTGATCCTTCAATTAAAAATAACTTTTTAAAAGAGTATTATTCCTGTCGTTTCTTCTCACATCAAACAAATGGTCCCACTCCCACAAAGCGTGTCCTTGTCGGTAGCCACTGCACATGCTGCCCCAACACCTTACTGCTCCAACAATGCCCTGACTGCATAGGGACCCTCTTCCATTAGGGCGATGGGCAGGAAAACCTCACTGCCCCAGAGATTTTGTTGATGTTAGCGGGGAACACTTGTTCTGGAAGAGTCAGAGAATGAAGAGTGGAAATGATGACTCAGTCTATCTAATTCTCAGTCTATAACAAGAAATTTGCTTTCAGTGTGGGTGGGTCTCTGGCTTGGTTTCCTATATAGTTTTGCCAAGAGAATACGAACAACCAGAAGAGGCTTGCACCTGCTTCCTCCATCACATCTCCCAATCTAAAATACCTTTCCTTTCATGAATGAAACACCTCTGTTCCTACTGAAGCTCAATCTCCCTCAAGGGTCATGGGCCTCATCTGCTCCTGCACCATCAAGGGCATCAGTCCAGCTTTTTTTCTCTTGAATAGTTTCATCTCTTGTGGATTTTCCAACGGACACCCTAACAATGCTATGCTGTATCTTACCTAAACATAAATTTCTCTTGAACACACGTGTCCCTTGAACTACTGACCAAATTTTTTGTTCCTCCTTATGGCTAAACTCTTCAAAAGGATTATCTCTTCTAATCTCCACTTCCTTTTCTCACCTCTTCTCTTGAACACCTTACAATCAAGTATCTTTTTCTTTTGTCATGCAAAGATGAGGGCAAAACAAAAACCTGCTTTTGTCAAGGTCACCTAAAGCTAGGGTGATGATTTGTCTTATTTTGTTCAGATTAGTTTTCATTGTGCCTATTGTGCCTATTCAGGTATGCCTATTGCCTTGACATATTTTGATTATTGAGAACTTCTTCCTTCACTCTCAAAAATTTTCTGATTTAGGCAAAAATTATGCAATCACTTTACCAACTAATGGCCTCTGTGTCCCAAATTCAAAGGTCAGTTTTCATTTTTACTCCCCTTAATAAGGTACATTTGACAGTTTATTCCAGAAATGCTGCCTTCCCTAATCTCAGGGCACCGTTTTCTCTTGTTTCTTCTCTTACCTCACTGGAAGTTGTTTTTCAGTGTCCTTTGGGATCCCTGAACCTTTATCCATATTCAGTGTTTTGATAACCTCATCCTGTCTCACGGCTTTAAATGTAATCTAAATGTTGATTATGGCCAAAATTATACTTTGTAGCTGGACTATCCTCTGTACTCCAGCTTAATCTTTACTTATATTTCTTATGGTTATGGGCTTTCCAGGTGGCTCAGATGGTAAAGAATCTGCCTGCAATGCAGGAGACCTGGGTTCAATTCCTGGGTTGGGAAGATACTCTGGAGAAGGAAATAGCAACCCACTCCAGTATTCCTGCCTAGGAAATTCCATGGACAGAGGAGCCTGGCGGGCTATAGTCCATAGCATTGCAAAGAGTCAGACATATCTTAGCAACTGAGCATGGGCACTTAAAGTCAATCAACCTTAGCACATCAAGAACCAACTGCTGATTTTCTCCCCAAACTTACTCTCCTTTAGTCCTCCTCATCTCAGTAAATGACAGCTTCTTTCTTTTACTTTCTTGGGCCAAAATCCTGGAACTATCTTTGCTTCCTCTCTCTCTCTCATAACTCCATGGAATCCATCAGCAAATTGGTCTGCTTTAAATTCAAAATGTATCCAAGCTGGGATCTTTTTTCACCACCTTCACTACTGTTTCTATGGTCTAGGCCACCATCACCTTTTACCTTCTTTACTTTGGTTACTTGCTGTCTGGTCTTTCTGTGTCTGCCTTGCCCCTCATCTCCTTCTGTCTGTGCTCAGTCGCTTAAGTCGTTGCTGACTCTTTGCAGTCCCATGGACTGTAGCCTTCCAGGCTCCCCTCTCCATGGAATTTTCCAGGCAAGAATACTGGAGTGGGTAGCCATTTCCTTCTCCAGGGAATCTTCCCAACCCAGGGATTGAACCGCATCTCTTATGTCTCCTGCATTGGCAGGTGGGTTCTTTACCTCTAGTGCCATCTAGGAAGCCTCCTTCTGTCTAGTGGCTGCACAAAAACAGCCTAAGTGAGTCTTGCGAGGGCTTATGAGACACTCCATGATACAGCCCCGTACTTCTCTGACTCCATGTATCTTCCCACTGTCCTCCTGGCCCACTTGATGGCAGCTGTCGGTTGCTTGTTGTTCCTCAAACACACTGAGCCTGCTCCCATTTCACCTGCCTGCTTTGGCTGTTCCCTCTGGATGGAATTCTCTTTACTTGGGTCCCCTGGTCCTACTTCATCATGTCTGTGTTCAAGTGTCACGTTTCCTGATGGCCCTCACTATATAAAATAAAGCCACCACTGTTACCTCCCTGAAAGCACACTATGTTCCACCTACCCTGCTTGTTTTTTTCTTTTTTATACTTAAAGTTGGTTGACATTATCTATTTGTTTTCTCTCTCTTCTGCGATAATCTCATAAAGACAGTGACTTCCTCTCTTGTTCTAAGCTTTGCTGCTGCTGCTGCTGCTGCTAAGTCGCTTCAGTCATTTCCGACTCTGTGCAACCCCATAGATGGCAGCCCACCAGGCTCCCCCAGCACTTAAGCAATTCACAGCATGCAATAGGCATATGGTAAATATTTGCTAAATGAAAGAATGTACAAGTTGATTTCTAGTCTTACAAAATGAGGTTGAAGACACATTTTTAAAAAATGTCCTGATGTCCAAGAGTTGAGTTGATATCCATTGGCAAGCATGAGAAATAGACATAAGATATTAAAAAAAAGAAAAGACTACCTAGGCTCCTTTGATATTAAAAGATGACAATACCATCAAAATTTTTCCAAAGCATGGAAAATTTTCTTTAAATTATATCATATCCATATGGGAAATATTATACAACTATCAAAACAATTTTCAAAGGCTGCTGTTGCTGCTGCTGCTAAGTTGCTTCAGTCATGTCAAAGGCTATTTAATAGCAAAGCAAAGTGCTTGCAGTATAGTGCTAACAGAAAAAGAAAGAAGATAACCAACTCAAAAAGAACTCAAATATGTAAACACATGTATATGTCTTTGGGGGAAAAAAAAAAACATATTGAAAAGAAATGATCCAAAACATGAATAGTGGTAATTTCTGGGTAATAGAATTATGGACAATTTAAATTGCATTTATGCTTTATATTTTTTCTAAAATTTTCATCATAAATATTTTTTTTTACCATCAGAAAATATTCCTAAAATAGCTTTACAAACTCCTTGAAGTAAGACATTCTCTTTGAGTTTTTGCAAACATGATAAAAGATTAATTTTGCTAGCTACACAGTTCTCTCTGACTCTATTAAAGCTAAGAGTATGCATTTGGAAGTTAACTGGTTGAGCTTAGTAATTTCTCATGGCATGAGAAATCACACTTCTAAAGTTCCTGGTAGCAATATTATCTTTGCTCATTAAAACAGGATTGTTGGGGCTCCTAGCTAATAGCACCTGGTTTGCTTTTGTATAGTGCGTAAGAGAAGTTAGCATAATAATGTTTAATACAGAAGACCTCTGGGTAATGCTGCCTGAATATTAAAATATTATGAATCTGATTCTGTGAGACTTTATTGTTAACATATCATGAATCTGCTTCTCTTTTTCATGCGAGACAGTGGCAACATTTTTCAATAGCCTCTTTCAGTTACAAGAAGCTGTAGTTTAAGTCTGAGTGTGGTTTGTGAGAGTACTAAAAGTATTTCTGAGGTTGCAATTTATCGTAGAGGAGGGGTTGACTAAACTTCACATGGGTTAACTATTCAAAAACCTAAAAATCAAAACTCAGACTAACTCTAGATCTGTGAAATCAGAGTTAAAAACCTCTGTTTCTGTTCTCCTTTGCTGTCTTGACTTTGATGGAAATCCTTAGATCTCATGAAGATCTCAGATAAAAGACACTGTTAACGTGCAGGTGCTTCCCCCCCCCCCTTCCTTTTGGTATTTTTCTGAGTTGAGACTCGATTTTTAGAAGATCATCTATTAAAAATTTATTTTTTGGAATCAGAAGAATTTGACAGAACAGTGCACACAGGGAGATTTGTGCGGTCACCAGTTTGCTTGTGAATGAGCTTGTAAGTTGTATGGTCTCATCTTTGTTTCCAAATCATTCAAAAGATCCTAATTATAATACTACAATTTAAAGAATAATAACAGTAATAGCATTATCATATGCAGAATCTTTTAAAAATGATACTAATGAACTTTCTACAGACTTAGAGAATGGATTTATGGTTACAGGGTTGGGGGAAGGGTAGGGAAGAGATAGATAGGGAGTTTGGGATTGACATGTACACACTGTTACATTTAAAATAGGTAACAGTTAAGGTCCTACTGTATAGCACAGGGAACACTGCTCAATATCCTGTAGTAACCTAAAAGGGAAAAGAATTTGAAAAAGAATAGAAAAAAAAAAAAAACAAAACAAGTAATTGTTTGATGAAAAACAATTCAAACACAAAAAAGACTACAAAATTAAGGTTAACTAATAAATATTGATTGATTGGGTGCCCAAGAAAAGAATAATTGTGAACAAAAGAATAATAATGAACAACTGAGCATATGTAGACGATAAATAGTAGTTTACTCTAAGTTAGAAGCTTTCCTGAATTTCCCCCAATACTGCTGCCTCTCAATCCTGAGGTAACCACTCTTCTGAATTTTGTGTTACTCACTCTTGCTTTATTTGTAGTCTTATCACTTACCTATGTACTCCTGCTCAATATATTGTTTAATGCATGCATATTTTTGAACTTTACATAGATGGTATTATGCTGGATGTACTTTTCTGACATGCTTCTTTCTCCTGATTTTAACTGAGATTTTCCCATGTGGGTCTATGTAGCTGGAGTTCATTAATTTTTCACTGCTGCATAATACTCTATTGTATGATCATATCACTATTTATTCACTCAATAGATTGTTGATGGACATTTGGGTTATTTCCAGTGTTTACTGTTACAAACAAGGTTGCTATGAAGATTCTTGAATATAACTCCTAAAATACATGTCCAGAAGTTCCTCTAGGTGTAAACTTGGGAGTGACATTCTGAGTCATTGGATACGTGCATGTTTAGCATTAGTAGGTTATGCCAAATTGTTTTCCAAAATGCTTATATAAATGTATGTACAGTGCGTGAGTGTTCTCCTTTCCTCTATAAATTTGCTGACGCTTGGTATTGTTCAATTTTTCTTTTTTTACTTTTACCTATCTGAAAGTAAAAACTTGGTATTTCATTTCATTTGAATCTACTTCAAATGAGATTAGGTTTAAACATATTTTCATTTAAAGTATATAGGTTTTTAGATTTCTTTTTCTAAGAAATACTTGTTCATAGGTTTTGCCCATTTTCTGTTTCTTTTCTTTTCTTTCTTTCTTTTTTTTTTTTTTTTGCTATTTTTGAGGAGACCAGAAGTCTTTTTCTTACTAATTGTAGGAGGTATATTTTTTTTAGAATACCAATTTTGCTATGTTACATGTGTAGCAAGTATTTTTCTCATATAGCAATTTGCCTTGTTGCCTTCTGTATATATCTTTACAAGAACAAAAGTTAATTTTAATGTAATTAAAATGTTTGACCTTTTCCTTTAGGGTTTTAGCTTTTGTGTTTTTAGCCATAAAGGTCTTCTGTATTTTATTCTAAAAGCTTTGCTAGCTTTTTTTTTTTGTTTTGTTTTTACATTTAAATCTTTAATCCATCTGGAATTTTTGTTATTGTGAGGTAGGACTCATCTCCTTTTCCCATATGCCGTTAAGTAATAGTTTCAGAATCATTTGTTAAATTGCTGGTTCTTTCCTCTTTGACATGTCATCTGCTGTAAGTTATAGATTAAGTGGGTCTATTTCTAGCCTTTTATTCTGCTCCATGGGTCACTTTGTCTATTCCTTTCTTAACATCTCACTGTCTTAATTACTGACTTTTAAACAAGTGTCAGCTCATCTCTACCTTCTAGGGCGTGTCCCCATACTTCTCCCCCTCCATATGTTTCTCCATCTAATTCAGTAGTCTTGCCTATTCTTGACAAGACTTAGCACGTGCATGTGTGTGCTAAGTCGCTTCAGTCATGTTTGACTCTTTGCGACCCTACAGACTATACCCTGCCAGGCTCCTCTGTCCATGGGATTCTCCAGGCAAGAATACAGGAATGGGTTGCCATGCTCTTCTCCAGGGGATCTTCCCCACCCAGGGATCGAACCCACATCCCTTACATCTCCTGCATTGGCAGGCAGGTTCTTTACAACTAGCACCACCAGGAAAGCCTCCTATTCTTGACATTTTATTTCTAATTAGAAGTCCGTTGCAGTATACCTAGTTGGTGATACATCCAAAAATGAATGTCATTTCTCTCCCCTTTTCCAATTACTCTTTGTCTTACAGAGTTGTTTTGAAAACCACACAATTAATAGAAAAAGTGCTAGAGGACAGAAAATTGTGTGCAGTGATTTCTAGAACTAGGGCTTTTTGTTTTTGTTTTTTCTTCCTTTTGGATTGTTCTGCTTACTCTTCAGGCTCTGTGTTTCTCATCTAGTCATTATTTCAATTCATGTACTACCTGAGCTGAACTATAAAATGGACTCAGACCTCTCAGACTGAAAAAGTGTAGGCACGGGAACGTACCTCAAAGGTGTAACTTCCTGCAGCTGCTCAGTTTCCTATTCTGCTTCTTAGACAAAGCAGGTTTGGTGATAACACATGAGGCCTTGAGGAATGGGAGAAGCACAAACCCTATGGAAAGGGTGCAGAATGAGACAGTGGAGGCTGAGAAATCCATCCGACTTCCATGAGACCTTGCAAGAACCTTACCGTGCCCACCTCCACCCTTTCCTCCTGCACAGCTCCTCCCCTTCAAATGCTTCAGATGCTTGCCAGGGAACATGGGGCCCAAGTCACAGCTCCTCCCACTCCTTCCTCACCTCTGAGATCTGTTCTTCAGTGGGCTAGGGGGAGTGGAGCTGCAACGAAAGACCCTGTGGCTTCCTTGGTGGCAGCTGTGGGTGTGACCAAGTGAATGGGTACTTGTATGTGTGAGTATATGTCATCTGAGTGGGAAAAGAGCAGTAAAACACTGTGATCTTTGTGGTGGGTTTCCCTCTCACTCCCCCCAACCTCTTCTATTTTAAACTGTATTGCCCTAGCCCTTGGTCCTTTGCAAATGTCACCACATTCCCCCCGGCCTCCCCCTCATTCTCTTCCGTGACCTTTTAGGGCATCCTATGGGCAGGGTTTACATTTAAGGGGGTTTGATGTATGATGTAGAATGCCTCCCCTCTTCTACTTTTAGGAGGTCTGAAAACCATGCTGCTGACGTCTAGCATCAGTTCAGTTCAGTCGCTCAGTCATGTCCGACTCTTTGCGACCCCATGGACTGCAGCATGCCAGGCCTCCCTGTCCATGACCAACTCCCGGAGTTTACTCAAACTCACGTCCATTGAATCAGTGATGCCACCCAACCATCTTATCCTCTGTCATCCCCTTCTCCTCCCGCCTTCAATCTTTCCCAACATCAGGGTCTTTTCAAATGAGTCAGCTCTTCTCATCAGGTGGCCAAAGTACTGGAGTTTCAACTTCAACATCAGTCCTTCCAATGAACATCCAGGACTGATCTCCTTTCAGATGGACTGGTTGGATCTCCTTGCAGTCCAAGGGACTCTCAAGAGTCTTCTTTGATACCCTAGTTCAAAACCATTAAGAAGTCTAGCATAGTTGCCTAAAAGAAACACATTTTCTTTGTAAAACATTCTATTTCCAATTTCCCATGCAAAAGATAGGGAGTCTCTCTTTTTTGCTCTTTTTTGTGTTAATAACTGAAAGGGAGGGATGCAGATAGACGTAAAAGCAAATTTGCAGGGAGATGGGTGTAGCTGGCCGAGTTTGTCACCTTCCATTGATAACTCTTCCAATGTGCTTTCAAACTCCATTAACCTCCCAGTCCCAACTATGGGTGCAATGAAATGGAAAAAACATTTTATTCACTAATAGAGTATCTTTTAGGGAATGTATTATATTATATTTGTTAGGAAGAAACACTTTGATAAGTTGCTTGGGTTGAAGTGTAAGACTTCAGGGCATGCACAAGCAATAAAATTTGCTCTCTCACTGTGAGACATGAGATAGAGAGTAGACTGTGTTTTGTTTTTGACAGGGATGGGGAGCTCACAGAGAAGGGGAGAAAGAGTGACTTGACAGGAGATTGTGAGCTGTGTGCTGCAACACCATCTTTTTATCCCTCACTCCTCCCAGTTCAGTTCGGTTCAGTCACTCAGTTGTGTCCGACTCTTTGCAACCCCATGGGCTGCAGCACACACTCCTCCAAGAAATCAGCAAAGTTACTCATCTCCCAAGTGCTTGAGGTCAGTAGAATTTTTGCCAAAATCTGAAGAGCTGAATTTCTTGTCAACACTGGGGTGGAGTTGACATAGAAACAGTATATGTAGGGGAAGAGGCTGGAGACATGGTATTTTATCATGAAAAAGCAAAAGACTAGGAACTTGCAGAAACTGTGGGGAAGAATTTCAAAGTACAAAGGATGTGGAATATGAGGCTTCAACCTTGACCTAGATGTCAGAGGGACAGAGAGGCATGTTATGACTACAGGTGTCAGGAAGCATTTAACAAGAGGCTTCCTGTGTGCTGTTTGGATCTGTCAGGAATTCTCTGTTCTTTATTAATTCCTGAATATTCAGGAATTAAGAGGAGAGGCAAGCCTCTCCCGGGGGCTGAGGAATCCAGACATTTCCCTCATTAGTTACCATATGGTAATATCTCTGCTGAAAATAGCTATCTTGTAAGACAGTATAAATACCTACACAATGTTGAGTAAAACATCTTTGCTCCATCAGAGCTCTGGTCCCCGTGTCTTTCTCTCTCTCTCCCTCTCTCTCTTTTTCAGGCTGATCCCCTGGTGTGCAGAAGCTCTCTGAGTTCACTTTCCTGCCTAAGACCCTCTTGAGAAGGCGCTCTGCGCCTTCACCCCATCAAGAGGGCGCCTGAGGCCTTTGTGAACTGAGCAAGCCCCGTGCAAAGGGCTTTATTGGTTTTCTGCATAAACCAAGGAATATCAGCCTCTTTCTCTCTCCTTTACTTTCTTATTGGTCAACTCTGGACCACCAGGTTCTGGTCCATTAAAGGACCTCAACATACAGGATTGCATAAGGAAAGTGATTTGATTTCTTATGAAAATTTGTGAAGTTTTGTAGCTGGCAGAATATAACTTGCATGTGTGCTCAGCCTTGTCCAGCTCTTTTCGACCTTATGGACGGTAGCCCAACAGGCTCCTACGTCCATGGCATTTCCCAGGCAAGAATACCGGAGCGGGTTGCCAGCTCCTTCTCCAGGGATTGAACCCGCGTCTTTGGCACTGGCAGGAGGATTCTTTTCCCCTGAGCCACTGGAGAAGCAAGCCCTGAGAAAAGGCATACCATTCTAATTTACACTATCTGCACAGTGTTGAAACGCTAAGGAATGAAATTGATGGTGAGAATGTAAAGTGGTACCATTTGGCATTAAAAAATAATTAATTAATTAATTAATTTTAATTGGAGGCTAATTCCTTTACAATATTGTAGTGGTTTTTGCCATACATTGACATAAATCAGCCATGGGTCCCTCATCCTGAACCCCCCTCCCACCTCCCTACCCATCCCATCCCTCAGGGTTATTCTAGTGCACTGGCTTTGAGTGCCTTATTTCATACATCACATTTGGACTGGTGATCTATTTCACATATGGTAATATACATGTTTCAATTATATTCTCTCAAATCATCCCACCCTCACATTTGACAATTTCTTAAAAGTTAAATATGCATCTACAATGTAACATGATCCAGCCATGCTGCCTCTAGGTATTTTCTCAGAGAAAAAATAAGTTTATGTAAATACTTGTACATTAATATTAAGAACAGCTTTATTTATAATAGTTTCAAATTGGAAATATCAATATATGAGTGATTAAATAAATTGCCATATAATCATACAATGGAATATTACTTAGCCATAAAGAGGAATGAACTATTGATATGCACAAATTACATGGATGAAACACAAGCTGGAATCAAGATTGCTTGGAGAAATATCAAGAACCTCAGATATGCAGATGACACCACCCTTATGGCAGAAAATGAAGAGGAGCTAAAAAGCCTCTTGATGAAAGTGAAAGAGGACAGTGAAAAAGTTGGCCTAAAGCTCAACATTCAGAAAACAAAGATCATGGCATCTGGTCCCATCACTTCATGGGAAATAAATGGGGAAACAGTGGAAACAGTGTCAGACTTTATTTGGGGGGGGGGGGCTCCAAAATCACTGCAGATGCTGACTGCAGCCATGAAATTAAAAGACGCTTACTCCTTGGAAGAAAAGTTATGACCAACCCAGATAGCATATTCAAAAGCAGAGACATTACTTTGCCAACTAAGGTCTGCCTAGTCAAGGCTATGGTTTTTCCTGTGGTCGTGTATGGATGTGAGAGTTGGACTGTGAAGAAAGCTGAGTGTCGAACAATTTATGCTTTTGAACTGTGGTGTTGCAGAAGACTCTTGAGAGTCCCTTGGGCTGCAAGGAGATCCAACCAGTCCATTCTGAAGGAGATCAGCCCTGGGATTTCTTTGGAAGGAATGATGCTAAAGCTGAAACTCCAGTACTTTGGCCACCTCATGCGAAGAGTTGACTTACTGGAAAAGACTTAGATGCTGGGAGGGTTTGGGGGCAGGAGGAGAAGGGGACGACAGAGAATGAGATGGCTGGATGGCATCACTGACTCGATGGACGTGAGTCTGAGTGAACTCCGGGAGTTGGTGATGGACAGGGAGGCCTGGCATGCTGCGATTCATGGGGTCGCGGGGAGTCGGACACGACTGAGCGACTGAACTGAACTGAACCACTTGAAATACTAGGGACCATATGTTTACCCTAAGAAAAAAATACTCGATAACATACTTTTGAAATTTTAAAATATTAGGGCCAAAGAGGATTTTAGAAACCATGATGTTTAAACCCTCTAATTTTCTTCTTGAAAATTTATCAAAATATTTATTTTGGTTGTATTGGGTCTTCATTGCTAGGCTTGGGGCTGTCTCAATTTGGGAAGAGGAGGGGCTTCTCTTGTTGTGGAGCACAGATTCTAGGGTACGCAGGCTTAATTATTTGTAGCAGGCAGGCTCAGTAGTTGTGGCATACTGGCTCAGAAGTTGAGATTGCAGGCTTGACAGAGCAGCAGGCTCAATAGTTGTGGCTCATGGGTTTAGTTGCCCCACAGTAAGTGGAATCTTCCTGGACCAGGGATATAGCCTGTGTCCCCCGCATTGGCAGTTGGATCCTTATCCACCTGGGAAGTCCAAACATCTAATTTTCTATGTGTAGAAAATGACTGTGACTTTAGAATTTTATGAAAAGTTGGAGGTTATATTTATCTTCCTCACTTTATGGATGAAGAAATAAGTTTCTAGAGAGGTGAAACAAGTAGGGATCACAGACTTACAGGTCTTCTAATTCAGTGTTCTTTCAGTTTTACTATACTCATTGCCACATGGTTGGTTAATGCCAAGTGAGTCTAGAATTCAATTCAGTTCAGTTCACTTGCTCAGTCATGTCTGACTATTTGAAACCCTATGGACTGCAGCAGGCCAGGCCTCCCTGTCCATAACCAACTCCCGGAACTTGTTCAAACTCATGTCTATTGAGTTGGTGATGCCATCCAACCATCTCGCCCTCTGTCATCCCCTTCTCCTTCTGCCTTCAATCTTTTCCAGCATCAGGATCTTTTCTAACGAGTCAACTCTTTGCATCAGGTGGCCAAAGTATTGGAGCTTCAGTTTCAGCATCAGTCCTTCCAATGAATATTCAGGACTGATTTCCTTTAGGATGGACTGGTTGGATCTCCTTGCAGTCTAAGGGACTCTCAAGAGTCTTCTCCAACACCACAGTTCAAAAGCTTCAATTCTTCGGCACTCATCTTTCTTTATAGTCCAACTCTCACATCCATACATGACTACTGAAAAAACCATAGCTTTGACTAGACGTACGTTTGTTGGCAAAGTAATGTCTCTGCTTTTGAATATGCTGTCAAGGTCGGTCATAGCTCTTCTTCCAAGGAGCAAGCTTCTTTTAATTTCATGGCTGCAGTCACCACCTGCAGTGATTTTGAAGCCCCCCTAAAAGGAAGAATTCAGACCACTGATAAAAATTAAATGGCTTCAAAACAGGGTTCTAATTCAAATGCAGGTGATCAAGGATCTGCCACCAAAACCTGATTTCTAGTCTTCCTACATTCTGCACGCAAAAACCTGCCAATACTGGACAATTTTTAGGACATCTTTCAGTCTGTGTGTGCCACCTCTCAAGAGCTCTATTCAACTAGTGGTTCTATCTTCTCTCAGATTTCTCCATATCTGTCCCACTTCTGAATTTGGCATAGAAACTGTGGTTGGTGTGATTGCACTTCACATGTAATCCAGCAGAAAATATTGAGAAAAATAACTTTCTCTTCTGGTATAATCTTTACTCCTTGATCTGTGTTAAGGGCAGGGGTAAACTAACTGTCTCAGTCTTACTCCATGTCTATCATGGTATTTTCCCAGGTGGCCAACAATTGGTCATAGGTGGTGCCTACACTGAGGATGACACATCTCCAAGGGAGAATGCTTCTGGAGGGACCGCATCAGGCCTCGGTCTTATCACAGCTTCCCTGGTGGCTCTAAGAGTAAAGAATCTGCCTGCAATGCAGGAGACATGTATTTGATCCTTGGCTCAGGATGATCCCCTGGAGAAGGGAATGGCTACCCACTCCAGTATTCTTGCCTGGAGAAATCTATACAGTCCGCGGGGTTGCAAATAGTCAGACAAGATTGAGAGACTAACACTTTCACTTGGCCTTATCACTTCTTTATAGTTTTAGAGAACTTCAGGGTGCTTCCCTTATTCCCAAGGCCAATGGAACACAGACAACCAACCATTCCTCTGTCTGACATGGATAGCATCACTACCAGGGAAACCTGAGGGAATATATATTTTTGATGGGACTGTGTGAGATGAGGGTTCTGATGGACTGCATTCAGTCCTGGCTCTGTCACACAGCAGTATGACAGGCCAATCATTTTATCCTGTTTGTGCTTGTCTCTTCATGAATAAAATGGACACAATCATACCTGTTCCATCTTTCTTTATATGGCTCTGGGGAGGATCAGACAAGGTAAGGAATTTGAAAATACTCAGACATTTTGCTGAATAATCCTGAGGCCTATCTTGGGGCTTCCTGGCAACAGGCACTGGGGCTGGGGGCAGTGGGTTTGGGGGCAAATGGAGGGGATTTCTGACAGTTGGAGGAGCAGCAGTCTGAGCTCTCAACAAGGTCTCCAGGTGCTGTGTTTGGGAACTCAACTCCTGAGCATGTGGTCCCCGAGCTCGGAACTCTCCCTAACCCCACCCCCTGCATTTCTAAGGCTATTTTCCTGGAATCACTATTTAAAAAAAAATAAGGCTGCAAGGGCTAGGTTCTCTCTAATTTCACAATATATATACAATTTTCAGTGTCCTGCTTGTTCTCCTCTAAAGATATTTTTTTATTACCACAGCATTGTCTTAAGCCTTAATATTTGATAGGACATATTTCCGCTCTATTTTCTCTTTTCCCAACTTGCTTCAGCTATCTGTGAATGTCTGCATGCTGTGCACAGTCACTTCTGTGTCTGCTTCTTTGCGACCCTATGGACAGTAGGCTGCCAGGCTCCTCTTCCATGGGATTTCCCAGGCAAGAATACTGGAGTGGGTTGCCGTTTCCTTCTCCAGGAGATCCTCCTGACCCAGGGATCGAACTTACATCTCTTAAGTCTCTTGCATTGGCAGGCAGTTTCGTCACCACTAGCTCCACCTGCTGCTGCTGCTGCTGCTGCTGCTGCTGCTGCTAAGTCCCTTCAGTCGTGTCCGACTCTGTGCGACCCTATAGACGGCAGCCCACCAGGCTTCCCCGTCCCTGGGATTCTCCAGGCAAGAACACTGGAGTGGGTTGCCATTTCCTTCTCCAATGCATGAAAGTGAAAAGTGAAAGTGAAGTTGCTCAGTCGTGTCCGACTCTTCGCGACCCCATGGACTGCAGCCTACCAGGCTCCTCCGTCCATGGGATTTTCCAGGCAAGAGTACTGGAGTGAGGTGCCATTGCCTTCTACCTGGGAAGTCCCAAGTGGAAGTCTCGTTGTACACAAATTTAAGAATGAAAGTGAAAATCACTCAGTCATGTTGTACTCTTTGCAACCCCATGGACTGTAGCCTGGCGAGCTCTTCTGTTCATGAAATTCTCCAGGCCGGAATACTGGAATGTAGCCTATCCGTTCTCCAGGGGATCTTCCCAAGCCAGGAATCGAACCAGGGTCTCCTGCATTGCAGGAGAATTCTTCACCAGCTGAGCTACCAGGGAAACCCCACAAATTTAAGAATAAGATTAGAAAATTTCTTCCTAAAACTATTTGGATATTTTTATTGGAATGATTTTGAATTGAATACGAGATGAATTTGGGGTGACGAGTGTGGGGCGGGCGGATGGGCAGTGGGGGGTGGAAATAGACATCTTTATAGGACTTCCCAGGTGGCGCAGTGTTATAGAAACTGCCTGCCAATGCAGGGGACAGGGGTGTGGGGTAGGGTGGGGGGGTGGGGTTGGGGGGCAGTGTTTCATCCCTGGATCAGGAAGTTTCCCTGGAGGAGGAAATGGCAACCCACTCTAGTATTCTTGCCTGGGAAATCCCATGGACAGAAGAGCCTGGCAGGTTATAGTCCATGAGGTTACAAAGTGTCAGACACGACTGAGTATGCACAAACATGCATGCAATATAAAGGAGATAAAGAGCTTTGCACTGAAAATTAAGAATTATTTTGTTACCTAAGTAATTATATATAGGGGGAAAGTAGGAATCAAGAAGCTAAGAGAGAAACTCAGGAGTAATTACAGCAGTCTTCATTACTCTTAGCTTGGGCCATGGGTAGGAGCAACAGGAAGGAAACATAGAAGGGTGTTATATTAAAAAGTTGAGCTGCAGTTGGGGAGGAAACCACAGCTCTGAAGACGCATTCTCTTGAATGAGTTGGTTAAAGTGGCAGCAAGAGCAAGTGACAATGCTGAAGGCAGAGAAAGTGACTGCCCAGACAGGGAACTGCTTCCTATTGAATTATGTCAAAAGTGAATATCCCTCTCCTGTCAGGAGGAGCATAGTCCATGGATACCCGACTCAAGAGAAGTCAACTGTACTGTCACTGGAACTTTAAATACTCAGGGTTTAATCAATTACTAGTCAGTAGTAGCTAAAGTACAGGGGAGAGAATTCAGTCTATCTTGGATCTGAGTTCCCTTTTAATTTTATTGTCAATAGTGATTTTAATTACTGCTATAACATAAAGGTAGATAATTTATGTTCAATTTCTATTTATAAAGCTCATTAAAAGAAATATTATTTTTATTAGAAAAGCATGATTATTATATGGTCTAGAAAAACCAGGAAATAGTTTAATCATCAATCAAATTGCTAATATGATTAGTTCCTGGTAGAGGTAATGAGATTGAAAGATTAAAGAGTCAGGAATACATAATCAGTTTCTAGGGGAATATGTGCTTGTAAACTCAAATTGTTAGAAGGAGGGCAAACATATATGGTCAATACACAGGGTCTTATACTAATTGCTAAATTTTCCATTGGATTATTCCCATCAGCATACAAACTTGATACTATTTCTCCCAAAGAAAAATTAAAAATAAACAAGCAAAACTGTTTCTTAACCCAATATTCTCTTTAGGCTAGAGTTCTTTTTTCTTCAAGCCTCTATAGTGGCACGTTTGAGGCAACTTCAGTCTATACTTATTCTCCTTAAAGAACTGTATCTGTTGACCCCCTCTAGTTCTTCTCCCAGGACTTCTTGGTGGCTCAGTGGTAAAGAATCTGCCTGCCAACGCAGGAGACGCGGGTTCAATCCCTGATTCAGGAAGATCCCCTGGAGAAGGAAATGACAACCCCTTCTAGTATCATTTCCCGGGAAATCCTACAGACATAGGAGGTATAGTCCCTGGGGTCGCAAAAGAGTTGGACATGACTTAGCAGCTACACAACAACAACAACTCTCCCAGGCCTTCTTGAACCCTCTTCAGTAAGGCTTTTGCTCCTGCCAATCCAATGAAATATTTCCCCTAATGATTGGTCATCTGTGAATGTCATTTTATGTTAAACCTGACTGTTATTTCTAAGTCCTCATTTTTTGACCTATCCCACACATTTGATAAAATCGTTCACTCTCTTCTTCCTGCAAACACTCTTCTACCTTGGTTTCCAGGACACAACATAACTTTGTGACTTCTTTCTCAATTTCTCTCGCTGGCTTTCTCATCTTCCCAGCTTGAAGACCTTGGAGTGTCCTGAGGCTCAGTCCTTGAACCTCTTACCTCTTCATTCAGCCCTCATTACCTATGTGTATTCACCCATCACTATGGCTTAAAATGCAATGCACTTGCTGATGGCTCTCAATTTATTTCCAGCTCTGATGTTTCCTCTGAACTCCTGACCTGTCTACTTGACATTTCCATTTGGATGTCTAACAAGCATCTCAAACTTAACATATCCAAAACTGAGCTCTCAAACCTGCAACTCTCGTGTTCTCCTCTGCTCAGTGAATAGAGATACCATTCTTCTAAATGTTCATATTGGAAGGCTTGGAGTCATCTTTATTCACTTTATCTTTAACCACTTTATCTTTATCCACTATTCCAGTTTGTCAGTGAGTCACGTCAGTCCTCCCTTCAGTGTACAACCAGCATGTGAACCTTCCTTTCTGATCCCCTGCAACCACTCTGGTTCAATCCACCGTCATCTCCCACTTAGATTATTGCAATACCCTCCTAACTGGTCTGCCCGTTTTAGCCTCCTGTGATCTAGTATCAGCACAACAGCCAGAGTGACCTTTTGAGGCCAAGGTCAGACTGGATCACATCACACCTTGTACACGTCTATTCAGTGTCCTCTCTTCTCACTCAGAGTAAAAGCAAACAAACTCTAACAACAGTTAGAGTTGTCAAACAATTCTCAAGAACAAACTCTAAGACCCAGAATGGTCTTGCCCCTGTCACCTCTGTGACTTCATCTTCTACCCTCTCCTCACTCATTTCCCAAACCAGCTACTTTGGACTTCTCGGCTGTTTCTTGAATGTGCCAGGCACACTCCTACCTCAGGGCTTTTGTACTTGCTGTTTCCTCTGACTGTGTAGGGTGTTCTTCCCATTCACCTTCAGCTCTTTGCTCAAAATTCATCTTCCAGCTACCCTATTTAAAATCTCAACTATCCATTCCTCAATATTTCATTCTATCTTTCTAGGCTTAATTTTTTCCTCTTTAGCATTTACTACTTTCCGGTGTATATTTCACTTGTTTAGTCCTGTTCATGGTCTGGTTCTCCTGCCAAAATATTTGCTCCATGAAGTCAAAGTATTTTGTTGTTGTTGTTTATTCTTGTACCTCCAGTTTTTAGGAAAAATGGCTGACATGTTGTAAGGTTCAAAAAATAGATAAATAAACAGATATTGCTTGTATGGTACTTTTAATTTATGAATTTTAGATGCCATCAATTGACTTGCTATTATTACAGATGAGGATTTTTTATATACACGTTAGTTTCCCCCCCCTGTACTTTGTCTTTCCAATAGATGAATGTAGATCAAATTAATAATTAAAGTTTATATATTATGAATCTGAGAGCATTGCTAAATGCAAAGCCAAGCCATATTCAATTATTATGTTTTTCTTTGCTCAGATTGCAGTTTTCCTTGGAGTTTCTAACTGACATTTGTTTGAATCTCCCTTGTCCCCTATGCAGTCCACAAATCCTAACTTTTTCTCCCAATTGTTGTGCATGGTGGGTGGTCTATTGAGTTGCCCTTATTCCTATAGGCTTTCTCCTAGAGCCCTCTCCCCTCCTGCTGCCTGAGTGTTATTTTAGGACTTCCCATTATTGTTATCTTGGGTTAAATCCACTATTTCATAGATACATGTCTTTCTTTTGCTTAGTTTATTCTTTTTGTTTTTCTGGAGCATTTCTTCAAAAAGTTTTGTAAGAAAAGATCCATAATGAAGAAGGGAAAAAAAAAAAAGACTTGTTGAACTTTTGAGCTCTTTTCGTAGAACATTTCTGGACTAGTGACTTAAGGATCGTACATTGATTAATAGTGCTCTATGTAGAGAACAAAGCATAGTGGGAAAATGTGACACGCTATGTAATATTTATGTCATCACCAACTCAATGGACATGAGTCTGAGCAAACTCTGGGAGATGGTGACAGACAGGGAAGCCTGGCGTGCTGCGGTCCATGGGGTCGCAAAGAGTCAGACATGACTGAGCGACTGAACCACGATGAAGCATTACCAAACTGCCACATTTCAAAATGCCTATTTTTTTAATAATTGCATTTATTTAGTTAGTTTGGCTGTGCTGGGTCTTTGTTGCTGTGCAGGCTATTGTCTAGTTGTGGTGGCCTCTCTTGTGGGGCATAGGCTCATGGGCTTCAGTAGTTGCAGTTCCTGGGCTCTAGAGCACAGGCTCAGTAGCTCTGGTACAAAAGCTCAGTTACATGCAGAATCATCCCAGAACAGGGATCAAACCCAAGTCTCCTGCATTGGTAAGTCTATTCTTTACCACTGAGTCACCAGGAAAGCCCCTCCAAGATGCCTATTTTTTTTTCACCTGTTAAAATTTATAAAGCTGGAATCAGTTTTAGACTTTCTACATTGAATGTGGTAGCATATTTTAATTTTTTTCTTGAAAATTCCTATTAAGTGTCGTATCATTCATTCTATTTTAGAACAGTAGAATTGTGGTATCTTTATTGAGCACCTGTACACTTTACAGTCCCTGATCCTCCCAGATACTCCTATTGTGGTAGATTTTCATAAAGTGCCTGAAGTTTTATAAATTGCTCAGTAATGTTAGCAGAAGACTAAGTTAAAACCCCTTTGCCAAGACAAAGGAATTAGGCTAAGAATGGAGGCAAGATGTCTCACCTCTGAAATCAGGACAGGGGGTTAGAAATAGTACTTGGGTGTGCAAGAAGAGAAAACTGGGTAGAGCTACTGTAAGGCAAGTGCAGAGAAAAAGAGAGCAAGCGGGACGTCAGGCAAGAAAAGGGAAATTTATTAGAGGGAAAAGAGAGGGTGACTGGCTCTTAAGGAG
>NW_024070205.1:43515891-43686250 GCF_014754425.2 Oryx dammah | reverse complement strand
TCAAGGCTGTATATTGTCACCCTGCTTATTTAACTTCTATGCAGAGTACATCATGAGAAACGCTGGGCTGGAAGAAACACAAGCTGGAATCAAGATTGCTGGGAGAAATATCAATAACCTCAGATAGGCAGATGACACCACCCTTATGGCAGAAAGTGAAGAGGAACTCAAAAGCCTCTTGATGAAAGTGAAAGAGGAGAGCGAAAAAGTTGGCTTAAAGCTCAACATTCAGAAAACGAAGATCATGGCATCCGGTCCCATCACTTCATGGGAAATAGATGGGGAAACAGTGGAAACAGTGGCAGACTTTATTTGTTTGGGCTCTAGGACCACTGCAGATGGTGACTGCAGCCATGAAATTAAAAGACGCTTACTCCTTGGAAGAAAAGTTATGACCAACTTAGATAGTATATTCAAAAGCAGAGACATTACTTTGACGACTAAGATCCGTCTAGTCAAGGCTATGGTTTTTCCTGTGGTCATGTATGGATGTCAGAGTTGGACTGTGAAGAAGGCTGAGCGCTGAAGAATTGATGCTTTTGAACTGTGGTATTGGAGAAGACTCTTGAGAGTCCCTTGGACTGCAGGGAGATCCAACCAGTCCATTCTGAAGGAGATCAGCCCTGGAGTTTCTTTGGAAGGAATGATGCTAAAGCTGAAACTCCAGTACTTTGGCCACCTCATGCGAAGAGTTGACTCATTGGAAAAGACTCTGATGCTGGGAGGGATTGGGGGCAGGAGGAGAAGGGGACGACCGAGGATGAGATGGCTGGATGGCATCACGGACTCGATGGATGTGAATCTGAGTGAACTCCAGGAGATGGTGATGGACAGGGAGGCCTGGCGTGCTGCGATTCATGGGGTCGCCAAGAGTCGGACACACTGAACTGAACTGAACTGAACTGTCTCTACTTATGTGGTGGTAAGCTGCCATTCTGTGAAATACAGTGTACTTTGGAAAATTATGAAAGGTGAATGAAAGGTGAGTACTTCTTTTCTTTTCCTTATTGTTTCAGATTAGGGGAAAAACTTTGAAGTGACTCACTCTGAAATATCACTTTCACGTAGGTGTCTGCTATGTGCACAGCACTTGAACTCTGAAGAGACTGGTGTGTTGGAGGGATGTTGTACTGTGGCCAGAGAGTGCAGTTTCTTTGGTCTTTTGAAAGGATTTGTGTGTCCTAATGCATAGTCCATTTTAGTGAAGGTCTCATGGATAGTGGGGGCTTCCCAGGTGGTGCAGTGGTAAAGAATCCACCTGCCAATGCAGGAGACAAGGGTTCAATCTCTGGGTTGGGAGGATCCCCTGGAGTAGGAAATGGCAACCCACTCCAGTATCCTTGCCTGGAGAATCCTATGGACAGAGGAGCCTGGTAGGCTACAGTCCACAGGGTCACAGAGAGACACAACTGAGCACGCATGTACACACACATGGGTAGTGGAAAAGAATATTATCATAGGTTGCATTCTCCCAGATATCAACTCTGAGGTGCACATTTGCATGCAGAAAGTTTATTGGGGAGTAGCCTTAGGATCTATACTTGTGGGGAAGTGAGGAAAACAAGACTAGGCAGAGGGAGAAGTTGAAGTTCAATGCAGTAACAGCAGTTGCCCCAGGTAATCCTACAAGGAGCTCTGGAGCTTCAGAGTTGTCCTCAACTGAAACAAATGGGTCAGACTTTTATTTATCCAAATTGACAAGTCACTGGACAGAGGCCACTCCAAGGAAGGGGGCACGTCTTTGGACAGATGGCTTCTCTTCAGCAGACAGCAGTCTCTGGAGAGGGACTTACTGTATTACCATCAGCTGCTAACACTCCCAGCAGCTGGGGATTGTGCATTTCAGTCCTGAAGGGCAGATGGGGATCTGAGCAGCCCTCCAAGGCATCTAGTAATTACATACATACAAACATACACACATACAGACAGACACACATGCACATGTATATATAATGCATGTAGTATATACAGCATGTATGACAAGACATATGTGGACTATTGCAATCCGATTACCATTCTTTTTAGGTAATTTTTTTTCTCTTTTCCGGAAGGTTTTGAATTATCTCTTTATCTAGGCATTGGCCATTTACTGGTCGTTCTCCTCCATACTCAACAGTCCAATCTAATTTAAAGATACATATTTTCAGTTTATTATTTCTTTTATTGTTTTCTCTCCTCTGTTTTATTTTTTCCTTTTTTAAACCAGCCATTTCCATGTAACAGATATTGACACTGCTGATTCTATTTTGCCTCTCTCTTTTTATATTTTCCATCTAATTGTCTATTTGTGTTATATTCTGGGAGAATTCCTCCATTTGACCTGTCAGCTCAATAATCTGCTTTTAAACTGGGTCCACTGCAGAATTCTATTCATTTTCTAAGTATTTTTCACATTTCAAAAATTATATTTTAAGTTTTCTGTATCTGTAATTATTTTTATGGATCCAATATTTTTTTTCTGGGGATGCTGACTATATATTAAAGACTCTTGTTAGCTCCAGTAATTTCCTTGATTTAGGTGTCGACATTCTAGGAATCAGCGAAATAAAATGGACTAGAATGGGTGAATTTAACTCAGATGACCATTATATCTACTACTGTGGGCAGGAATCCCTTAGAAGAAATGGAGTAGCCATCATGGTCAACAAAAGAGTCTAAAATGGAGTACTTGGATGAAATCTCAAAAACAACAGAATGACCTCTGTTTATTTCCAAAGCAAACCATTCAATATCATTGTAATCCAAGCCTATGCCCCAACCAGCAACACTGAAGAAGCTGAAGTTGAATGGTTCTATGAAGATCTACAAGACCTTTCAGAACTAACACCCAAAAAAGATGTCCTTTTCATTATAGGGGACTGGAATGCAAAACTAGGAAGTCAAGAAACACCTGGAGTAACAGGCAAATTTGGCCATGAAGTACGGAAAGAAGCAGGGCAAAGGCTAATAGAGTTTTGCTAAGAGAACACACTGGTCATAATAAACACTCTCTTCCAACAACACAAGAGAAGATTCTACACATGGACATCACCAGATGGTCAACACCAAAATCAGACTGATTATATTCTTTGCAGCCAAAGATGGAGAAGCTCTATACAGTCAGCAAAAACAAGACCAGGAGCTGACTGTGGCTCAGATAATGAGCTCCTTATTGCCAAATTCAGACTTAAATTGAAGAAAGTGGGGAAAACCACTAGACTATTCAGGTATGACCTAAATCAAATCCCTTATGATTATACAGTGGAAGTGAGAAATAGATTTAAGGGACTAGATCTGATAGAGTGCCTGATGAACTATGGAATGAGGTTCGTGACATTGTACAGGAGACAGGGATCAAGACCATCCCCATGGAAAAGAAACACAAAAAAGTAAAATGACTGTCTGAGGAGGCCTTACAAACAGCTGTGAAAAGAAAGAAGCGAAAAGCAAAGGAGAAAAGGAAAGATATAAGCATCTGAATGCAGAGTTCCAAAGAATAGCAAGGAGAGATAAGAAAGCCTTCCTCAGCGATCAATGTAAAGAAATAGAGGAAAACAACATAATGGGAAAGACTAGAGATCTCTTCAAGAAAATTAGAGATACCAAGGGAACATTTCATGCAAAGATGGGCTCAATAAAGGACAGAAACGGTATGGACCTAACAGAAGCAGAAGATATTAAGAAGAGGTGGCAAGAATACACAGGAGAACTGTACAAAAAAGATCTTCATGACCAAGATAATCACGATGGGGGGGGGGTCACTCACCTATAGCCAGACATCCTGGAATGTGAAGTTAAGTGGGGCTTAGAAAGCATCACTATGAACAAATCTAGTGGAGATGATGCAATTTCAGTTGAGCTATTTCAAATCCTGAAAGATGATGCTGTGAAAGTGCTGCACTCAATATGCCAGCAAATTTGGAAAACTCAGCAGTGGCCACAGGACTGGAAAAGGTCAGTTTTCATGCCAATCCCAAAGAAAGGCAATGCCAAAGAATGCTCAAACTACCACACAATTGCAGTCATCTCACACGCTAGTAAAGTAATGCTCAAAATTCTCCAAGCCAGGCTTCAGCAATACGTGAACCGTGAACTCCCTGATGTTCAAGCTGGTTTTAGAAAAGGCAGAGGAACCAGAGATCAAATTGCCAACATCCGCTGGATCATGGAAAAAGCAAGAGAGTTCCAGAAACACATCTATTTCTGCTTTATTGACTATGCCAAAGCCTTTGACTGTGTGGATCACAATAAACTGTGGAAGATTCTGAAAGAGATGGGAATACCAGACCACCTGACCTGCCTCTTGAGAAACCTATATGCAGGTCAGGAAGCAACAGTTAGAACTGGACATGGAACAACAGACTGGTTCCAAATAGGAAAAGGAGTACGTCAAGGCTGTATATTGTCACCCTGCTTATTTAACTTCTATGCAGAGTACATCATGAGAAACGCTGGGCTGGAAGAAGCAGAAGCTGGAATCAAGATTGCTGGGAGAAATATCAATAACCTCAGATAGGCAGATGACACCACCCTTATGGCAGAAAGTGAAGAGGAACTAAAAAGCCTCTTGATGAAAGTGAAAGAGGAGAGTGAAAAAGTTTGCCTAAAGCTCAACATTCAGAAAACGAAGATCATGGCATCCGGTCCCATCACTTCATGGGAAATAGATGGGGAAACAGTAGAAACAGTGGCAGGCTTTATTTTTTTGGGCTCCAGGACCACTGCAGATGGTGATTGCAGCCATGAAATTAAAAGACGCTTACTCCTTGGAAGGAAACTTATGACCAACCTAGATAGTATATTGAAAAGCAGAGATATTACTTTGCCAACAAAGGTCCATCTAGTCAAGGCTATGGTTTTTCCAGTGGGCATGTATGGATATGAAAGTTGGACTGCTAGAAAGCTGAGCACCGAAGAACTGATGCTTTTGAACTGTGGTGTTGGAGAAGACTCTTGAGAGTCCCTTGCACTGCAAGGAGATCCAACCAGTCCATCCTAAAGGAGATCAGTCCTGGGTGTTCATTGGAAGGACTGATGCTAAAGCTGAAACTCCAATATTTTGGCCACCTCATGCAAAGAGCTGACTCATTGGAAAAGGCCCTCATGCTGGGAGGGATTGGAGGCAGGAGTAGAAGGGGACAACAGAGGATGAGATGGCTGGATGGCATCACTGACTCGATGGACATGAGTTTGAATGAACTCTGGGAGTTGGTGATGGACAGGTAGGCCTGGCGTGCTGCGATTCATAGGGTCGCAAAGAGTCGGACACGACTGAGCGACTGAACTGATGGACTGACTAGGTGTTGATTACGTATGTTGTATTTGGTGTCTTCTTTATGGTATGAATTAACTGCAAATGGTTGGAACTACTGACTCTTTATCTTTGGAATTCTCTGTTTACCTGTCACAGAGGACAGGAAAATACCAACATATAAGGTTTGCTCATTGTTTTTTTAAGGAGGCGGGGCTTCTCATTTTTCCCAGGTGTCACTAGCTACCTACCCACCACATTACCTCTAGCTAAAGCCCCACACTCATGGCGTTGGGCTGTGGCTAAATGCATCAGATGTCCTCTGCTCAGCATAAGCAAGCAAAAGGGAAATGGCTGGTGGACTCTGCTGTTCTTCATGCAGCCTCCTCACCCATCGTCCTGCTAATGGCTCCAGGCCCCTCCTGGGCTTCGTGTCCACATCATCTGATATACAGCCAGATACCCTGCCCCTTTGGAGCAGTACTTTCCTGCATGCTTTAGAGTAGGCTTCTCCTTAACAGTCCAATCCTACCCGCTTTTGCCTTTCGAAGTTGACGGCCTGATAACGGTAAGCACTCTTTCTTGTTTTCCAGCTTGGCTGGAGATTTCCTCTTTTAAATAAAACAAGATAAAATACATCTCCCATAGTTTCTGAGGATTGGAAAGGGAGGGAAAGATGGGCACACATTTGTTATCTGCCACACTGATGAAAACTCATTTTACATTTCCATTTCTCCAAACCTAATAAGTTACTTTTAATTCACACTAGCTACTATCATTTTATGTGTAAAACACAGACATTATTATGCTATTCACTTGCTATGACCTAATGTCTCAGCTTGTTAGTGTGTCATTCATATTCCTCCACATTCTGCCTAAATCTATCCTTTAGGCCTCACAGACACCTTCCCTGAAACCTAAAATCCCAACAACATAATTTCCTCTATAAAACTAACTTGAATTCCTCCCAGAGTAATCTTTCCATTCCCACTGCTCATACAGGAATCTATGTTCCTACTGTAGATCCCTGACTTGCAATCATAGTTTTTCTGTGTGTCTATTTCAGTAAGTTTCCATTAGACTCCCAACCCTTTGACACAACATAAGACTCTACGATCACATGGACTGTAACTTGCCTGGCTCCTCTGTCCATAGAATTCTCCAGGCAAGCCTACTGGAGTGGGTTGCCATTTCCTTCTCCAGAGGATCTTCCCGACCCAGGGATTATACCAGGGTCTCCTGCATCGCAGGCAGATTCTTTAACAACTGAGCCACTAGAGATGAACACACAGTAAGTGTTTGCTAAATATTTCCGGCTGACATAAAATGCCAACACTACTATTCAATAAGCCAGTAAGCAGCAGAATGAAGGATAAGGACTGTGGAGAAAGGCTCTTTGGATTTGAATTTTGCTTCAGTCACTTAGGAGTGGTGTGGCCATGCCATGTTGCTTAGCCTTTCTGACTATTGTAATGTTCTCCTTTGTAAAATATCGATTAAAAACAGGACTTAACTACAATGTTGTTGTGATAATTAGAGTAAGTAAAAGTATTTTAGAGCAGTTAAAGACTCTGTCTCCAGTGTGGGAGACTCTGTTTGATCCCTCAGTTGGGACGATCCCATGGGGAAGGGAATGGCAACCCCCTCCAGTATTCTTGCCTGGAGAATTCCTTGGAGAGAGAAGTCTATAGTCCATGGGATCACAAAGAGTCGGACACAACTGAGTAACTAGCACTTTCTTTTCTTTCTGTCATATGGTAAACAATTAATTGATAATGGCTATTAGTTTTATTAATAAAACCTTAAAATTAAAAGGAGGTTAAGATGAGAGTTCTTAAAGAGATAAAGAAGGGTATATATTAACATATGTCAAAGATGACCCAACCAAATATTCAAGTATCTTTTAATTAATATGTGGAATTTCTTAAGGATTTTAATTATAAGTTTAGAATGTTCAAATAATCAAGTAATAAGACATTTAGATATTATCTATAATAGACATTTACAGATAATAATCTATAAACATACCTCAGAAAACAAGGTATTTTTATGTGTATATTTGTTTTGGGTAAACAATAATGATAAAATATAGAACAAGTATTATCTTCATAACTGTTAAAATTTAGACTTTCGTTTGGGATCAGTTTTTTTTTTTAAGGTAATACATTTATGTTAGATTTGACCATCGTAAAATATCACATATGCCCTATAAGAGTAAAAAATACTGAAATGTTTAAAGTGAAAGCCTAAAAAACACCTCCATTGATCATTTCCCCCCTCATTTCCTGGGAGACTTTCCCTAATCATTCCCAATAGATCCATGTTCCTCATGCTCCTTGTATTGTATGGTGAAAACCCTCCTACCATGCAGTTCCTCTCCCATAATGAAGCAGAGAGGAGTACCAGGTAAATAAAAGCAACAGAAGTATCAACATGCAATTTAAATTTAACAGATAAATAAATTTTAAGTTATCACAATATTATAAGTGAGAGATTATGCTGAGAAAGTAAGACTCTTTAAAGAGCACTGTTTATTTACACTTAGAAGTCTTTCAAACTGTACTGAATTTCTGGCATATTCATCCCCCACCACAACCTTGCCTTCTCAGCTCCATCAAGTCAAATGCTTGAACAGCTCATTGTAAGTATTAAAAATTCTATTCAGGTAATCCTGTGAGTGGGAGGAAGAAATATGGTTTAAAGAATGACCTTTAAATCAAAGACATGGGAAAAAATGTACTAAGTAGAATGGTAATAAAATACTGAAAACAAAGAAGAGAAAGTTTATATAATTATTCTATTACTGTGTGTATTATAAAGAATATTATTGACTACTGAATAATAGGTCTATCAGACTGACAAAATATGTGTGGACAAAGAGAACAAACTGCTTCCCTAGAAAGCTAATCTGTTTCAGTTCTCCCTGATACAGAAGAGATATACAAGAATGAAAATCACCTTCCACTTAAGAAATGAATTAAATCTGGAAGAGATTTGTGAAATTCACTGATTATGGAAGTTTTAAGAATGACAACTTTGTGACTAACTCTAGAATACAGTCTGGAGAAGGAAATGGCAACCCACTCCGTATTCTGGCCTAGAGAATCCTGTGGACAGAGGAGCCTGGTGGGCTGCTGTCTATGGGATTCCACAGAGTCGGACACGACTGAAGCGGATCAGCAGCAGCAGCAGCTAGAAAACAGTCATAAAATGAGTGACACATGGTGCATAGTCACAGCTGGTCATTAGCCTAATTAGGGGGAAATTCTAAGTAAAAGGAAAAAATTCTTGGCTTAATCTACTGAATAACCTTAATCTATATGTTATCCTTAATCTATAGGATAACCATTTAGTAGTGATATAGATAAGAGGATAAATCTTAATAGAGGAACTAGCATGGCTCCAATCTTAGCAATCCTAAAAGAGTTGTGAAACAAAAGAAATGTTACAACCACTGCCATCGTTTATAGGCAACAAGGGTAACAGAATTTAATATCAAAGGCCAATGAAACAACCACTATAATTAAAACAGCAAACACTCAAGTTTCTAGCCATTACTGGTGCTCTTCGGCAGAGTCCTATAATATTAAAAAGTACATGCTAAGCCCTCTTCTTTACTCCTCTGATACTCCAAATATATCTTCAGTTCAGTTCAGTTCTGCTCAGAACTGCTCAGTCATGTCCGACTCTTTGCGATCCCATGAATAGCAGCACGCCAGGCCTCCCTGTCCATCACCATCTCCCGGAGTTCACTCAGACTCACGTCCATCGAGTCAGTGATGCCACCCAGCCATCTCATCCTCTGTCGACCCCTTCTTCTCCTGCCCCCAATCCCTCCCAGCATCAGACTCTTTTCCAATGAGTCAACTCTTCGCATGAGGTGGCCAAAGTACTGGAGTTTCAGCTTTAGCATCATTCCTTCCAAAGAAATCCCAGGGCTGATCTCCTTCAGAATGGACTGGTTGGATCTCCTTGCAGTCCAAGGGACTCGCAAGAGTCTCCTCCAACACCACAGTTCAAAAGCATCAATTCTTCGGCGCTCAGCCTTCTTCACAGTCCAATTCTCACATCCATACATGACCATAGGAAAAACCATAGCCTTGATTAGATGGATCTTAGTCGGCAAAGTAATGTCTCTGCTTTTGAATATGCTATCTAGGTTGGTCATAACTTTTCTTCCAAGGAGTACGCGTCTTTTAATTTCATGGCTGCAATCACCATCTGCAGTGATTTTGGAGCCCCCCAAAAAAAAAGGTCAGTCACTGCTTCCACTGTTTCCCCAACTATTTCCCATGAAGTGATGGGACCGGTTGCCATGATCTTCGTTTTCTGAATGTTGAGCTTTAGGCCAACTTTTTCAGTCTCCACTTTCACTTTCATCAAGAGGCTTTTCAGTTCCTCGTCACTTTCTGTCATAAGGGTGGTGTCATCTGCATATCTGAGGTTATTGATATTTCTCCCGGCAAAGTCCAGCGTTTCTCATGATGTACTCTGCATAGAAGTTAAATAAGCAGGGTGACAATATACAGCCTTGACGGACTCCTTTTCCTATTTGGAACCAATCTGTTGTTCCAAGTCCAGTTCTAACTGCTGCTTCCTGACCTGCATACAGATTTCTCAAGAGGCAGGTTAGGTGGTCTGGTATTCCCATCTCTTTCAGAATTTTCCAGTTTATTGTGATCCACACAGTGAAAGGCTTTGGCATAGTCAATACAGCAGAAATAGATGTTTTTCTGGAAAATATATCTTACCAAACCTTAACCACCAACCATTTTTCCCATTTCCATGCAACTTTGTATTAACTAATGCAGTTACAGTTTCACATTCCTGGGTGATGAGCAATACCAGGCTAATTCACAACTAAAACAAGTTAATGAAACACCAAAAGGAATCAGAAATAGGAAAGGAAATCAGAGAAAAGATCCAAAAGCTACTTTCTATAAGTCTAAGGATCCTTCTAGGAAAAGTAATTGCAAAACTAAACACATCTACTTATATATTCGTCTCATTCAATGAGCCATTGGAGAATTCACAGCAAATACTCTCATCAGCTCTAGAGACCACATGAATTATTTATATAGAGGAATCATTAAAATCTGGTTTGCGACCTCTGACTAGCTTCACAGCTCACTTTTAATTAAATAGAAATTAGCTGTAATGTAAATTTATAGAACCTGAAGAGGGTCATAATTAAGTGTAATTTCAGGTGAACCATTTAGACAATTCAATCCTATCTTCTCCACTAGTCTCCAACAGACCACAGGTCATAGTAATCACTGCCTCCAATTGAGCTTTTGCTACTGCAGTCAATAGTAGGCACTCGCTGAAATAAGGTCTCATTTGACACAGGTATTATTTTTATATGTAAAATGATTTGGTTCTCCTGGTTCTCCTTTTTTAAAATTGTTGGGCAAATCTTTTTGTTTGCATTTATGTGACTTGCTTTGTATTTCAGCAAAATGCACAAGGACTTGTTTATAAGTAAAGTCTGAGAACATAAACATTAATATAGAGGAAACAAACTCCTTTTTAGTAAATATTTTTCTATTTCTTTTCTGTTTTTCCCAAAAATTACATTATAGGAGACTTAACCTTTGAAGTACAGGCTCTACCTGGCAGACACTATGGATCTGATTCCAGACCACTGCAACAAAGTGAGTTCTGCAATAAAGTGATTCACACAAGTTTTTTGGTTTTCCAGTCCATATGTTATGTTTACAATATACTTTAGTCTATTAAGTGTGCAATAGCATTATGTCTAAAAAAAAAAACATATCTTAATTAAAAAATAATCTATTGCTAAAAAATGCTTGGCTTTCCCAGGTAGCACTAGTGGTAAAGAACCCACCTGCCAGTGCAGGAGATGTGAGACATGGGTCTTATCCCTGGATTGGGAAGTTACCCTGGAGGAGGGCATGACAACCCACTCCAGTATTCTTGTCTGAAGAATCCACATGGACAGAGGAGCCTGGAGGGCTACAGTCCATAGGGACACAAAGAATTGGACACAACTTAGTTGTGAACCAACTTAGTTATTAGTTAAAAAATGCTAACCACCATCTGAGCCTTCAGTAATAGTAGCATCAAAGATCACTGGTCACAGATCACTATGACAAACATAGACAATAATGAAAAAGTACAAAATATTGTGAGATCTGCCAAAATATGACACAAACATGAAGTGAACGAGCACTGTTGGGAAAATAGTGTTGATAGACTTGCTTGTGGCAGGGCTGCTACAAACCTTCAGTTTGTTAAAAACAAACACACAAACAAAAGACCCCCATGGTATTAGTGTAGCCTAATTAAGTGGAACAATAAAACAAAGCAAGCCTGTATAGACACACCACTACTGAGAAACTTGAGGGGCATTCACAATCTCTCCCCCGTGGAAAAAAGTGTTGTGCAGTCTACTACACCCTGATAACATAACTGCTGCTCAAACTTCTCTCCTAAAGAGACTTACAGCTCAATAAAGTAATGGAGCTATATAAATAATGAAGGAATAAAGTAATGAAATACCTAAGACCCATTCTGGCATCTCTGACAACTGATTCACTGCCACATTCTGCCATAACAAATGCTGAAATGTGGCCCTTATCAGTCTACTTTCTATCTTCACTCTGCCACCATATTCTCATTGATTTCTAGGCTACTGATTTCTTCCTGGTTCATCCACTGCTCTTGATAAATATATTCACCACAAAATAGTCAGAGTGGGCTTTATAAAACATAAGTCAAGTTATACCATTTTGCTGCCTCACATCCTCTGATGCTTTTCTTAAGAGAAAAATCCACAAATTTTAACATAAGCTATACAGTCCTGCATGATCGAATATCTGCTTACCTCTCTACCCTCACCTGAAATGGTCTCATCACATCAGCCTCTTCCAATTTTTCAAAGCCACCAAGCTCTTCCCTACTTCATGCATGAAAACACATACTATTCTCTTTGAATATTCTGGCTCAGAAATTCTTCTCCCTCTTCTTATGTTCTTTACAAATAGTTCAGAAAAAGCAATGTAAATCAGCTGTAGTAGATTCTACAGAGTGGCTCTTTCAACTCTTCATTCTATCCCCCTTCTAGGTGAAAGTCAAGAATCTAAAAACTACTTTCATGGTGCAGGTTATGTCATGCTAGTGAGATCTAGAAGGCAAAACTGAGCAGAGCCCATCTTCCGCTGATAATGTTACTGGCAGTCAAAGCCGGTGGTGGGAGAAATGCATGTTTGGAGGCTTTTGTGGTGGCCAGACTCACTGTCTGAGTGACCAGATTCCCAGAAATGAGAGTCAGTGGTAGAGGCAGCAGTGGAGGCAATAGCAGAAGCCACTTCTGCTTCTAGATGCAGGGCTGCCCTTAAACTCAACGGCTTCAATGACAGCTCCTGATACCAGGTTATGCAGCCCTTCTAATGTTTGTAAATGTCTATTTTTTCCCTGGATCAAATCCCTTTTTAAAGAATCCCTTGGCTGGTTTGTTTCCTGCTCTGAACTTTCAATGACACTTTGATGTTCCATCTCTCTTTCTCATCTCTACACAAAAGGACAATCTCTGCTGCTACTTAGTAAGTAGGGCTTCCCAGGCAGTTGTAAAGAATCACCTGGCAATTCAGGAGACGCAGGTTCGATCCCTGGGTCAGGAAGATCCCCTGGAGAAAGAAATGGCAACCCACTCCAGTCTTCTTGCCTGAGAAATCCCACGGACAGAGGGGTCTGGCGGGCTACAGCCAACAGGGTTGCAAAAGTCCGACATGACTAAGCGACTAAACAACTTAGTAAGTACATTCTTGCCATCTGGCTTTCACCATCACTCTCTTGAAATTACTGTCTCAAAAGTCACCTGAAATAATCAGTCTTCTTGCTGAAATCTCTTATGCAGCAGCAAAATGAGAAAAGTGCCATCAAAAGTAGCATCTAGTATGGGTACACTTCAGTTTATAAAGTAGGACAGAGAGTTTATTAAAGGCTTAGGTTCAGCAGTGCTAGGTTGAATTAAATGAGATAATCCCCATAAAATGTCTAATACGATCTGACCAAATTATAGGCACACAGAAGTAGATAAACTCATCTTCATAGTTTTAAAAATAAACTCTTAAAGTTATAACTAACCACTAACCATGAGGCACTCACATAGTCTTTTCATTTTAAAAAGCAGGTAGTATTTTATATGAATCTCACAACCCCCTACTGTATTGACAATGTAAATAGTTTCCACCTTTTGTAGATATGGATAATTTGGTTTAATGGACCATCTTAGACTTCCCATCCAGAACTAAAGAAAAAGTGTATTCAAAGATCCAACCACTTTGGGAAAACTCTCTTATCAAAATTTTAATTTCCTAACTGCCCCAGGTCCACTATAATTCCCTTCAAAGTCACTATGAGCAGCTAAGATTCCATACTGAGGTTAGCACTTAAAAATCATCTAAACGCCTTCCACAGTTACCAAGAGCAGCACAGTCTAATAAATAACATGAGCCACATTAAAAAGTAAACCAAAATAAGTTAATTTTAACAATAAAGAAAGCTGAGTGCTGAAAAATTGATGATTTTGAACTGTACTGTTGGAGAAGACTCTTGAGAGTCCCTTGGACTGCAAGGAGATCAAACCAGTCAATCCTAAAGGAAATCAGTCCTGAATATTCATTGGAAGGACTGATGCTGAAGCTGAAACTCCAATACTTTGGGCACCTGATGCGAAGAACTGACTCACTGGAAAAGACCCTGATGCTGAGAAAGATTGAGGGCAGGAGGAGAAGGGGACGACAGAGGATGAGATGGTTGGATGGCATCACTGACTCAATGCACATGAGTTTGGGCAAGCTCCAGAAGTTGGTGATGGACAGGGAAGCCTGGCATTCTGCAGTCCACGGGGTTGCAAAGAGTCGGAAACGACTGAGCAACTAAACTGAACTGAATAATCTCTATTCCCTTTATACTCTTTGCTTTGGCAAAGGACACCAATTATTTTCTAATTGGTCACAGAATCTCTCCACTTGTGACTTCTCTCCATTCGCTTATTCCTGAAGCTCTCCCTTTACTTAGTCCCCATGGCACCCAGTCCAGGCTCTCCTTATGACTCCTCAGCCCCCTTTGTTTACACATTCCTCCTGCCCAGAGTTCCCTCTTTGTTCTTTTGGCTCTCCCTGGGCAATCTCATTCATTACTAATCATGCCTCTTCAGGGGACTCTTTAATCCCTAAATTTAGCTCAGTCCTCTTTACTAAATTCCAAACTGGAATATACAACTGCCTAACCAACATCACTTGGTTATCCCACAGGACTCTTATGTTCAATTTGTCCAAAGCTAATCTCAGTCGGAGAAGGCAACGGCACCCCACTCCAGTACTCTTGTCTGGAAAAATCCCATTGTTGGAGGAGCCTGGAAGGCTGCAGTCCATGGGGTCACTGAGGGTTGAACACGACTGAGCGACTTCACTTCCACTTTTCACTTTCATGCATTGGAGAAGGAAATGGCAACCCTCTCCAGTGTAATTGCCTGGAGAATCCCAGGGATGGGGGAGCCTGGTGGGCTGCCATCTATGGGGTCGCACAGAGTTGGATACGACTGAAGTAACTTAGCAGCAGCAGCAGCAGCAATCTCAGTATCTCCTATCCCAAATCCTCCTCCTCCTAAATTCCCTCTCTTCACGAACAGCACTACCACTCAACCAAGGTATCTAGAACAAAACTTGGGAGTCATCCTCAGACTCTTCTCTCTGTTCCTCTTGGGTCCCATATCCAATTCATGTCAATGACATGGATTCATTTCTTTAACAAAGCATCCTTTCCTTAACGTTCGCAGTTTACCCCAATTGCCATAGTTCACCCTCTCATCTTGTTTAGAACACTGGGTCTCCTAATAAGCCAGCATGCCTCTACCATCAAAAATGTATTCCATTTATTTGTTCACACATCTGTTTTACTTTTGTAATCTGTAAAGTCTGTGAGGACAAGGACTATGACCTTTTCATATCCAACACGTAGGAAATGTTCATAAAAGAATCATTGAGTAACAGTCATTATCATTTAATGTAAGAGAACAAATAAATGAAATGACTAACATGACCAAATTTATACACTTCATTAACCTGGTTAATGACAGACAGTGAAACTATGCCTCTATGTTACCAATATTCCAGCCCACTTTGGCTAAATTACCCTCTTCAGAAGTGCCTATTTTAAGGAACACTGAAGCAAATCCTTTTGAAATCCAAGTAATCATCACTTAATTTATCTTTTTTGTGAACTGACAGTTTTGTACATCAGATTTTCTCAAACGAGGGCACACGTGTCTGAGAATGGAATCCAAAACCTCTAAGTACTGATCCCCAAAGCTCTGAAAATGACTTGCTTTGTGACCTTGATTGAAGAGAATATCCCTGTTTTATCACAGATATGAAACATCTTGAGTGGATCCAAAATGAGATGGGAGCACTCCACCAAAGGAGCATTACATTTATAAGTGCAAGATCATAAGTGACTTTTCCAGTGGGGATATAAAGACATGCCTAATTCCCTGAAGAAATACTGAATCTTAGGGTGAATATACACTGTGTAGAAAAGACCAATTCACTCTAAACGTTAGAGTTCATATTACAGTAGATGATCTTTCATCTTATTTGTTTAAATTCTCTTCCCTATTTTTAAAATACATACTCCTCTATTGCTCTATAATGCAATAACTCACATTTTAAAATATGATCTTGAGGCAAGATTCTCATTTAAAACAGAAAGAATAAACTCTGTTTACCACAGTTGCAAAATCAACATTATTATTTTTTGGTTATATTTTTTAAAACCACTCATTTGTATATAGAATATACTGAATTATTCTATGAATGGGAATATTTCCTAAATAAGAATACCCTTTTACCTAGATAACTCAGATTTAAATTCTTGCCCTCTAAGGTATCTTGTTTTCCTTCCCCAAGGCTTTTATTATAAAAAAGTAATTTTTTTTCTCTTCTTTAGTCTTTATCTATAATAGCTTTTTAAAAAATAAATTTTCTTCTTTAGGCATTATATTCTAAAAGGTAATTTTATCCTCCCCTCAAATTCATTTTCTCTTCCTAGGATTACTGTAAACATTACCTTGAAATACATAATTTACTTCTCTCTTTTTTTTAATTTCCCCATTCTCTTCTCTTTTCTCTGTCAAAGCAATGTTCAGAATGTATTATAGAAATTTTATTTTCTCTTATACTGCTGGAATAAAGCAATTTTTCTAACTTTGAACTTTAGTCTATGTAGTTAAGTATTTTAGAAAACCACAGAAAAAAATAATTTCTATAATTGTATAGTAATTGGAATAAATGTTAGTAATCTTGAACCTTGATCTTCTGCTAGCACCTTAAACACATGTCCCAAAACAATTATCTTCCACTATTTCTCCAACCTCCACATCCTGCCTGATGCCAATGTACTTTCTCTTTGGTTTCTAGTGGCATCACTATTTTCCCAAATTTTCATGCTAGATAACTCAGATCTATTTCTAACAATTTCATGTTATCCAAAGGTGTGAAGATGAAGTCTGGGCAATACAGATGGGAAGCCAACCAGAATTTACACTGGAGCATCTCAATAAAATTAGATTTTTCTCCATGAGAAAAGAGTCGTGACCAGGTCTACTATTGCTTTTAGGCAACAGTTTAAACACCAATACTTTGCACCAGGTGCAAATTGAAACTGGGAGGACTTGTACAAATAATAAAATGGCACCACAGACTGGACCCCAAAGTCCAGACATCATTTTGCATCTTTTTTTTTTTTAATTTTTTTTTTTTTTGCATCTATTTTTAAAGAAGTTTCCTGAGAACCCACAGGATGGGGATCTGAATATTATACTGCTCTGTGGGTTTGGATATGTATAATATATTTCTTACCTATTTCAAAGTTTTTATTCATGCCACATCCTATTTGGTGAGTGAATTCATTCAAATACCTAAAGGACCATTTTGTAACACGTTCTCTTTGAAGAGTATATTAGAATAAAACAAGATTCAAGGACAAATGTTCTATGGGTACTTTATTGAGTTTTTGTTTTGTTTTGTTTGAATGTGTATGTTTTTATCTAAGGCAAGGATAAGTATTTGATCACACCTGTTTTTTTTAAAAATATTTCAGACTAACACTATATAGTCATGCTTCATCCTATAAGGCTTTGGTAACTTTATTCTTCCAATAATTCCCATGCAACACATGACTGGAAATGAAAAGGCCCTGCCTGTGGATGCGGCCCGGGCCTGCCTCATTATGGCTTTCCCTCCATTCAAGTGAATGTCCGTGTTATTCTCCTTAATCTCCGCAAGTAGTGCACCTGGCTTGGCTAAGAGGAAAAGCACACCCCTCTGTACTTGCCCGGGGACACAGAATAACCACATTCCAGAGATTTTCCAGGGACTTTAACCTTGATCTTTGTGCCACTCAATATTACCAAATATTAATTTAATAAAGAAAATGTAGAGATTGCTTCAAGGAAATAGAAACAACATACCCTTCCTTTTAAAGCTCTGTCCCTGCACCGCACTACCTCTTGGTGACGTTTAGGACTAGAAATCATGCTGATTTCTCATATAGTTGTTGCCCACTGGGTGATACCACCAGCTTCTTATAAAGAATAGCCTATGAAACCTGCTGTCATTGAACAGTGAATGCTACATCACACAGGGCCTTCTTTCGGGATCCATGAAAGAATTTCCTCTTAGGTATCAGGAAAAGTTAGGATTTTGAGAAAACAAGTTTGTTTATCCCATGGACACTGCCAGTCATATAGCTTGATAGCGTGGAAGTCTAAAAATTAACACACACATTATGGCCTTTGTGTAAAAGTACAGGATTTCATGGCATGCCTTTTACCATGCATGAGAAAATGGCATGTTTTTTCATTTCCTCATTCGTTTTAATTTGTCTTACCGTCTTGCATAGTGTTTCTAATCTACCTTACATAATAACTGGAAAAAAGGAAATTTAAATAAATAAATAAATGTATTAATGGCAATGTTGTAAGCTTTTTAAAAGATATATAAAGTTAGCCTATAATAAAATATCTGCTTATATACAATTGTAACCATTATATTGATATGTAAGTACAGACATTCTTGTTGCAGGCACTCAAACAATGAATATTTTAAAATCACAAAACTTCTATTCATATCTTAAATATGAAATATCTAAATATCTTACTTTCTGAAAGATTTATTTACTTTTATAAAACTAAACTCCTAAAGTACTTGCATGATCATTGGCTCTATTTATTTAACAAGCTATATCAAAAGGAGTCCCATATTTACATGAATGCTGTGATACGTCAGCTCATGCAGTTCAGCTATTTTCAAAATATATTTACAAATATTTGATTCTGCTTTTAAAATATGATAACAAGCTGGTTGTGAAAGGCAACAAATAGTATATATATAGTCTCAATGTCTCAAATGCGACAAGACTGTAACAAAATTAGACAGTGAATTCTGGTAAGTCAAGTTGATGAATGTTGCTCACTGTAATGCCTGTAATGCCTACTGTTTACTATCTCCTCAGGTTAATTAGTATTCTGAATAGTACATAACTCTCATATATATTGATGCATTTTACGAACCAAAAAAAGTCCTGCTATTCAAACAAAATACAAAGGAAACCATGTAATCATTTAAGTCATAGTCTATTATGCTACCACTGTGGCTTTAGAAAGGACAAAACAAATTATAAATGAATACCTTTTGTTCTCTGACCCAGTAATTTCGCCTGTAGGAATTTATTCAAAGGTAATAATAAAAATAAGAAATAAAATTAGAAAATAATAAAAACCTGTGAAAGTATTTATTGGTAAATCTGATCCCTGCAGTGTCCTTGACATAAAAATTAATCAACAGTAGAAGAATTGTTAACTAATACATATGCTGGAACACTATGCAATTCTTAATAATAAGGTTAAGGAAGTGACTTAATGACATTAGAAGAGACCACAACATATTTTTAATTAAATAAGGAAGCTACAAAATTGTAAATACTGCATGACCTTAATTTTACTTTTATAATGATATGCTGAGAAAAGAAGAGAAGCAAAAGATAAAGGAGAAAAGGAAAGATATACCCATTTGAATGCAGAGTTCCAAAGAATAGCAAGGAAACATAAGAAAGCCTTCTTCAATGATCAATGCAAAGAAATAGAGGAAAACAATAAAATGGGAAAGACTAGAGATTTCCTCAAGAAAATTAGAGATACCAAGGGAGCATTTCATGCAAAGATGGGCTCGATAAAGGAAAGAAATGGTATAGACTTAAGCAGAAGATATTAAGAAGAGTTGGCAAGAAAACACAGAAGAACTACACAAAAAAGATCTTCATGACCCAGATAACCATGATGGTGTGATTATTCACCTAGAGCCAGACATCCTGGAATGTGAAGTCAAGTGGGCCTTAGAAAGCATCACTATGAACAAAGCTAGCGGAGGTGATGGAATTCCAGTTGAGCTATTTCAGTTCCTGAAAGATGATGCTGTGAAAGCGCTGCACTCAATATGCCAGCAAACTTGGAAAACTCAGCAGTGGCCACAGGACTGGAAAAGGGCAGTTTAATCCCAATCCCAAAGAAAGGCAATGTCAAAGAATGTTCAAACTACTGCACAATTGCACTCATGTCACATGCTAGCAAAGTAATACTCAAAATTTTCCAAGCCAGGCTTCAACGGTACATGAACTGTGAACTTCCAGATGTTCAAGCTGGATTCAGAAAAGTCACAGGAACCACAGATCAAACTGCCATTGTACGTTGGATCAAAGAAAAAGCAAAAGAGTTCCAGAAAAACATCTACTTCTGCTTTATTGACTATGCCAAAGTCTTTGGCTGTGTGGATCACAACAAACTGTGGAAATTTCTTAAAGAGATGGGAATACCAGACCACCTGACCTGCCTCCTGAGAAATCTGTACGCAGGTCAAGAAGCAACAGTTAGAACTGGACATGGAACAACAGACTGGTTCCAAATCAGGAAAGGAGTATGTCAAGGTGGTATATCATCAGCCTGCTTATTTAACTTATATGCAGAATACATCATGCAAAATGCCAGGCTGGATGAAACACAAGCTGGAATCAAGATTGCCAGGAGAAATATCAATAACCTCAGATATGCAGATGACACCACCCTTATGATAGAAAGAGAAGAGGAACTAAAAAGCCTCTTGATGAAAATGAAAGAGGAGAGCGAAAAAGTTGGCTTAAAGGTCAACATTCAGAAAACGAAGATCATGGCATCTAATCCCATCACTTCATGGCAAATAGAGGGGAAACAAAGGAAACAGTGTCAGACTTTTTTTGCGGGGGGGGGGGCCTCCAAAAATCACTGCAGATGGTGACTGTAGACATGAAATTAAAAGAAGCTTACTCCTGGGAAGAAAAGCTATGACCAACCTAGACAGCATATTAAAGAGCAGACATTACTTTGCTGACAAGGTCTATCTAGTCAAAGCTATGGTTTTTCCAGTAGTCATGTATGGATGTGAGAGTTGCACTATAAAGAAAGCTGAGTGCCAAAGAATTGATGCTTTTGAACTGTGGTGCTGGAAAAGACCCTGAGAGTCCCTTGGACTGCAAGGAGATCAAACCAGTCAATCCTGAAGGAAATCAGTCCTGAATATTCACTGGAAGGACTGATGCTAAAGCTGAAACTCCAATACTTTGGGCACCTGATGCAAAGAACTGACTCATTGGAAAGACCCTGATGCTGGAAAAGATTGAAGGCAGGAGGAGAAGGGGAAAACAGAGGATGAGATGGTTGGATAGCATCAGTGACTCGGACATGAGCTTGAGCAAGCTCCGGGAGTTGGTGATGGACAGGGAAGCCTGGGGTACTGCAGCCCATGGGGTCACAAAGAGTCAGACATGTCTGTGCAACTGAACTAAACTGAATATACATAAATATGGTTTGAGACCAAAAGGCATTTATTTCTGAAAAGCAGAAAAACTGTCAGGGAACGTTTAACAGGAGGATTCCTATGTGCTGTTTCTTATAAAGCCTCTGTTCCTTATCAGTTCCTGGCAACAGGAATGAGTGGAACGGCAAGCCGCTCCCAGGACTGAGGTCATAGGATGAAACACATGCATGAATCTCCTTCAGGAAACATTCTCCTTACCACAATACTGCTTAGTCTCGATCCTCTTTCTTGAGATATGGGTTGTCTCCTGACCTTATCACCATTGTTAATCCCTTGTTCCCTTGACAACGGTTGCTGTACCTTTGGTTTTCTGATCTTTATCATTGTTGAAAGAAATTCCTTGTACAACAGCCTATATATACTCACAGAAAGATCATTAAAGCACCCTTGCTCCACCAGAGGCTTGGGTACCCGTGTCTTTCTTTCTCTCTCCCGCCACTCCCTCCCTCCCTCTGGCTAATTCTGTAAAGTATGGAAACCCTCCAAGCTCATTCTCCTGCCCGGGCTTTCAAGACCTCCTCGAGAGGGCGCCCTGTGCCTTCGTGAATGATGCAAGCCCTGTTCTAGGGTTTTATTGGTTCTCTGCATAAACCAGAGAATATCAGTTTCATTCTCTCTTTCACTTTCTTATCATCGACTCTGGACCACCAGGTTCTGGTCCATTAAAGGACCACAACAATAGCAATTTTTAAATTTGTGTAAGTTGGCTCGTGGTTCTTTTATATAATTTTCCTTACTTTGATTCCTTTAGGGGGTAGGGGTAACAAGCATGAACTACTTTAGAAATTCAGGAAGAAATAATAAAAATTACATCAAATAGTGATTCATTTCACTAGTTGCAGAACAGAAATGTCTTCAGTTTTAGTGTGCCTGATTTCACTTTTGAGGACTTATATTGAAGTAGATTTGGGACGTGGGGATAGAGCCAATACAAAAAATTGTAGGCCATGAAAATTATAGGTCACTCACACCAAATAACATCTGGGCACTGACATTTCACAGGAAGGATGCAAGTTAACTATTTCTACCAAAATAACCAGAATAATGAGTCCTATTTGGATACTTTAACACTGGCAATCAAAGTTTGAAGTACACATAATCTGCTAGATTACTGTGTTCTCTATTTGGGGAAACAAGGGAAATCAGCAATGGACTCTGTGGTAATGAACATGAGTTTCTCTGTTGCAATTACAGCCTCAGGACCCAATCATTGCTTGCTGATAATTCTTAATGGTCCACTTGTGAATTCCATCAGAAAAGTGAAGAAAAATTTTTTATAAATTGAGAATAAGTTTATGCATAATTCTTGACCCTGAAATGTGATACACACAGGATATGAGTCTATCAGGAAAACTGTATCTGCTCCTCAAAGCTAGAGGTCCCAAGTAAGAGCAAAAGTTAGAAAAAGATTGGATAACTCAGACGATTGGACATGTGTTATGACAGCCCTTGCTCTTCAGTTCAGTTCTGTTCAGTCACTCAGTCGTGTCTGACTCTTTGCGACCCCATGAATCGCAGCACGCCAGGCCTCCCTGTCCATCACCAACTCCCAGAGTTCACTCAGATTCACGTCCATCGAGTCCGTGATGCCACCCAGCCATCTCATCCTCTGTCGTCCCCTTCTCCTCCTGCCCCCAATCCCTCCCAGCATCAGAGTCTTTTCCAATGAGTCAACTCTTCGCATGAGGTGGCCAAAGTACTGGAGCTTCAGCTTCAGCATCATTCCTTCCAAAGAAACCCCAGGGTTGATCTCCTTCAGAATGGACTGGTTGGATCTCCTTGCAGTCCAAGGGACTCTCAAGAGTCTTCTCCAACACCACAGTTCAAAAGCATCAATTCTTCAGCGCTCAGCCTTCTTCACAGTCCAACTCTCACATCCATACATGACTACCGGAAAAACCATAGCCTTGACTAGACGGACCTTAGTCGGCAAAGTAATGTCTCTGCTTTTGAATATGCTGTCTAGGTTGGTCATAACTTTTCTTCCAAGGAGTAAGCGTCTTTTAATTTCATGGCTGCAGTCACCATCTGCAGTGATTTTGGAGCCCAAAACCATAAAGTCTGACCCTGTTTCCACTGTTTCCCCATCAATTTCCCATGAAGTGATGGGACCAGATGCCATGATCTTCGTTTTCTGAATGTTGAGCTTTCTGAATGTTAAGCCAACCTTTTCAGTCTCCACTTTCACTTTCATCAAAGGGCTTTTTAGTTCCTCTTCACTTTCTGCCATAAGGGTGGTGTCATCTGCATATCTGAGGTTATTGATATTTCTCCTGGCAATCTTGATTCCAGCTTGTGTTCCTTCCAGCCCAGCATTTCTCATGATGTACTCTGCATATAAGTTAAATAAGCAGGGTGACAATATACAGCCTTGACGTACTCCTTCTCCTATTTGGAACCAGTCTGTTGTTCCATGTCCAGTTCTAACTGTTGCTTCCTGACCTGCATACAGATTTCTCAAGAGGCAGGTCAGGTGGTCTGGTATTCCCATCTCTCTCAGAATTTTCCACAGTTTATTGTGATCCACACAGTCAAAGGCTTTGGCATAGTCAATAAAGAAGAAATAGATGTTTTTCTGGAACACTCTTGCTTTTTTGATGATCCATTGGATGTAGGGAATTTGATCTCTGGTTCTTCTGCCTTTTCTAAAACCATCTTGAACATCAGGAAGTTCACGGTTCACGTACTGCTGAAGCCTGGCTTGGAGAATTTTGAGCATTACTTTAAGCAAGCCTAAGTCAAGTGAAGCCAGAAGTAGAAAATATACACATATAATCTCAACCAGTGTGATATTTATTTATTAAAATGAGCAAGCTAAAGTCCATTCCTATTGATCAGAGAAATTAGGAAAAAAAAAAAAAAAACTCCTGTAAAATTCATTGTGTAGACAATGAGTAACACAGGAGTTCAAAGGAAAGTGAATGTAACTCAAGGTTGGGGCACTTTGTAGTGTCTTAAAGGAAAAACAGTACCTAGAAAAGAAGGGAAAAGTGAATATGGTATATGCAACCCAACTTGGATAAATTTCCTCTCTAGCAGTTTTGTAATTGTGACATAAATAGAGCTCTGACTGAGGACTGAGTAGGATCAGGAGCGAAATGGTTAGCAGGCCCTGGGTCTTTTCCAAAATGTCTGTAATATATTTACTTCATTAGACATTTGGCCTACATCAAAAGGTTCTGGAAATTTGGTTCTACTCAGAATGCATATTTGGTTCATGTCAAATGGTTTTGCACAGGAAAAATAGCAAGGACCTTTTGGCATGGATCAAATGCCTTATGGATATTTTGGACAGGACCAAATGTCCTGCAAAGATAGAAACTATTAAGTCTGAACAACTTATAGCAACTAGAAAACAGCATACCAACTGCGTAGCAAAGCTTCAGAAGATAATAGAGTGAGGAATCCTGAGATCACATTGATTTGTTCTGAAATGTATAACTAACCTTCTCTGAGTGAGAACAAGCTTTTTTTTTTCCTTTTTAGTCCATTTATATTTTATTTTTTACATTAAATGTCTTATATTTGAGTTTTACTTAAAATGTAGGGGAAGATCTTTCTGAAAAGATTCTAATACTCTACTGAAAAGATTCTATTGCAAACTACAGAATCCTTTTATGATACTCATAGTGAATTCCTAAATTTACTGTGAGCTAACATTTTCATTATATTTTAATTGCTTCAAAAAGATTCTGGCTATACTTACTACGGAGGAGCAATGATTATTGTTTTGCTCTCCAGTGTCACTGATCAAAAATCACAACACAAAGGTTGTCTGTGTGCTTCTTTTAAGAATCCCTGAAGTCCCTTTCTTTGGCCATGCAAGTGGGAGGACTATCTCACACAGATATAAATAAAACGCTTTACTAACAACATTCTGAGAACACCATGGCTCAGTACTATTCATGCCAAATGTAACTGATCCTGGGCTCGAGCTTGGGGCTGGTGTCAGTGGCTTTTACCTATTGAGAACTTTGTAAGGTGGCAAGCTCTTACGTGTCCCCGAACAGTGATTTCCCAGGGACTTTAGAAGGTTTAAAAATATTTTCCTTCCATCTCAACACAAAGACTACTGTCTTTAAGTAATACCACTAGCAGTTGACATTTGAAACTAACAGGCAGCACATGTGCATGAGGGTGATAAGACCTGGCACATGTTGCTGTGGCCTCCTGGGATTTTAGAACACTACCAGCTCCAGCTGGCAGCCGTCATGCATGGCCCAGTGTGCACTGCTTTGGGGAAACTCGAGCCCCGCCCTGACTGTGATGGGGACATGTCCGATTGCAATATGGTTATTTTTGAAGACATTTGAAACAAGTGATCTCCTGTATGAATTAAAAAAAAAAAAAAAAGGAAAGAAAAAAAAAAAGAGGTAAAATGTTAAGCTAAGAGATCTTAATGGGAACAGTAATATCTGGTGTAAAACAGTTAAAGCAGCCAAAGGGAGAATAAAGGACCATTAGAGAGGAATTTTTTTTTAAATAACAAAGGAAAATCAATGAGAGAAATGAGACTAAAAGGGAAAATTTCTTGTGAGGATCATTCAGAAAAACATACTGGAAAAAGGTACTGATATGGGGAAGGGGAAATGAAAACCAGTTAAATGTTAAAATTACAGAAAGGGAAAGAGAAGGGAAAAGGGAAGGGAAGGAAAAAGAAAGGGAAGGAAAGAAAGAAAAGAAAGAAGAAAAGAAAGAAAAAAAAGAAAGAAAGAAAGAAAGGCATAATGGTCCATTATGAAAGAAAAAATATAGCTACCAAATTTCCCCAATCCCTGTGGGAACCAAGATGGCACCTACGGAATAAAAGGCAAGGGATGAGAAGCTGAGGATGGAAGAAGAGGGGTGGACACAGTACTTTGCCATGATAGAAGATGCTAGGGCCAGAGGAGCAAGGAAAGCCAAAAACCTCCCAGGGAAAACAAAATTCGAAATGCTAGAAGACTCAGGAAAAGTACCAAACCCAAAAGGATACATAGACAAGCATCTTCAAAACAGCTAAAATTTTATGAGTGACAGTTTCATGATGGGTTACTGAAATGAACTACAGTATCAGAAAGCTAATTTTGAGACTGATGTCTAGAAAGATATCACTCTCACCTTCAAAATATCTGTTGTTAATATTGTCACAGACAGGAACCATACTGAAGAGGTTAGAGACTGACTCAGCAAGAGAATTATATTCTTAGGTGTTTTGTGGACCTTCAAAATATTTCTTGCATTTTATACAATTATAATTTGGAGAAAAAATGTTACTGAGATTTTTTCAATCACTAAAATAATTTCAAGATGGAACCAGGCAAAAAAAGAGTTCAAATCCAGACTTCAGTCTTTGATAGGAAAATGTCCTTTGAGGAAAAAAATTAAAAGATATTTTTTAAAGTTTGTAAATAAGTCTCTCTGAGCCTTAATTTCATTCTTCATCTATAAAATGGGCACCAGAAAATCTACTGTTAAAGACATTGAGCATAAAACAAGTAAACATAAAGCTTCTGGGTCAAAGACTAGCTATAGTAGCCACAAAAAACAGTACATGAAATACGTGTTTAGGCAATAGAAAATGAAATGTACTAATATTTTATCCTCCACTAACATTCGTCTTTTGGGAAAAAAAAGTACAATGAGTACCTACTATGTGCCAGACACTCTTCCTGATATATTGGTGAGAAAATAATAAAAAAAATTCCTTCCTTCCTAGACTTTATATGCCACTGGGGGAAAAAAGTGTTCAGTAAATGATATAGTATGTTTAGAACCTAATACTTATTACAGAAAAAAAGTAAAACAAAATAGGGTAGAATAAGCAATTGACCTCTTTTATGTGAGACATTCAAGTACAAGAGCTACTTAGCACAAATAACTGATGTAAGGAAGTACCAATTTGGATTCCTCCAAGTAAATTTTTGATGTTTGATACATGGATGGCACTTTGTTATTGTTACCCAAAAGCTTAAATAAGCTATGTCTGCTGTAAGAATCTTACCTTGAAATATTCTAACAACTGTACTCCATTTTCATATTATTCTTAATATGAAAGAATAATAGAAAATCTATTTTGCCAATCTGAAGAAAATGAAAACACTAATTCAAAAAGATATATGCACTGTAATGTTCATAGCAGCATTATTTATAATAGTCAAGATACGGTAGCAACCTAAGTGTTTATCAACAGATGAATGGATAAAGACGTGTACACACACACACATACACACACACAATAGAATATTAACCAGAAAAAGAATGAAATGTTGCCATTTGCAACAACATGGATAGACCTGGAGGGTATTACACTTAGTGAGGTAAATCAGAGAAAGAAAGACAAATACTATATGCTTTTATTTATATGTGGAATATAAAAAATAAAACAAATAAATGAATATACCAAAACAGAAAGAGATTCACAGATACAGAGAACAAACTAGTGGCTATTGTGAAAAGAGGAAAGGGGGAAGGGGCAACACAGAGGTAGGGAATTAAGAGATATGAACAACTATATATAAAGTAAATAGGCTACAAAGACATTAGCACAGGGAATATAGTCAATATTTTATAATAACTTAAATGGAGTACGACTATATACATACTGAATCACTATGTTACATAGCTGAAACTAATATTAAAAATTAACTATACTTCAATTAAAGTAATTAATTTAAAAAATAAGTAAAACAGCCATTTCTTTTGACCTCACAGCAAAAGTACTGATTAAGGCCATGTTCATCATCAGTCTTCAGAGGCTGTCCTTAAGGCATTCCCCATCTCCCTGTGGTCTTATTTTACCTACTTTCTCTTGCCTGTTTTGCCATTAGACCAAAAACTCTGCAAAGACAGGGATTTTTGTATTTTTTTTTTCACTGAAGTATCCCTTGGCCTAGTATTGCCTGACATGTAAGAAGTTCTTGGTGCATGGCTGAATGAATGAAAGGAAGTAATTAAAAATTGTTTTTAGAAAGGAACCACCATTTAGGAAATCATTAAGATACTTCCATAATTAATAAAAGGCCTGGAATTCAGAGATTAGACATTTGTGGTTTCAAGTACTTAAAATACTGAAGGTGTGTGACATATAATGAAACACCGCAGAGGCTTGTGAATGGGAGCAAATCACTTATCAAGGGAGCTGCCCAGCTTCTGACGTCAATAAATGGTGGTTTTATCATTTTCTACTCATGACTGAGCACATCTGTATGCGGCAAGTTATTTGCTAGAGTAGTGCAAGGACTACTTCCCTAGGTCAGGAAGATTCCCCTGGAGAAGGAAATGGCAACTCACTCCAGTATTCTTGTCTGGAAAATCCCATGGACGAAGGAGCCTAGTAGGCTACAACCCATGGAGTCTCAAAGAGTTGGACACAAATGAACAACTAACAAACAGTACAAGAACTGGAGAGTCAAGATCTCAGGATGTAGCCCTCTTACTTTATAAAAGTCATTTTAATATAATAAAATTCTGATCCCTAATCTAACAATACAGAGCAGCCTGGTGAAGTGGTCAAGAGTACAGATATGGCTTAAACTAAGTGAGTGACCTGGACAGGTCACTGCATTTTCCATGCAGTTTCCTCACAGATAAAAAAGGAAAGACAGTAACATCAGTAAGTAACAGTACCTATATCTCATCAAATTATTTTTAGGACCAAATGAAGTAATGTATATTTAATTGCTTTAAAAACTGAAAAAGAACTTTGGAAAAAGATATTCTCAAAATATAAGGTATGGTTAATATTCAGAAAAATTCCAGGTTTATGCAAGACTTGGAATTATATTCTTATTTATACTTAAGGATGTAATTCTGAATGAATCCTTACTTTTCATGTCTGGTTAACTCCATCATTATGATGATAAAATTGCTTATTTTCAAAAATTTTACAAAACAAACAAATTTTACATACACCTTCCTGGATGTCAACATTCTTTAAAACATTCTTTTCTTTTAAAGAATGTCATTCATTCTTTAAAAGAAAGAAAAGACAGAAAAACAATAAAACGTTTCAAAATCAAATCAAATGTATGTCTGGCAGAAGGACGGACACTACAGATCAATGGGAGAGCCCAGCAATAAACGCATACGTCTACAGTCATGTGATTTCCAACAAGGATGCCAAAACCATTCAATGCGGAAACAAGTCTTTTCAACAAATGATGCTAAGACAACTAAACAGCCACATACAAAAGAATGAAGTTTGATCCTTAGCATCACACCAAATACATATTTTTCAGTTCAGTTCAGTTCAGTCCATCAGTTGTGTCCAACTCTTTGTGACCCCATGAATCGCAGCACGCCAGGCCTCCTTGTCCATCACCATCTCCTGGAGTTCACTCAAACTCACGTCCATCGAGTCGGTGATGCCATCCAGCCATCTCATCCTCTGTCGTCCCCTCTTCCTCCTGCCCCCAACCCCTCCCCACATCATTTTAACTATTGATAAAAACAAAGACCTAAGAGTAAAAACTAAAACTATAAAAATTTTAGAAGACAACATAGGGGTAAAACCTTCATGACCTTGGATGTGGCAAAAAGGATTTAAAAATACATCAAAAGCAAACAATGAAAGAAAAAATATATAAACTGGACTTTGCTAAAATTAAAAACTTTTGTGCTTCAAAGGACACCATCAAAAAGTAAAATGACAATCAACAGAATGGGAAAAAATGTTTGCAAGTTATATGTCTGATAAGGGACTTTATCTAGAATATACAAAGAACTCTTATAACTCAATAATAAAAAGACAAAAGACCCAGTTAAAAACAGGTAAAAGAACTAAATAGATAATTTCTCTAAGGAAGATACATACATGGATAATAAGTATATGAAAAAATACTTGATATCATTAGTCAACAGAGAAATGCAAATCAAAACCACTGGGATGGTTAACATCAAAAAATCAGATAACAAGTATTGATGAGAATGTGGAGAAACCAAGGCTTTACTATACTGCACGGAGCGAGAATGTGGAGAAACCAAGGCTTTACTATACTGCACGGAGCCTAGTGGGCTGCCATCTATGGGGTCACACAGAGTCCGACACGACTGAAATGACTTAGCAGCAGCAGCAGTAATGTCAAATGGTGCAGTCACTTCGGAAAAATAGTCTGGCAGATCTTCAAACACAGAGTTACTGTATGACCCAGGAGTACTCATCCCAGGCATATACCCAAGAGAACTGAGAACATACATCCTCACATAAATTTGTACACAGTGTTTACAGTAGCATTATTCATAATGACCAGGGGAAGGAAAGAACCAAAATGTTCATCAATTGACGAATGGATAAAGTACTGTGGTATAGATTTTAAATGAATATTATTCAACCATAAAAAGAAAGTTCCGAATACATGGTACAACAGGGGTGAACCTTGAAAACACTGTGCTATAGGAAAGAAGACAGTCACAATAGACTACATTTTACATGATTCACTTCATGTGAAATGTCCAGAGCAGGCGAATCTATAGAGGTGAGGAGAAGACCAGTGGTTGCTCAGGACTGAGGCATAAGAAGGGAACAGCATAAGATATGGGGTTTATTTTTGAGGTGATATTCTAAATGTTCAAAAATAGACTGTGGTAATGGTTGCACATATGTGTAAATATACTAAAAACTATTGGACTATACATTTTAAAACAGGTAAGTTGAATTGTATGTGAAACTATATCTCAATAGTGCTGTTAAAAAAGCATATGTATATAATTCAGTTTTTACAAACTTCACAAAAAGATTTTTTTCCTCTCCCCCCTCCCTCTTTTTTCAATCTCTCTGAAAATTAATTTACCACACAGCCTATCTGGGTTATTACTTTTTTAAAAGATGTCCTTTCATTGCCTTTGTTTTGATTATACAAAGTGTGACAGATAATAGCAATTAAAAATGGCTGAATATAAATATTTAAAGCTAAATAATCCATTTATTTTCTTCCTTATTTCTCAAACATAATGCCATTATACTCTTTAAACCTTGGCCAGTATCATACAGTAAGGGTGTGAATATGATTGAGTAGCAATAATCATAATAATCTCCCTAACTCTGACGACAATAATAATGCTATCTATTAATAATGTCAATTAAGTGTTCACTATGCTAGGGAGTTTACATGAATAATCTCATTTATACTTTACAATAATAATCCCAAGAGGTAGATATCATTATCCCAGTTTCACAGGTGAAGAAATTAAAATTTTGAGAGATTACCTACCTGGACCAAGAGCAACTGGTGTAGGTCGAATGTGCACTCAGATAACAGAACTCAAGATCTTAACCACCTTGATACACTTCTTGGATAATATTGTATACACAAATAAAAATCATGTAACACATTTCTGAGAGTTGCAATTTTTGAAACTGCAAATTATGTCTCCAAGCCACATAAAGGAAAAGATCTAATTCACCAAAAGTTCAACAAAAATAAAAATTTCACAGCTGGAAGGAGCACCATAAATCATTTAGTTTGATGACAACTTCACGGAAGTAATAAAACTGAGGATTTAGGGACTTTTGTTTAATGCTTACAAAATAAGGTAATCTCAATAGTGATGCTTTTTCTATGGTTAAAATTAATTTAAAACTCATTCATTCATTCACTTATTCATTAAGCCATTTTTCATCTCAGTCAACAACTGTATATTAAATGTCCGCTATATGCTAGGTTACAGACCCTAGAAAGTCAAAGAGGAATATGACAGTTCTAGTTCTCAAGGAAATGGCAACCCACTCCAGTGTTCTTGCCTGGAGAATCCCAGGGACGGGGGAGCCTGGTGGGCTGCCATCTATGGGGTCGCACAGAGTCGGACACGACTGAAGCGACTTAGCAGCAGCAGTTCTCAAGGGGATCACACTCTGGGAAGGAGGTGGTCTTAAGCAATACATGTAAACTAGTATCTATAACATAATGTGATAAGCAACACTGAATATACATGGTAGGGAGTTATGAGTCTGTTGCCTTCACCAAGAAAATCATTAAGAGATAAATTGTTCTTTTCCAGGAAGAAGGTAGAGAAATTTAACATGGAATGGTTAGACATTGCAAATACTTTAGAACTGATTGGAACAAAGCCACTGAAAGTGGGAGACTGTTATTAGCATGTCTCTTTATTCTGATGTTCTGACCTCTGGGCTTTATAGACTCTGGAAAGTCCAACCAATCCATAGCATCCCCCCCAAACTCCCACCCCATACACACCCTCTTCTTCTCTCTCTATCAGGCATTTATACTCCTGGGCAATATTTCCCTGCCCTTATCACCCTAGGGCCAGGTACCAGACAACTTAGAACAGCCTCCTACACCCCAAAATTCACTAAAGTTATAAAACCAGCAAACCTAAGTCTGCTTACCTGTCCTTCCACAGAAGTCACAATAGATTTGCCCACACTCCCTACTGCCATCCCACTTCTGCTTCTCGACTAACTCTGGTGCTTTCCCCCATGGCTCTGTGTGGGATGGCACACCCCTTCCTCTTCAGAACTGCAAATACCTTTCCAGTAGCAACCTGTCTCCTGATCTGCAGACTTTACCATACATGAATAATAATAAAACCTACATTTTAAAGCAGAGATACAGTAAGTTCTACTTCATAACTAGAAAGGGCTAAGATAGTATATGGCCTTGTCTGTCTCACTGAGGCATTTTAAACTACTCAGCAAACACTGGAAGCAAAAGAATGGTTTCAAGAAGGAGCATACCATGATGAGAATGACATTAAAAAAGAAAATTACTCAGGTCGCAGTGTGCTTACTGAAGTGGAGGGAAGTCATTCTGAATGTAAGGAAACTAGGCAGAAAATTACTGCGTAAAATAGGAAGTGGAGAAAATCTCGAGACTTTTTTTTTTCTGTTCCTGCACTGTTTCATCTATCCTTCACACAGAAACTAGAGATACTGTCAAAACACATCAGGTCATGTCCTCTGCTCAGACTTGTCAATGGGCTTCTATTTTACTCAGCGTAAAAGCCAGTCCTTTCAGTGGCATGCAGTGCTCCCACACAGTCTTTCTTCCCATCCCTTCCCATCTCCTGCTGTGCTCCCCATGGTCATTCTGCTCCAGCCACACTGTGCCCCTAGCTTCTTCAAGCACACCGGGCTCTGCAACTCTGGAAGTGGCTATTCCCTTGACTGAGATCGCTAAATGACTCTTACTTTCTTCAAGTCTATATTCAATGTTACAGTCTTCCCTGTCCATTCCCTTTTAAAACTGCAAATTCCCTCACTTCCTGGAAAATCCTATTTCCTTGCTTGCTTGATTTTTCTCCCATAGCACATACTATCATTGGCCATACTTAACATTTTACTTATTTATTCTGCTCATGGTGGCTCAGACAGTGGAGAATCTGGATGCAACACAGGAGACCTGGGTTCAATCCCTGGGTTGAGAAGATCCCCTGGAGAAGGACATGGCTACCCACTCTAGTATTCTTGCCTGGAGAATTCCATGGACAGAGGAGCTTGGTGGGCTACAGTCCACCAAAGAATGCAAAGAGTCAGACACAACTGAGCAACTTTCACTTTCACTTTTCATTCTGTTCATAATCTCCCTCCATCAGTATGTCATCTCTACAAGGACAAGGCTCATTGCTTGTTCTATTCATTGCTGTATCTCCATAATCTGCTCAGTACATAATGGGTATATGAGTTCATCTAAATATCTATATAGAAGTTGGTGCGAGTGTTAAAAGAATGAACAGTAAGAATAGGTTAAAAGTCTTAAAAGTTCTCATAAGGAAGAAGAGAATTCATGGTAGGCAAAGGAATAAAATGGAAGAAGCTGCCTTGGGTACCCTTTGTCTTCTAACTCCAGGTCTTATGGTTTATCCTTATTTAACCCTGCATATCTTCTTCTAAAACAATAGTTTTTCATTTTTGTGTTATGCTTGGGTCCTCTTTTGGCAGTCTGATGAAATCTAAAAATCATTCCCAGAGCAATGTTTTTAAATGCATAAAACATATAGGATTACAAAGGAAAGTATTTTGAAATACAATTATCAAAGTATTTTAAGCTATAATATAAAAATATAATTTGCATCTTTACTAAGATCTAGCAGCTGATCTAATAACTCCTATATTTTTAAAATGGCAATGGCTGTAAATAATATTTTACAACCTCTACAACTGTAATGTGACAGAAAAATATTTGTCATTTCTAATGACTGCAAAGTCAAGGTATAGCTACTACAGTGGTTTACGGCTTGTATTCCCAGGAATTCTTTCATTCAGAGCTTAGTGAAAGTAAGTACATGATTTTTTGTTTTGCATCTAAGTTCAGACTCCTGATTCTGTTCCCCAAAACCTTAGGGGTCTATAGAAAACAGGATAAGAATTCCTCCTCTAGGATCAATCTCAGGCAATATTCAAAGGGGAAGGAGAGGATTAAAATTAAGTACCCTTCAATACATACAATGGAATGCTACTCAGCCATAAAAAATAATGAAATGATGCCATTTGCAGCAATATGGATGGATCTAGAAATTACCATAGTAATTCAGAAAGACAAATTACCATATGATATCACTTATATGTGGAATCTAAAATATGACATCAATGAATTTATCTATGAAACAGAAACAGACTCACATAGAGAACAGACTTGCGGTTGCCAAGGCGAAGGGGAGGATGGGGAAAGGATGGATTGGGAGCTAGGGGTTAGCAGATGAAAGCTACTGGAAAAAAATATTTTTCCAGGGAACTATATTCATTATCCTGGAATAAACCATAATGGCAAAGAATATGAAAAGGAATGTATATATACATGTATAAACTGAATCACTTTGCTGTACAGCAGAAATTCACACTACATTGTAAATCAACTATACTTAAGTAAAGTTTAAAATAAAATAGAAACTAAGTAACTTTCTGTTCCCTCAGCATCAGAAAGTGGAGACAAAAAACAAACAGAAGTGAAACAAAACTATTTTTCAAAATTCCTTTAACTGTAGATAATCTTTTTCATTTAATACTTAGAGACTAGACCTAAAAATGCAAGTATTTCTGAATGTTAGAATATCAAGATGAATGAATTTCACTAATAGGACAAATAGTTACTTTCTAACATTGATGAGAAATTCAAAAGCACAAAAGACTCAAAATCAGCACACAGATCCATGGCAGGGGGGAGGGAGTATGCTGGGATGAGTCAATAGGAAGAAAGAAGATAAATTTTGAAATTTAGATTTATACCACCCTGTGTATCTTTCTCTCTTCCCTAAAAAGTAAAAGCTATGTTTCAAAATTCTTTATGTTCTCTTCACAGTCCCTGCAGGCAGCTTAGCAAGAATTATGGTTTGGAATTCTTCTTATCCTGATTGTCATCTCTAGCTTTTGGCAACAAAGTTGGAAAATACTTCATACCAGATGCCCTTTTGGGAGATTCACAATTCATGTTAGCATTCAAAATATTCTAGAGTCCTGTAATAGACAAATTTGCTTAACGTCATTTAATCCAGTATTTCTCAACCTTTTTGCTTGTTTTTTTTTTCCAGTTGTTAGAAATATATTAATTTTTCTTCCAGTTTTATTGGGATATAATGAACATGTAGCACTGTACAAGTTTAAGGTGGTCAGCATAATGGATTTGACTTATATCTGGAAACTACCACAATAAGGTTAGTGACCTTCAGTCTTCTCATGTAGATACAAAAATTTTTTTTTAATAGAAAAAAATTTTTTTTTCCTTGTGAAAACTCAGGATTCATGCTCTTAACCTTGATACCTAACTTACAGCAGTGTTATTTATATTTGTCATGTTGTATATTACATTCCTAGTACTTATTTATCTTATAACTGGAAGCTCAGACCTTTTGAACACCTTTATGCTAATCCTCCTCTCATACCTCCTGCCTCTCATAACCACAAATGTGATCTCTTTTCTTATGAATTTGTTTTTAAAGAATAATCCACCTGGAATACTAAGTTAGTTCCTGGTATACAGCATAGTGATTCAATATTTCTATACATTTCAAAATGATCACCATAGTAAGGCTAGTTACCATGTCACCCTACAAAGATATTACATAATTACTGACTATAGTCACACGGTGCATTTTATACCCATGACTCATTCATTTTGTAACTAGAAGTTTGTCCCTCTTAATGTCCTTCACCTATTTCTGTCTTCCCCTAACCCTGTTCTCCTCTCTGGCAACCACCTGTTTGTTCTCTCTCTCTATGGCTCTGTTTTGCTGTGTTTGTCCATTTGGTGTGCCTTTTCAGATTCCATATGTGAGCGAAATCATACAGCATTTGTCTTTCTCTGCCTGATTTCACTTAGCACAACACCCTTTAGGTCCGCCCATGACTTAGCACAACACACTCTAGGCCCACTCGTGTTGTTGCAAATGGCAAGATTTCTTTTTTTCTTTTCAAAGGCTAATATTACATAGTGTTATGGTCCATATCCATTCACCTATTGATGAGCATTTAAGGTTGCTTCCATATCTTGACTATTGTAAATAATGCCACTCTGAACATGGGGTGCATGGATATATCTTTTCAAATTAATGTTTCGGTATTTTTCAATTTATTTGATCAAACTTTTTTCCATTTGATACATATGTCTATCATAGCCACTAGAAGACTTTATTGCAGTTAGTGGTTGTGCAGGGACTGCCTTCTATAAGGACACAAATTCCTTTGGCTCAAGGAAAATGTGTTGTTCATCTTTTCATTGTCAATCTAGACACCTAGATGGTATGTAAACGTTGCTTGATGGCTGGTGGGTTGACTATTTGAATCACAAATCAGAGAGATAAAAAGAAATGCTTTGAGCCAAGTTCTCTGTCTATACTACCTCTACAACTTGAAAGGAGCCTTCAGAAGCCTGATGAAGTGAGGTTAACAGCAGGAAAGGAAAACAAAGGATAAATGGCTGTTATCAGTAAACTTTTCCCTGAAAGTTTACATGCACAGTTAAACTAAAGTAACAGTACTATCCTAGTTAAGAAAAGGAAGACATATTTCTATTCTAATCATTTCCACAGCTTTGAAATTAGAAAGATTATGTCATTGATGATTTAATCAGCACCTAATTTGCATTTCATGCAAGATTAAATGTGACATCTCAGGAAGTGTCACATTTCCTAGCAGTACATTATGGTAATTAATAGGAAGGCTTAAAGGCCAAAACTGGGATCAATCCCAAAGCATTTATAAATGTAACCTTAAATGGCTTGGATCACATTTATAGGAGATAGTAAATTAGAAAATAGATTTTCATAGAGTTACAGGTTTAAGAAAAAAAAGTATTAGTAGTTGTATTTCAACTCTTTAAGATTTTAAAGAATTTTTTTTTCACAGTCTATTTGTTTTTGGATCCTAATCAACTAATTCCACCCACTTCTGAATCCCCAATGCAGAACTAACAAGAAAACAACATATGCTGATTACAACAGGATAATACATAGCATTTTTGTTTTTACAAAACCTGATTACAAAAAAAATCAAAATTAAAACTAACATTGAAGGAGCTGAATAAGGGTCCATTATGACCAGACTACTTTCTTTAAATAGTCAATAACTGTACCGAGGGATTCCAAATACTCAAAAAGCTGATAGATGCCCAAATAACAGTCTTGTTTAAAGACTGTTTAAACTCAAGACTGAATGCTTTCTTTCCATTCCTATCTCTAACTTTTTTGAGAGTAAAGTTATCTATGTGTACCTAAAATTTAAACTGATAGCTCAGGAAGAACATTTAAATAATGAATATGGTTAAATAGGCTTTGGTGTTTTAATCTGTTTCTGTATCTCTTCTAAATAGTGATTCAGATGTGTATATACACATCTGTACACCTGAAACTAGCACATTATTAATCAACTATAAAACTTAAGAATAAATAGAGTTTCTTCTATCACAAATTTCTTTATAGTAAACTACCTAACTCTTCATGCCCATATCCAAATCATCGAGTTCTACAAGTGCTCCTTTCCAATACTATATTCAAAATCTCCCACTGTCACCATCTAATGCTGGTTATGAGTCCAGGGTCTCAAAATTTCCAATGTGAATTATTTTATCCTGCTCCAAACAATTTTCCACATGGTAGTCAGAACAGTATTTTAAAATATAAATTTGATCATACTGACCCCTTATTTAAGCTTTTCCATAGAATTTCCCATTGTACTTGAATAGGCACAAACTAGTTAATGTGGTCTTTATAACCTGCCTAAACTATCTCTTCAGTCACTCTGTAGGCAACCCTCCTCTTCACACTCTAAGCATGAATCAAACTGAACTTCCCTGAATTCCTAGAATATGCAAGATTCTCCCCAGATTTAGGACCACCACATGTGGCTGTTCACTATCCTTCAAATTTGGATAAATGAGAATCTTTCAGGAATCTCTCTACTTTGACTAAGCTTTCTATTATAAGCTCTTGCACAAGGATCACACTCTGTTATAGTTTCTAACATAGCTCTAATATATACTCATAGTCAACTGCTTAATAACCATATTCCTCATTAGACTATCAGTTCCACATTGACAAAGCTAACATCTATCATCCCACTACTAAATACCACTCACATACACAGTGTATACTATAATTTTAGTTAAATGAAGCAAAGTAAAATGTCAATCCAACAAAAATGTAGGTAAAAGGTAAAAATCTCTTAAAGTGAAATTTATCTCTAGTATAGATAGGAACAGCCGACTGATGTCAACAGCTGACTCACTAGAAAAGACCCCAGTGCTGGGAAAGATTGAAGGCAAAAGGAGAAGGGGGTAATGGAGACTGAGATGGTTGGATGGCATTACCAATTCAATGGACATGAATTTGGGCAAACTCTAGGAGATGGTGAGGGACAGGGAAGCCTGGTGTGCTGCAGTCCATGGGGTCACAGAGTTAGACATAACTTGGTGACTGAACAACAGCAACAACATACCCTATATCTATACCACATTCAATCTCTAGAAGTTTTACTCACAATGGATACTTTCCTGTATTCTCCATGCCACTAGAAGATAGATATTAATAGATAGATCTATATCTATAAAACACAAACCTATACTCTGTATAAGTTTGCATTATTTTTTAAGATTCCACATATAAGTGAGATTATATGGTATTTGTCTTTTTCTGACTTATTTCATTTAGCATAATGCCCTCAAAGTCCATCTGTTTTGTCATAAATGATAGGGTTTCCTTCTTTTTATGCCTTAATAATATTCCATTGTATCCACATACCACATTTTCTTTATCCATTAATCAAGGGGCATTTAGATTGTTTCCACATCTTCAGTTCAGTTCAGTCACTCAGTTGTGTCCGACTCTTTGTGACCTCATGGTCTGCAGCACGTCAGGATTCCCTGTCCATCACCAACACTCAGAGCCTACACAAATTCATGTATATCGCATCAGTGATACCATCCAACCATCTCATCCTCTGTTGTCCCCTTCTCCTCCCGCCTTCAATCTTTCCCAGCATCAGGGTCTTTTCCATGAGTTGGTTCTACGCAGAAGATGGCCAAGGTATTGGAGTAACAGCTTCAGCATCAGTCCTTCCAATGAATATTCAGGACTGCTTTCCTTCAGGATTGACTGGTTGGATCTTCTTGCAGTCCAAGGGACTCTCAAGAGTCTTCTCCAACACCACAGTTCAAAAGCATCAATTCTTTGGTGCTCAGCTTTCTTTATAGTCCAACTCTCACATCCATACATAACTACTGGAAAGACTATAGCTTTGACGAGATGGACCTTTGTTGGTGAAGTAATATCTCTGCTTTTTAATATGCTATCTAGGCTGGTCATAGCTTTTCTTCCAAGGAGCAAGCGTCTTTTAATTTCACGGCTGCAGTCACCATCTGCAGTGATTTTGGAGCTCCACCCAAAAAAGTCTGTCACTGTCTCCATTGTTTGCCCATCTATTCGCCACAAAGTGATGGGACCAGCCATGATCTTAGTTTTCTGAATGCTGAGATTTAAGCCAACTTTTTCACTCTCCTCTTTCACTTTCATCAAGAGGCTCTTTAGTTCTTCTTCACTTTCTGCCATAACGGTGGTGTCATCTGTGTATCTGAGCTTACTGATATTTCTCCCAGCAATCTTGATTTCAGCTTGTGCTTCACCCAGCCTGGCATTTTGCATGATGTACTCTGCTGCTGCTGCTGCTGCTGCTAAGTCACTTCAGTCATGTCCGACTCTGTGTGACCCCATAGACAGCAGCTCACCAGGCTCCCCCGTCCCTGGAATTCTCCAGGCAGGAACACTGGAGTGGGCTTCCATGTACTCTACATATAAGTTAAATAAGCAGGGTGACAATATACAGCCTTGACATACTCCTTTCCCGATTTGGAACCAGTCTGTTGTTCCATGTCCAGTTCTAACTGTTGCTTCTTGACCTGCATACAGATTTCTTAGGTCACAGGTCAGGTGGTCTCGTTTTCTCATCTCTTTAAGAATTTTCCACAGTTCATTGTGATCCACACAGTCAAAGGCTTTGGCATAGTCAATAAAACAGAAGTAGATGTTTTTCTGGAATTCTCTTGCTTTTTCGATGATCCAGCAGGTGTTGGCAACTTGATCTCTGGTTCCTCTACCTTTTCTAAATCCAGCTTGAATATCTGGAAGTTCACAGTGCACATACTGTTGAAGCCTGGCTTGGAGAATTTTGAGCATTACTTTGCTAGCGTGTGAGATGAGTGCAATTGTGCAGTAGTTTGAGCATTCTTTGGCATTGCTTTTCTTTGGGATTGGAATGAAAACTGACCTTTTCCAGTCCTGTGGCCACTGCTGAGTTTTCCAGATTTGCTGGCATATTGAGTACAGCACTTTCACAGCATCATCTTTTAGGATTTGAAATAGCTCAAGTAGAATTCCATCACCTCCACTAGCTTTGCTTGTAGTGATGCTTCCATGTCTTGGCCATTGTAAATGATGCTTCAGTGAACATGGGGATGTGGATATGTTTACAAGTTAGCGTCTTTGTTTCCTTTGGAAACACACCCTGAAGTAGAATTGCTGGACCACATGGTAGTTCTATTTTTAACTTCTTGAGGACCATCCATACTGTTTTTCATAGTAGCTGCAGAAATTAATACTCCCTCCAAGGTGCACAAGAGTACACTTTTCTCTATGTCCTTGCCAACACTTGATATTTCTTATCTTTTGATAATAGCCATTCTGGCAGGTATAAGGTAACATCTCATTGCTTTAATTTGTATTTCCCTGATAATTACTGATGTTGAACACTTTTTCATGTACCTGTTGGCCATCTTCATGGCTTTTTGGAAAAATGTCTTAATCTTCTGCCTGTTTTTTTAATCAGAGGTTTTTTTTGAGCTACTGAATTGCATGCGTTCTTTACATATTTTGTATAACCCTTCTAAAATATCATTTTCAATATCACAAAATATATTTTTTTCTGTCAAATAAGAGGGTACTCTAAATATAATGTGCCAAAGCAAGAATTATAATGCTACTATACAATAACAGACTTTCTCAGTTAGGTTATAATCACAAATAAAATGGGAAAAAGAGGGAGGTGGGGGGAAGAAGTTCCATGATCAGAGGACAGTGTGATACCCCCAGAGAATCACACACTGAGTAGTTCTCAGCCAGCTAAGCTGGCCCCATCACTCTCCCCTACTGCTTTAGCTTAGTTCTCCTGGCCTCTCTGAGGCTTCCCCTTTGCCTCCAGGCCAACTTTGAGAAGTTTAGACTCAATTCAGCTCACAGACTTTATTTCTACCCTGGCCTATTTACCATCTGCTGTCCAGATAATCAGTCTTTTAAGATCAGAGAGTATATCTCTTGTTTTCCTTTTCTTTTTTTAAATGCAACAGCTTATCACAGTATGATGTATTAGAAGACTGCATGAGATGGCTCAATTACCATATTTGATGAACTTACAATGCAGAATGCTAGAGAAACATTTGAATATATTAAAAAAAAACTTCTGGAAAAGAATTAGCCATAAATAGAATGAATACTAAAGAAATTTCCCTAGTTAATTGTCCAAAGAGATCTAGATGATTGTTTAGACCTCACCAATAGAGACCCATCTTGTTCAGACAGAGGTGTGAGCCTAAATGATTTCAGTAGTTTGCCAACAGAACTGTCTCATAAAAATGGCAAAATCTTCTTGAAAGAAAAGATATATAAACACACAGTGGAAACTCTGTTAACTAAGGTCCAGCTAACAGACTGTCTGGATTACCCAATGCTATACACTCATTCTCTTTGTAATACACATTGATTGGTGGTATGAACACACAGACATCCCAGTAGTAAGCTACTTTCTATTAGTGTATCTCTCAAAGATCTGTACGATCAGTCCTACTTATCATCTGAGAACTTCAAAAGCAAATTATGAGATAAGAGAATGTTAGTCCTCATTAGATTTTGAAAGCTGGGAAACAAAACAAGCACAGATTTGGAAATATGCTGGAAGCAAGTTGGTTTAAGGAAGAGCTTATATGTGAGATTAGAATTAAACTAGGCAGATGCCCTAGAAAAAAGTCTCAATATCATTCTCCATCATTATTCCTTTAAAAAAGATTGGCAGTTCCTTTTTCAAAGTATCCTGAGCCTCAGCCTGGTGGTGAAGGGGACAGCCTAATTTGAAAACAAGACTATAGACCCTGTGGTGACTCCTCCAAGTCCCTTGGTGCCCTTTATTCATTTGGAAAAACCCAAAGCTTTTATGTGATTTTTTTTTTCTTTTTGCTACTTCAAAGAATGAAAAGAAGTCCAAGTTAAATTATTTCAAGTACCTCAAAGAGCCTTTGACTAGGATAGAAGACCCCAGGGCATTAGAAATGGCTTTCTTTCTAGGACTATTTTATTTGAAGAGAAAGAAGTCTTCCTAACTTTCTCCAGGACCATGTTAACAGAGAGGTAGTATTTATTTTGTTGTATAAAGAAGATAGGGCTTCCCAGGTGGCTCAGTGGTAAAGAACCCACCTGCCATTGCAGGGGATGTGGGTTTGATCCCTGGGTTTGGAGGATCCTCTGGAAGAGGAAATGGCAACCCATTCAGTATTCTTGACTGAAAAATCCCAAGGACAGAGTAGCCTGGTAAGGCTACAGTCCATGGGGTCCAAAAGAGTTGGACACAAGTGAGCACACACACATAAAGAAGACAGGATTAATATCAAACTGGAACAAAGAGATAACTTATTTTTTCCCAAGGTTGAGGAATACTGGCTTAGGGCCTTATTTTGAGCTTTAGAAAGTAGGAGCACAACTGGAAAGCAAAAAGGAAGTTAGTTCTAAAGGTAGGTTGAGGCATTAGCCCAAAGAAATGACAATGTTGACTAGAGTCCTGGGATATCTACATAAAGAATCTTAGTGCTTATTGCCCGTAATAATAATGATAATCACATTGCTAATGAATTCTTGGAAGTAGAATGGAGAATGAGAAATTTAACTGAGAGAGGCATATTCCAGTTAAGTAGAATAACTTAATAGACCTTAGTAGAAACTTAATGGAGCTTAGTAGAAACTTAGGTAAGTTTCATTGAGAAGGTTCTATTTGAGTGGAGACTTGAAGAAGGTGAGGGAGTAAGACATGTGACTCCCTGGGGGAACAGCATTCCAGGCAGAAAGGATAACCAGAATAAATGCCTGAGCATAACAGCATCCTGATCCAGGGGTCATGTGCTTGGTCTACAGTGGGAAGATCCCCTGGAGAAGGGAACAGCAACCCACTCCAGTATTCTTGCCTGGAGAATCCCAGGGACAGAGGAGCCTGGCAGGCTACAGCCACTGGGTCACAAAGAGTTGGATACGACTAACCGACAGAGCACACAGTGACCTCTCTCGTATGATGTTGATTGTATCACAAGAAAGACACTCAGCCATTTGCCACAGATAATGTTGCTTGTTTAAAGATCTGCATAAAATAACTAAAAATAACAAAGACTCAAAATTCAGTGTGATTTGATACTGGTGGTGCTGGTGGTGAAGAACCCGCCTGTCAATGCAGGAGATGCAAGAGACCTGGGTTTGATCCCTAGGGCCCCTGATCCCCTGAAAATCTCATGGAGAAGGGAACGGCACCCACCCCAGTACTCTCCTGTGCCTGGGAAATCCCATGGACAGAGGAGCCTGGCATGCTTCAGTCCATAGGGTCGCAAAGAGTCAGACATGACTGAGCAATTGAGCACTACTAAAGAAGTATCAGCAGAGAGGAGGCCAGTGTGGTTTATCAAAATTTCAAACACCTGGCCATGGATCTTCTAATGCAACTATGTTCATAAAAACATATGAGGGACTTCCCTGGTGGTCCAGTGGCTAAGACTCTGTGCTCCCAATGCAGATGACCTGGGTTAGGGAACTAGATCCCACACGCCATAACTCAGACCAGGTACAGTCAAATAAATAGGAAAAACAACAACAACAACAACACACATGAGAAGATTCAATACCATAAAGTTCTTTGCCATCACTGAACCAGAGATGTTATATCTATGGGTCTTTCCCTAAGAGGAACCTCCTACTCAATGTTGTAGGCTTTGGAACTAGAGTTCAAATCTGGGAGTTCAAGTCTTTCACTTAATTTCAAGTCTTTCACCTAATGTGTGACATTAGGCCAGACACTGACATTCTCTCAGGACCTCAGTTTCCTCATCTGTATGTTGAAATAAATCATAATATTCTCATGGGATTGCTGGGAGAATTAAATGATTAAATGGATTTTAGCACAGGGTTTGGCAAATATAAATGCTTAATAAACAATGGATAGTATCTATCACTACCTGTCCCCTTTAGAAAGTCATACCTGTTTAAATGGCTCAATTAAAGATTTTAAGTATAGCAAAACTGGCAATTTCAGATCTTCTAATAAAGGAACTAGACTGATATATGGTATAAAGAAAATATATTTCTAATAACTGAGGGAACTTGCTAGTATCAATGCACGTAATACTGCTGTTCCCAAAAAGGAATTTTATTTTATGAATCTCTTCATTTACTTAGGTGAATCAGCAAAGAAAGAAATGGAGGCTCAATCAAAAGTAACTTATAAGACCTTCAGGTTGCTAAAGGGTCTCCTATAGGAGATGAGAATGAAAATGATATAAAAGACACAAGAGGTTAAAAGCTGCAAATACAGAAATTATGAAATAATAAAAATAGCAAGGAAAGTAAGCTAAAAACAATATATAAACAATAAACATCTAAAAATAATTACATAGTTTATAAAACTATAGGATCTAGCACAAAAACCTAGAGGGCTAAAAAGACAGAGTAGGTAATAGCATACATTTTTTAGATTCCTTGCACTTACAGAAACAAAGCAAGTCATCTACACCAGTGAACTCTAAGAGAGCTTTCTGTAACAAAACAAACGTTCTATAGTCTAGGCTATCCAATACGGAGGCCCTAACCACATGTGGTTATTAATAACTTGAAATGTGGTAGTGTGACTGAGTACAATTTTCAATTTTATTTAATTATTATTAAATGTAAATAGCCACCCATGGCTAGTTGATGACTACTATACTGGACAACACATCTGTAGACAGAAGCAGCTTCCACAGCCTATCTTCAGGGCTCAAAGGAGACCCCTTCCTCGACTGCAGCCCTTTATTAACTGTGGCCCCTTGGCAGCCTTCACATATTTCTACCTAACGAGCAAAAAGAAACATGAGAGTACCACCACAAACTTGGGGTTGAAATGATTTTCCTTCTTCAGTCTTTGACCCATCTAGAAGAGGGAAAAGGCCTCCACATGTACTCGACATGACACAACACGGACCCTAAAGAAACCTTGTAGCAGAAGAAAAACCACGTTAAAAGGACTCAGCGTTATGTCTAGGGCCCCTCACTCTCGCTGCTCTAACCCTTTCGAGGTCAGTGACACTTCTGTTGTGCTTTCATAGTGCCATCTGGTGACTATCTTAGCTATTCATACTTACTACTTTTTAAAGATTTTATTTATTTAAATTTTGACTGAGCTGAATCTTTGTTGCTACACCCAGGCTTTCTCTAATTGCGGTGCACGGGCTTCCTTGAGGTGGCTTTCTCTTGTTGCGGAGCATGGGCTCTAGGGCGTGTGAGCTTCAGGAGTTGTGGTGCCTGGGCTTAGTTGTCCCACAGCATGTGGGATCTTCCTGGACAAGGATCGAAACCATGTCCCCTGCATTCGCAGATGAATTCTTAACCACTGGACCAGCAGGGAAGTCCTCATTTATACTTTTTAAATGTCTGCTTTATTTGTCACTTAACCCATCCCCACAGAAAACTGCTTGAGATCAGATACTATATTATTCATGAGTGTATTCCCAATGTACATTCCAATGCATTTTAAATATTAATATTTGTTATAAGAATAAATTGAATATACCATGTTTTCTCAAAATCTTTCATTCTTTCCTTAACACATTTATACCCTGGCTTTCATTCTCAATATTCCACTGTAATTACTTTTACCACTTTCATCAGGCTTCCCAATACACCAAGTTGGATACTTTTCAAACTCTCCTCTCTCCACTCCAAAGTCCATATGTACCAAAATGAAATTCAACATTTCCTCTCAAATTGGTTTCTCTTCCTATATTTACTAGTTTAATTAATAGTACTACATATAATCCAAGTTGCCTAAGATAAAATAATTTTTTAAAGCTAGGCATCATCCTTGATATTTCTTCATGTATCACGCTCAACTGATACCAACCACTGTGGATTCTACAGCCCTCTTTAGCATCTTTTAATCTGCCCTCTCTGCTCTGACTACAGTACCACTACCTTAGGTTAGCCCTTCACCACTTCTCATCTACATTTTCATAGGATGTAAAATAAATAAATAAAAAATGGAAACCTCACTTAAATATAGTTGGGAAACAGAAGAGGGAGCTCTCATGCCCTTTGAAGATGACAGAGCCCAAAAGGCAGACTCTTCCTCATTCCTGGCAAGGATTCGGGATTAATGAAAGGATTAATGAAAAGCCATGGACTCTTTGCTTATTATTGCCCTCCCACCTTCCTTTTCCGCTCTTTAAATGTATTCTCTTTCCTTTGCCATGCGGGGATCTGCACATGGCTTACCTTGGTTGCAGACTCAAAACTATAATTTTCTGCTGATCCTGAATAAAACTGTCTTTGCTAGGGAGACAGCTGGCAGTCTATTTGTTTCAGGTCAACAAGGACCTTCTCTGCTTTTAATCAAGCTGCTCTATAATGGGTCTTCCACGCTACCATAATAATAACTTCTCTAAAAATGCAAAAATGATCAGATAATTGGTTCTGCTGAAAACTCACTAACTCCTCCCCCTTTCTCATCTCTAGGCCTCTGGAATGAAATCCCAACTCTTTAGCATAACTTACAAAGCCTTTTCTAATGTGGCCCTTGCCTAATGCCCACTGCATGGTCTAAAGAAACATGCGGTTAGAACTCTTAAAAGTACCTGAGAGAAACAAGCACAAGGGAATTAAAACAATGCATTATAATACTTTACTGTTTGTATTTTGACCCAGTGTAGCACTCCAATCTCAGTTAGACTATGGGAGAAGGTCCTTTATTCATAAGTAAGGGCTGCTGGAATGGTCTAGATTTGCACTATTCAATATGGTAGCCACTAGCCACATATGTCTATTAAGTATATGATATGTGGCTAGTTCAAATTGAGATGTGCTCTTAGTATAAAATCAATGAAAAACTTTAAAGACAATAAAAAGAACAGGTGTAGCTTCTTACCCAAGATCCAGACTTCTGAAGGAAGGAATAGTGAAGGCAGAAGGAAGGAGCCTTGATCTCCTATTAGAAGTCAGTTCAAATCATGACATCAAACCTACTATGATAAACAGGATCTCTTCTTTGCCTAGGCAAAGTTTATTGTCTTTAAATCACTACAACAGTCTACAAGATCTACCTCAGTTCTTATCTCACTGACTTTATCTCCCACATTCTCATTCCCCCAAGTTCTAGGATTACCCCAAGCAACCTCCTCTCCTAGAGCTTACACCTTGGCTGTTCCCTCTGCCTATGACATTCTTCACATAGCAACAGGCATGGCTGGCTCTTTTCTCTTCCTTCTTTCATCCTTTTCTTATGACTCCAATTTAAAGCAGAATCCTGTGTACATATCCTTGCTCCAGTTCCCCTTTCTTGCTTCATTTTTATCCATGTGAAATTACTGTGCATTCTATTTTTTATTTGGCTATTGTCTGTCTTCAACTCAAATGTAACCCCAGTGCTTTGTGAGGAGACTACATGAGCTCTGTCTGTATCACAGACACACACACAGTTGTTTTGTACACTGATATATCCGTAGTATATAGAATAGTGCATGGCACCTAGTATGCATTCAATTATTCATGGATGAATGAATGAAAGAAAAGTATCTAAGAATTCCCATCAGTCAGCTTCTCTTTCCTCAGTCACCTTCCTGGGGCCTGAGTGCAAAACAGGAAATTTTTTTTAAGATAAAAATAATTCATTCTGACAGAAGATGAGATGGTTGGATGGCATCCCTGACTTGACGGACATGAGTTTGAGTGAGCTCCAGGAATACTGATGTATAAGGAAGCCTGACATCCTGCAGTCCATGGGGTTGAACAGAGTCAAACACAACTGAGCTACTGAACTGAACTGAACTGAATGCATTTTTTTTTAATTTATTTATTTTAATTGGAGGTAAGTTTGGGAGGAGCTACCCCATATCCAAGGTCAGGGACGGTAGCCAAGAGAAGCTACCCCACGTTTGAGGTCAGGGGTGGCGGTCGGGAGGAGCTACCTCACGCCCGAGGCAAGGGGGGGGCGGCCGGAAGGAGCAACCCCATGTCCAAGGAGCAGTGGCTACGCAGGCACAGGAGGGCTAAGAGGAGCTACTCCACTTTCAAGGTCAGGAGGGGCAGTGGTTAAGAGATACCCCTCATCCAAGGTAAGGAGCAGAGGCTGTGCTTTGCTGGAGAAGCCATGAAGAGATACCCCACGTCCAAGGTAAGAGAAACCCAAATCAGATGGTAGGTGTTGCAAGAGGGCATCAGAGGGCAGACACACTGAAACCATATTCACAGAAAACTAGTCAATCTAATCACATGGACCACAGCCTTGTCTAACTCAATGAAACTAAACCATGCCGTGTGGGGCCACCCAAGACGGGCAAGTCATGGTGGAGACGTCTGACAGAATGTGGTCCACTGGAGAAGGGAATGGCAAACCACTTCAGTATTCTTGCCTTGAGAACCCCATGAACAGTATGAAATGGCAAAATGAAAGGATACTGAAAGAGGAACTCCCCAGGTCAGTAGGTGCCCAACACGCTACTGGAGATCAGTGGAGAAATAATGCCAGAAAGAATGAAGGGATGGAGCTAAAGCATGTGGATGTGACATGATAGAAGCATTAGGTCCGATGCTATAAAAAGCACTATTGCATAGGAACCTGGAATGTCAGGTCCATGAATCAAGGCAAATTGGAAGTGGTCAAACAAGAGACGGCAAGAGTGAACGTCGACATTCTAGGAATCAGTGAACTAAAATGGACTGGAATGGGTGAATTTAACTCAGATGACCATTATATCTACTACTGTGGGCAGGAATCCCTCAGAAGAAATGGAGTAGCCATCATGGTCAACAAAAGAGTCTAAAATGCAGTACTTGGATGCAATCTCAAAAATGACAGAATGATCTCTGTTCGTCTCCAAGGCAAACCATTCAATATCACAGTACTCCAAGTCTATGCCCCAACCAGTAATACTGAAGAAGCTGAAATTGAACGGTTCTATGAAGACCCACAAGATCTTTTAGAACTAACACCCAAAAAAGATGTCCTTTTCATTATAGAGGACTGGAATGCAAAAGTAGGAAGTCAAGAAACACCTGGAGTAACAGGCAAATTTGGCCTTGGAATGTGGAATGAAGCAGGGCAAAGACTAATAGACTTTTGCCAAGAAAATGCCCTGGTCATAGCAAACACCCTCTTCCAACAACACAAGAGAAGATTCTACACATGGACATCACCAGATGGTCAACACCCAAATCAGACTGATTATATTCTTTGCAGCCAAAGATGGAGAAGCTCTATACAGTCAACAAAAACGAGACCAGGAGCTGACTGTGGCTCAGATCATGAACTCCTTATTACCAAATTCAGACTTAAATTGAAGAAAGTAGGGGAAACTGCTAGACCATTCAGGCATGACCTAAATCAAATCCCTTATGATTATACAGTGGAAGTGAGAAATAGATTTAAGGGCCTAGATCTGATAGATAGAGTGCCTGATGAACTCTGGACTGAGGTTCATGACATTGTACAGGAGACAAGACCATCCCCATGGAAAAGAAATGCAAAAAAGCAACATGGTTGTCTGGGGAGGCTTTACAAATAGCTGTGAAAAGAAGAAAAGCGAAAAGCAAAGGAGAAAAGGGAAGATATAAGAATCTGAATGCAGAGTTCCAAAGAATAGCAAGAAAAGATAAGAAAGCCTTCTTCAGCGATCAATGCAAAGAAATAGAGGAAAACAACAGATTGGGAAAGACTAGAGATCTCTTCAAGAAAATTAGAGACACCAAGGGAACATTTCATGCAAAGATGGGCTCGATAAAGGACAGAAATGGTATGGACCTAAAAGAAGCAGAAGATATTAAGAAGAGGTGGCAAGAATACACGGAAGAACTGTACAAAAAAGATCTTCATGACCCAGATAATCACGATGGTGTGATCACTCATCTAGAGCCAGACATCCTGGAATGTGAAAGTCAAGTGGGCCTTAGAAAGCATCACTACAAACAAAGCTAGTGGAGGTGATGGAATTCCAGTTGAGCTATTTCAAATCCTGAAAGATGATGCTGTGAAAGTGCTGCACTCAATATGCCGGCAAATTTGGAAAACTCAGCAGTGGCCACAGGACTGGAAAAGGCCAGTTTTCATTCTAGTCCCAAAGAAATGCAATGCTAAAGAATGTTCAAACTACTGCACAACTGCACTCACCTCTACGCTAGTAAAGTAATGCTCAAAATTCTCCAAGCCAGGCTTCAGCAATACGTGAACCGTGATCTTCCAGGTGTTCAAGCTGGTTTTAGAAAAGGCAGAGGAACCAGAGATCAAATTGCCAACATCCGCTGGATCATGGAAAAAGCAAGAGAGTTACAGAAAAACATCTATTTCTGCTTTATTGACTATGCCAAAGCCTTTGACTGTGTGGATCACAATAAACTTGGAAAATTCTGAGAGACGGGAATACCAGACCACCTGACCTGCCTCTTGAGAAACGTATATGCAGGTCAGGAAGCAACAGTTAGGACTGGACATGGAACAACAAGACTGGTTCCAAATAGGAGAAGGAGTATGTCAAGGCTGTATATTGTCACCCTGCTTATTTAACTTCTATGCAGAGTACATCATGAGAAATGCTGGGCTGGAAGAAGCACAAGCTGGAATCAAGATTGCCAGGAGAAATATCAATAACCTCAGATGTGCAGGTGACACCACCCTTATGGCAGAAAGTGAAAAGAAACTAAAAAGCCTCTTGATGAAAGTGAAAGAGGAGAGCGAAAAAGTTGGCTTAAAGCTCAACATTCAGAAAATGAAGATCATGGCATCTGGTCCCATCACTTCATGGGAATTAGATGGGGAAACAGTGGTAACAGTATCAGACTTTATTTTGGGGGGCTCCCAAATCACTGCAGATGGTGATTGCAGCCATGAAATTAAAAGAAGCTTACTCCTTGGAAGGAAAGTTATGACCAACCTAGATAGCCTGTTAAAGGTCCATGTAGTCAAGGCTATGGTTTTTCCAGTAGTCATGTATGGATGTGAGAGTTGGACTGTGAAGAAGGCTGAGCGCCAAAGAATTGATGGTTTTGAACTGTGGTGTTGGAGAAGAATCTTGAGAGTCCCTTGGACTTCAAGGAGATCCAACCAGTCCATTCTAAAGGAGATCAGTCCTGGGTGTTCTTTGGAAGGAATGATGCTAAAGCTGAAACCCCAGTACTTTGGCCACCTCATGCAAATGAGTGAAGAGTCAACTCATTGGAAAAGACTCTGATGCTGGGAGGGATTGGGAGCAGGAGGAGAAGGGGACGACAGAGGATGAGATGGCTAGATGGCATCACTGACTTGATGGATGTGAGTTTCAGTGAACTCCGGGAGTTGGAGATGGGCAGGGAGGCCTGGCATGCTATTCATGGGGTCGCAAAGAGTCGGATACAACTGAGCGACTGAACTTAACTGAATTACTTTACAATATTGTAGTGGTTTTTGCGATACATTGACATGAATCAGCCATGGGTTTACATGTGTCCCCATCCTGAACACCCCACCACCACCTCCTTCCCCATCCCATCCCTCTGGGTCATCCCAGTGCACCAGCCCTTTTAAAAGGAGGGGGAAAAAAGGGAAAACCTTGGCAGTGATAATGTATTCTTTGAGAGTAGTAATTTGCATCTCAATGTGACTGAATTTGCCAGATATGATTAGAGACTTTGTTGTGTTAAGGAAAAGAGGAAGCCTAAGCCCAACAAACACAGCTAGTGGAGGTGATGAAATTCCAGGTGAGCTATTTCAAATCCTAAAAGATGATGCTGTGAAAGTGCTGCACTCAAAATGCCAGCAAATCTGGAAAACTCAGCAGTGGCCACAGGACTGGGAAAGGTCAATTTTCATTCCAATCCCAAGGAATAGCAATGCCAAAGAATGCTCAAACTACCGCACAGGTGCACTCATCTCTCATGTTACTAAAGTAATGCTCAAAATTCTCCACGTCAGGCTTCAACAGTACGTGAACCGTGAAATTCCAGATGTTCAAGCTAGTTGTAGAAAAGGCAGAGGAATCAGAGATCAAATTACCAACATCCACTGGATCATTTAAAAAGCAAGAGAGTTCCAGAAAAACATCTATTTCTGCTTTACTGACTATGCCAAAGCCTTTGACTCTGTGGATCACAATGAACTGTGGAAAATTCTTAAAGAATTGGGAATACCAGACCACCTGAACTGTCTCCTGAGAAATATGTATGGAGGTCAAGAAGCAACAGTTAGAACTGGACATGGAACAATAGACTGGATCCAAATCGGGAAAGGAGTATGTCAATGCAGTATACTGTCACCATGCTTATTTAACGTATATGCAAAATACATCATGTGAAATTCCAGGCTGGATAAAGCACAAGCTGGAAGCAAGACTGCCAGGAGAAATATCAGTAAGCTCAGATACACAGATGACACCACCCTTATTGTGAAGAAGAACTAAAGAGCCTCTTGATGAAAGTGAAAGAGGAGAGTGAAAAAGTTGGCTTAAAACTCAACATTCCAAAAACTAACATTACTGCATCTGGTCCATCACTTCATAGCGAACATCAATGGGTAAAGAAAGGAACCAGTGACAGAGTTTATTTTGGGGGGCTCCAAAATCACTGCAGATGGTGACTGCAGCAATGAAATTAAAAGCTGGTTGCTCCTTGGAAGAAAAGCTATGAAAAACCTAGACAGTGTAGTAAAAAGCAGAGACATTAGTTTACTGACAAAGGGCTGCCTAATCAAAGTTATGGTTTTCCAGTAGTCGTGTATGGATGTCAGAGGTGGACCATAATGAAGGCTGAGAACCAAAGAATTGATGCTTGAACTGTGGTGTTGGAAAAGACTCTTGGGAGCCACTTGGACTGCAAAGGAGATCAAACCAGTGAATCCTGAAGGAAATCAGCCCTGAATATTCATTGGAAGGACTGATGCTGAAACTCTAATACTTTGGCCACATGATGAGAAAAGTCAATTCATTAGATAAGACCCTGATGCTGCGAAATATTAAAGGTAGGAAGAGAAGGGGACGACAGAGGATGAGATGATTGTATAGCATCACTCACTCAATGGACATGAGTTTGAACAAACTCTGGGAGATGGTGAAGTACTTCAAAGCCTGGCATGCTACAGTCCAGGGGTTGCAAAGGGTCAGACACAACTTAGCAACTCAACAACAACAAAGACACACAGAGTAAACTGGTGGTTGCCAGAAGGGGTGGAAATAGTGTGAAATAAGTGAAGAGGATTAAGAGGTACACAACTTCACTTACATAATAAATAAATCATGATCATGGTGAAGGTATAGATATACAATCATAAGGAACAGATAAAAAATAATACAATTATTTTAGATGGGGACAGATGGTTATTACATTTAACACGGTGATAATTTCATAATATATGCAAATGTCAGTGATTGCAAATGTAATGATTAATGATGTACATAATATGTAAAACAAGTATATTCCAGTATTTTTAAAAAGCACTGAGTATGGCTATGGAGGAAAACTGAGAAAATTGATAGTTGAGCTCTGAGGCTAGGTGTTGGGTGAATCCTTCACATGGATGTTATGGTAAGCATTGGGATGAAGAATATAATCAGGATTTCCAAGTCTTCAGTTAATAAAGGAATGTGACCAGAAAGTCAACAGATCAGAGAACCAACAACTTTCAAGCATTTCTCTCCCAAGTTTCAACAACTTGCCGCACATTCATGATAAAAGAGCTGCCTTTCAAAACATGACACTTCTACTTTGATCATGAAATCAACCACTAGATAACAGGTAGAATATCCCTCTGAAAAATAAAATGAATGCAAAACTTCATTAAAATGTGAAGAGCTACTTTTACTTTCTGTATATGAAAATGACACAACAGAATCTGGTGATGGGGTTAAAGGTTTCAAAGGAAGAAAGCAGATAAGGATAATTCAGATTCCCTGAAATAAGATCATTTACATCAAGTATTTAACAAAAACATTTTTCATAAAAGACAGCATACGTATGTTAGGTTATTTTTGCTTGTCATACTTACCATTCCAAGGACAAATATATTCTGCGTGATTTTTCCAGACAATTTACTACTTCTTTGGTGATTCTTTCAGGTTGCTAATGGCTCAGCAGGAAAACTGCCAAGCTACTCAACAGTGAAATTCTTCAACAGGTGCAATGAAAACCTCTTCCAGAGGCACATCTGGAACAGATTTCCTGCCTAAGTGAATGTATTTCTTCTCCAGGTGATTGTGTGGTGAGTGAATACTTCTTGAATTGCAAAGAAATCTGTTGTGATAATTTTACCACTCTATGTAGTAGCGACTGACATTTCCCAAGCACCCTTCTCAGTAGAATATGTAAATACACCAAAACATGTATATATTTCAATAGATTATTTAAATGTACTCTTATTCATCCACATATTGCATTTATCAAACTTTAATTTCTTTTGTTTACTTTTTGTCCCCTCCCTCTTGAACCCCCCTTCCATCTTCTACCCCATCCCAATTTATTACTTTTATATGGCAAATAAATGTAAGTGGAAAGTCTAATACTTCCCCTCACAATGAACTGTCTTGTGCACCACCCTCTCTCTGGAGACCACTTCTGGACAGACTGGAAGAAATTCCATTCATATATGTTTTCTTCAAGTTATGAGACCATAGAGAGGCAGAATCTCTGCCAACAGCAAATATTAATGATGAAATAAGTCAATATACAACACCTAAGAGCTGACCCTTGGACAATAAGAATTTCCACTGCTCACATCCACTAATACACAGATTTTTCTCAATAGTAAATGTCTGTCTAGTTAAAGCTATGGTTTTTCCAGTAGTCATGTATGGATGTGAGAGTTGGACTATAAAGAAAGCTGAGCACTGAAGAACTGATGCTTTTGAACTATGATGTTGGAGAAGACTCTTGAGAGTCCCTTGGACTGCAAGAAGATCTAACCAGTCAATCCTAAAGGAAATCAGTCCTGAATATTCATTGGAAGGACTGATGCTGAAGCTGAAACTCCAAAACTCTGGCCACTGGATGAGAAGAACTGACTCATTTGAAAAGACCCTGATGCTGGGAAAGATTGAAGGTAGGAGGAGAAGGGAATGACAGAGGATAAGATGGTTGGATGGCATCACTGATGCGATGGACATGAGTTTGAGTAGGCTCCGGGAGATGGTGATGGACAGAGAAGCCTGGCGTGCCACAGTCCATGGGGTCACAAAAAGTTGGACACGACTGAGTGACTGAACTGATAGTACTAGACAACTTGCAGTTGGTTGAATCCCTGCATTCAGAACATGGATATAGAGGAATCACAGATATGGAGGGCTGACTATATGTTAAACATGGATTTTTGACTGCTCGGAGGGTTGGTGCCCCTCCACTCATTGTTCAAAGGTCAGTGGTATAGTCATGGTCACTCTTATGCTGAATCTTCTTTTGAATCAACTTGAAAAGTAGTTCTATATTTTAGAAAAGAATAAAGAAAAAAAGGATCCACTTTGTAGATAAAATACATTTAAATAATCAATTAGTACAAGTTCTTAATATAGCCAGTCTGTTCATTAATTCATCAAATATTAATTCCATGGTCATTATGTACCTGGCATTCTTCCAAGTACTAATTAGACTGACATGTATTATAACCAAGGTTCTCACTTCATGTATAGGAATTACTAAGCAGTGAAAAAATATGTAAATTATTTTAACATAATACATGAATAGATTAGGGCTTCCCTGGTGGCTCAGACAGTAAAGAAACTGCCTGCAATGCAGGTAACGTGGGTATGTTCCCTAGATCGGGAAGATCCCCTAGAGAAAGGAATAGCTACCCACTCCAGTATTTCAATATGTCAGCAAATTTAGAAAACTCAGCAGTGGCCACAGAACTGCAAGAGGTCAGTTTTCATTCCAATCCCAAAGAAGGGCAGTGCCCAAGATTGTTCAAACCACCAGGCAGTTGCACTCATTCCCCATGCTAGTAAGGTTATGCTCAAAATTCTTCAAGCTAAGTTTCAATAGTATGGAAAGCAAGAATTTCCAGATGTACAGGCTGGACTTAGAAAAGGTAGAGGAACCAGAGATCAAATTGCTAACATTTGCTGGATCATACAGAAAGCAACGGAATTTCAGAAAAAAACATCTACTTCTGCCTCACTGACTACGCCTTTGACTGTGTGGATCACAATAAACTGTGGAAAATTCTTAAAGAGATGGGAATACCAAACCACCTTACCTGCTTCCTGAGAAATCTGTATGCAGATCAAGAAGCAACAGTTAGAAACAGACATGGAACAGGCTGGTTCCAAATTGGGAAAGGAGTACATCAAGGCTGTATACTGTCATCCTGCTTACTTAACTTATATGCAGAGTACATCATGTGAAATGCTGGGTCAATGAATCATAAGCTGGAATCAGGATTTGTGGGAGAGATATCAACAACTTCATATATGCATATGATACCACTTTAATGGCAGAAAGTGAAGAGGAACTAAAGAGCCTCTTGATGAGAGTGAAAGCGGAGAGTGAAAACCTGGCTTGAAACTCAGTACTCCAAAAACTAAGATTATGGCATCTGGTCCATCACTTCATGGCAAATAGAAGGGTAAACAGTAGAAGCAGTAACAGATTTTATTTTCTTGGGCTCCAAAATCACTGCAGACAGTGACTGCAGCCATGAAATTATAACATGCTTATTCCTCAGAAGGAAAGCTATAATAAACCTAGACAGTGTATTAGAAAGCAAAGACATTCACTTTATAGACAAAGGTTCATATAGTCAAAGCTATGGTTTTTCATGTACAGATGTGAGAGCTGGACCAGAAAGAAGGCTAAGCACCAAAAAATTGATGCTTTCAAATCATGCTGCTGGGGTAGACTTTTGAGAGTCCACTGGACTGCAAGGAGACCAAACAAGTCAATCTTACAGGAAATCAACCCTGAATGTTCATTGGAAGGACTGATGCTAAAGTGCCAATACTTCGCCACCTGATGTGAAGAGCCAGCTCGTTGGAAAAGACCCTGATGCTGGGAAAGGCTGAGGGTAAGAGGAGAAGAGGGCAGCAGAGAAAGACTGTGAGATAGCATCACTGACTCAATGGGACATGTATTTGAGCAAACTCCAGGAGATAGTGGAGGACCGGGAAGCCTGGTGTACTATAGTCCAGTCCAGGGGGTCGCAAACAGACAGACAGGACTTAGCAACTGAATAACAACAACAATAAATAGACTGGCACATCTAGTGGTTTAAAGTAAGATGGCTATTTAATTATCAAGTCTACCTCCTAGAACTAGACCATTAAATGCCTCAAAGATAAGGACTGTATTTACTGGAAAGGTGGGAGGAGAGGGAGGAAAAGAAAGGAAGAAGGATAAGATGAACTAACTTCTGAGACCAAGCTGAAAAAGCTATTTTATTGTACATAAATCTTGAATATAATGACTAATGGTATTTCTTCTGACTTGAAATAATCATCAATATTCATCAAAAGCATATGGTCTTGAATATGGAACTAAATTCAATATTTTGTAATAACCTATAAGGGAAAATAATCTAAAAAAGAATAGGTACTTGTATGTGTAAACAACTGAATCACTTTGATGTATACCTGAAACTAACAAGACATTGTAAATCATCTATATTTCCTTAAAATTAAAAAGATAGGGTTTACCAATACTGAAGGGAGAATGCTTTCATCCCCGCCATGGCTGAGCTAATCCAGAAGAAGCTACAGGGAGAGGTGGAGAAATATCAAAGTTGCAGAAGGACTTGAGTAAATCAATGTCAGGGAGGCAGAAACTAGAGGTACAACTAACAGAAAATAATATCATAAAGGAGTAATTGGCTCTACTGGATGGGTCCAATGTGGTGTTTAAACTTCTGGGGCCCATACTGGTCAAAGAGGAGCTGGGGGAAGCTCGGGCCACAGTGGGTAAAAGGCTGGACCACACCACAGCTGAGATTAAGCAACATGAATCCCAGCTCCAGGATCTAGAGCGGCAGTCAGAACAACAGAGGGAGACCTTTGCTCAGCTGCAGCAGGAGTTTCAGAGTGCCCAGGCAGCAAAGGCAGGGCTCCTGGGAAGGCCTGACACTGTCCTGGGGGTGGGGGAGGGGAAGGAATGAGGCAGCTCTAGGGTCTATACTGTAGCTAATAAAATGTAAAACTATTTGGCATTTTCTGACCAAAAATAAAAAAATTTAAAAACATCCACCAATCAAATTTTTAAAGAGCATATGGTCCCGCTTGAAATCCTATACCTACACTTAGAACATGATGTAGGACCCTGAGACTCCAGACAAGAAATCAGTCCTAAATCAGCCCCAACTCCTCATTTATTAATACAAGTTCATCCACTTTCAGGTTTTATGATAAAATAAAATGTATTTTTCTTATTATAAAAGTCTTAGAGAAAAACTGTAAAATATAGGAAAGTAGAATTGACTATTATTATAATCCTACCACCCAAAGACAGCCACTGTTAACATTTTATATGTTAGATTAGTACCAAAATTTAAAATCCCTGTGGTATAACTTTATATAATGCAATAAATGCCAAAGAATGTTCAAACTATACAAAAAAGATCTTAATGACTCAGATAACCAGGATGATGTGATCACTCACCTAGAGCCAGACATCCTGGAATGTGAAGTCAAGTGGGCCTTAGAAAGCATCACTACAAAGCTAGTGGAGGTGATGGAATTCCAGTTGAGCTATTTCAAATCCTGAAAGATGATGCTGTGAAAGTGTTGCACTCAATATGCCAGCAAATTTGGAAAACTCAGCAGGGGCCACAGGACTGGAAAATGTCAGTCTTCAATCCGATCCCAAAGAAAGGCAATGCCAAATAATGTTCAAACTACCACACAATTGCACTGATCTTACATGCTAGCAAAGTAATGCTCAAAATTCTCCATACCAGGCTTCAACAGTATGTGAACCAAGATATTCTGCATATTCAAGCTGGGTTGACAAAAGGCAGAGAAACCAGAGATCAAACTGCCAACATCCAATGGATTATAGAAAAAGCAAGAGAGTTCCAGAAAAACATCTACTTCTGCTTTATTGACTATGCCAAAGCCTTTGACTGTGTGGATCACAACAGACTGGAATATTATTAAAGAGATGGGAATAATACAGACCACCTTACCTGCCTCCTGAGAAATCTGTATGCAGATCAAGAAGCAACAGTTAGAACCGGACATAGAACAACGGACTGGTTCCAAATTGGGAGAGGAGTACATCAAGGCTGTATATTGTCACCCTGCTTATTTAACTTATATGCAGAGTACATCATGTGAAATGCAGAGTACATCATGTGAAATGCCAAACAAGCTGGAATCAAGATTGCAGGGAGAAATATCAATAACCTCAGATATGCAGATGACACCACCCTTATTGCAGAAAGCAAAGAGGAACTAAAGAGCCTCTTGATGAAAGTGAAAGAGGAGAGTAAAGAAGTTGGCTTAAAACTCAACATTCAAAAAACTAAGATAATGGCATCCAGTCCCATTGCTTCATGGCCAATAGATGGGGAAACAACAGAAACAGTGAGAGACTTTATTTTCTTGGGCTCCAAAATCACTGCAGATGGTGACTGCCGCTGCTGCTAAGTCGCTTCAGTTGTGTCCGACTCTGTGCGACCCCATAGACAGCAGCACAACAGGCTCCCCCGTCCCTGGGATTCTCCAGGCAAGAACACTGGAGTGGGTTGCCATTTCCTTCTCCAGATGGTGACTACAGCCATGAAATTAAAAGACACTTGCTACTTGGAAGAAAAGCTATGACAAATCTAGACATCTTATTAAAAAACAGAGACATTACTTTGCCAACAAAAGTCTGTCTAGTCAAAACTATGGTTTTTCCAGTAGTCATGTATGGATATGAGAGCTCAACCATAAAGAAAGCTGAGCACCGAAGAACTGATGCTTTTGAACTGTGGTGTCGGAGAAGACTCTTGATAGTCCTTTGGAATGTAAGGAGATCCAACCAGTCAATCCTAAAGGAAATCAGTCCTGAATATTCATTGGAAGGCAGATGCTGAAGCTGAAGCTCCAATACTTTGTCCACCTGATGCGAAGAACTGACTCACTGGAAAAGACCATGATGCTGGGAAAGATTGAAGGTGGGAGAAGAAAGGGACAACCTGGGATGAGATGGCTGGATGTCATTACGGACTCAATGGATATGAGTTTGAGCAAGCTCTGGGTGTTAGTGATCGACAGGGAGGCCTGACGTGTTGCAGTCTGTGGGATCGCGAAGAGTTAGACACAACAAGCAACTGAAGTGAACTCATCGTACAGGGTTCATAAAAAACTACAATAAAAAAATTAAGTGGGGTAATTCCAGCTATGCTTTAATGATGCAATTTGGACTCTGAAAGAGATTATGAGTCACTTAATGAAAGACAGCTTGGTTTAGACATCTTTATTTTGGTTCGGCCATGTGACAAAGCAGTAAACTTTGTTACATATTGTTCAATCCATAAGTGTTCACTGAATATTTAGAAAGAAACAGAATCAGAAAATTTTTATATTCAGGACTCTTCCTTCTATGATCACTCACCTGCTTACTTCCCAATTCTTCCCCAGCAACTTTCTTTCTGATTCACTGCCCTGTACTTTAGCAAAAGCCATGTTGTTTTATGAATTCATACCTTTATTATTTTCCACCTTCTCCACTTAGCTAAGCTCTACTCATTCCTCACAATTTAGCTCAGCTACCATGTTCTTGAAGAAGTCTCGCCTGACTCCATTATCCATCCCCAGACTAAACTAAATGGTATAATTCTGGACTGCCATAGTACCCAATGGGCTTCCCTGGTGGCTCAGACAGTATAGAATCCGCCTGCAATGTGGGAGACCTGGGTTCAATCCCTAGGTCAGAAAGATCCCTTGGAGGAAGGCATGGCAACCCACTCCAATATTCTTGCCTAGAGAATCCCCATGGACAGATGAGCCTGGCAGGCTACAGTTCATAGGGTCGCAAAAAGTCGGACATGACTGAGTGACTAAGCACAGCACTTGGTACCCAATATAAATATCCAATAATGTAGTTGCCACAGAACATAGAAACTAACCACTTAAATATCTGTGCCCACTCATAGACTGTAAGCTCTTTAAAGCTTCTATCTATATAGTCACAAATACTAGCACAGATTCAACAATTATTTATTGAATGAATGAAAGAATGAGCAAACTCATCTCATTCCTTTTTTGCCTTAATTTTTCTCTCTTTAACTTACCTATGTTTTGTCAGCTGGTCACCCACAATTTTAACTATCTTTAAAAAAATGAACAAAATGCTCTTTGGCCAAACAGAAATCAAAAATTAAAATGACCCTGAGTTCTGCTTATTTATATACCCAAAAAGTACTCCTTCCTAATATTTTACAATTAATATTCAATAAATAGTTAACATCACCACCACTTTCTCCTAATGTCCTCTAAAGCAGAATCACATCTTAATATTCACTCTTTCACAATCACACATATTATTTATTTCTACTCTTCTTTCTCCTTGAAAAGATATAAAGTAGAGTAATTCTTTCTCTACTGATCCCATCACGTCTGTCCTTTTCCATTTCTAGAGCCCCTGCCTTTAATTTCTTCCAGTTCAGTTTGCTCTAGTTGCATCAAAGGAATAATTTAGTATACCGAAACTACATATAAGGAATTTCTGTTTCTTACTATATAGTATTCTAATTACATAGAATCCACAATTTCTAGCCTGTCTTTTAAAGATATGCATCACACCTTCATCTCTACCAGTATTCTCCCTGTTTCCTCTAAAAAAAATATATGTATTTCCCTGTGTTTCTAGGTATGCACTTCCCATTGAAGCCAAGCAAATATTCTTGAGGTATATCATAGTAAATCTGCAAATTCCTGCATGGTTACTTTTGTATATTGAGCTTTCAAGCTTTCCCTATTCTCTTTGTACCTTGATTCATTTTTTTAATTTAAATTAATTTTTATTGGAGTATAGTCATTTTGCAATGTTGTATTAGTTTCTGCTATACAGCAAAGTGAAACAACTACACATATATGTATATCCACTCTTTTTTAGATACCCTTCCCATGTAGATCACCACAGGCATTAGGTAGAAATCCCTGCACTATACAGTAGGTTTTCATTAATTAACCATTTTATAAAAAGTAGTATATATGTCAATCCCAATCTCCCAGTACATCCCACCCCCACTCCCCCCCTTGGTATCCGTGGTTGTTTTCTGCACTTATGACTCTATTTCCTCTTTGCTAGTAAGTTCATCTGCTCCATTTTTCTAGATTCCACATATAAATGTTATTGCACAGCATTTTTCTCTTCCTGAGTTACTTCACTCTTGATGACAATCTCTGGGTCCATCTATGTCACTACAAATGGCATTATTTCATTCCTTTTTGTGGCTGAGTAATAAGCCACTTTGTCCATTCCTCTGTTGATAGACATTTAGGTTGCTTCCACGTTGTGGCTGTTGTAAACAACGCTGCAATGGAAGCCGAGGTGCACGGATTTTCTCCAGCTGTACGCCAGGAGTGGGACTGCTGGATTATACGGCAGACCTAGTTTAAAAGGAGCCTCCGTATTGTTCTCCATAGTGGTGGCACCACCGACAATTTAAGGGGGTTCCTTTTTCTTCACTGGAGAAGGAAATGGCAACCTACTCCAGTACTCTTGCCTGAAAAACTCCATGGACTGTCGCCTACATGGACTGTCGCCTGAGGAGTCTGGTAGGTGACAGTCCATGGAGTCGCAAAGAGTCGGACATGACTGAGTGACTTCACGGCTTCACGACGACTTTTTCTTCACTCCTTATCCACTTTGTAGATTTTTTTGATGATGGCCATTCTGACTGGTGTAAGATGATACCTTGTTGTAGTATTGATTTGCATTTATCTAATACTTAGTGATGTTGAGCATGTCTTCATGTGCTTTTTTGGCCATCTGTCTTTTTTGGGTAAATTTCTATGTATACATTCTGATCATTTTTTGATTATTTGTTTTTTGATATTGAGGTGCATGAGCTGCTTGTACATTTTGAAGATCAATCCCTTTATCAATCACTTTATTTGAAAATATTTTTTCTTATTTTGAAGGCCATCTTTTCATTTTGTTTATGATTTCCTTTGCTGTGCAAAATCTTACAAGCTTAACTAGGTCTCATTTGATTACTTTTGTTATTATTTTCATTACTCTAAGTGGTGAACAAAAACATCCCTGTTTACATTTCTCCTCCTCCTTAATTACCTTCAGAAATATTAATTGCTCCCTTAATAAGCAACCTTTTTTTTAATTAAATTTATTTATTTATTTTTAATTTTTACTTTACAATTCTGTATTGGTTTTGGCATAGATTGACATGAATCCACCACAGGTGTACATGTTTGTATTTTACCTGAACTGACACTACATTGCTCTGTAAGTTTTTAGGAGGAAGTTTATGTGTGCACTTCTGGATTACTGTTCTCCCTTACAGGGCTTAATCCAGCAGCACACTCTGCCATATAAATTGGCTTTTTAATTTAAGTTGGCTAATTTATAGATGGGCCTAGAGGTAAAAAACCCAACTGCCAATGCAGGAGACACAGAGATGTGGATTGGATCCTTAGATCAAGAAGATGCCCTGGAGGAGGGCATGGCAACCCACTCCAGTATTCTTGCCTGGAGAATCCCATGGACAAAGGAGCCTGGTGGGCTATAGTCCATGGGGTCACAAAGAGTCAGATACAACCAAGTGACTAACACTTTGACTTTCATGTCAAAGGATAATTAATACGTTCAGTTGAGTTCAGTTCAGGTGCTCAGTCGTGTCTGACTCTTTGTGACCCCATGAACTGCAGCACACCAGGCTTCCCTGTCCATCACCAACTCCTGGAGTTCATTCAAACTCATGTGCATTGAGTCAGTGATGCCATCCAGCCATCTCATCTTCTGTCGTCCCCTTCTCCTCCTGCCCCCAATCCCTCCCAGCTTCAGAGTCTTTTCCAATGAGTCAACTCTTCACATGAGGTGGCCAAAGTATTGGAGTTTCAACCTCAGCATCAGTCCCTCCAATGAACACCCAGGACTGGTCTCCTTTAGGATGGGCTGGTTGGATTTCCTTGCAGTCCAAGGGACTCGCAAGAGTCTTTTCCAGCACCACAGTTCAAAAGCATCAATTCTTTGGTGCTCAGCTTTCTTCACAGTCCAACTCTCAAATCCATACATGACCACTTTCTATCATTGACCTTAACAAATTTACTTATACAATTTAGCAACAAGAAACAGTAAAAGAAAATGCCACAATAAATGTTTCTGCCCATATATTGTCACTAGGTTAATAAAAAAATTCACTTTTGGGAGAATACTATCTAAGAAATAAATAATGTAAAATGCTATTTTGAATAAAACTTTGTGTCCACATATTCATTTTGTTTCTTTAAAAAACAAACTAAAGATATCAAAAACCCATTAAGATATTTAGTTAATGGATAAGACAGACTTGATCAATATATTAAACAAAAACTTACAGGATCAGCAGGTCCACAGAATTCTCGAAATGTCATTGTAGGATTAGTTTGTTGAATCTCCATTGCTACACAAGGCCCAGAATACATTTCTGTCACCATTTCCTATAATATATAAATAAGATAATATTAACAAATGAGTAGAATTTAATAATCTTTTGCTTCTCTTCAATTAATTGCACTACTATTCTATTGGACTCAAAATGTTAAAGTTATCTTTGATTTCTTCTCTACCTGTACCCTCTATGCCAAGCGCTTCCTACATTTTGTCCATTTTTCCTACAAAAATGTATTTTAGATATGTTCCCTTGTCTCCATTCCTACTATTATCATACTAATGCTTTATTACTTGATATGTTCACTATTTGAAATTATCTTCTAGTACATATTTCTTTTAAAAAGCTCTCTCCTCTCAAACACAAAATATATTAAATGAACATTTAGAAAGATATATATTCCAAGTGTTTCTCCCAAAGAAACTTATAAAAATCATAATGAGTTTCAGCAATGAGGAATAATAGGCATCAGATCCTTTTCTCACATTAAACATCTAGAAACTAAAAGCAATAAACATATATTGTTTTTAGACACTGAGCAATAGACAGCACAGTACCATGATCCTCAAGAGAAGGAAAATGAAAGAGATAAGCTGTACAACTGCCCATCTTACTGCCTGAAGGCTTCTAGACAGTGAAACAGGTATAGGAAACACAAAAGAGCCCAACATTCTCACTGAACAGAACAGATCGAGACTGGAGTTTAGGGAGGCCAATGAGGCTACGATTTGCCGAACAGAATACTAGAGGAAGTGGGAGAGCAACAAGAGAGTAAGCCTCAGGGATCTGCAGAGAAGTTTTTGAGTCTTAGACTAAGAGTATGGGTATATATAGAGGATACTACTGAAGGCTGAGAAAAGAAGTCCCAGAAGACAGTAAATGAAACAATTCATAAATACTGTACAAGACTGGGAATAATTTGTACTCCTATAAGCTGGAGTGGAAGCCCACATATATACAGGGCATCATGTACAGTCCTCAGAATGGTATTATACCCTAGTTGCTATTGTTCACTCACTCACAGTATACAACACTTTGTGATCACATGAACTGCAGAACGCCAGGCTTCTTTGCCCATCACTATCTCCCTGAATTTGCTCAAACTCATGTCCATTGAGTCAGTGATGCCGTTCAACCATCTCATCCTCTGCTGTCCCCTCCTCCTCCTCCCTCCATCTTTCCCAGCATCAGGATCTTTTCTAATGCGTCGGCTCTTTGCATCAAGTGGCCAAAGTATTGGAGCTTCAGCATCAGTCCTCCCAATGATATTCAGGATTGATTTCCTTTAGGATTGACTGGTTTGATTTGCCTGCATTCCAAGGGATTCTCAAGAGTCTTCTCCAGCACCACAATTCAAAAGCATCAATTCTTTGGCATTCATCCTTCTTTATGGTTCATATCCATACAAGGAAAAACCACAGTTTTGACTAGACAGACCTTTGTCAGGAAAGTAATATCTCTGCATTTTAAAACACTGTTTAGGTTTGACATAGCTATTTTTCCAAGGAGTAAGTGTCTTTTAATTTCATGGCTGCAGTCACCATCTTTTGGAGCCCAAGAAAATGAAATCTGACACTGTTTCCACATTTTCCCCGTCATGAAGTGATAGGACCAGATGGATGATCTTAGGTTTTTGAATGCTGAGTTTGAAGCCAGCTTTTCACTCTCCTCTTTCACATTCATCAAGAGGCTCCTTAGTTCCTCTTCATTTTCTGCCATTAAAATATACTATAGTAGTTGGCCTAAACATGCTTTATGTATGGAACACTCTGTATCTATCCTATAAAAGCTTAAAAGGAAGTCTCAAAAGTGTCAAACTGATCCCAAGTAACTTGCCCAAGGGCCAGAACAAAATCAAACATTTTTTAAAGGAATACAGTGACACCATGTAACGGTGTAAATTTCACAACACCAGTACATAACAAAAATTGCCAGGCATACAAAGAAATAGGAAAATATAAAGTATCACCAGAACCAAACTCAAGAGACACAAACCCAGGGATGATAGAAATGATGGATGTAATTAAACAAGAAATTTTAAAAGTCACTATAAATAGGTTCTACATGCTCAAATTATAGAAGAAAACATGTACATAATACACAGCAAAAGAAGATATTTAAAAGATCCAAACAAAACTTCTAGAGATGAAAACTACATCTGAATTTATAAGTGACGAAGAGGATAAACCCTTGCAGAAGATCAACAAATTTGAAGGCATGCAACAGAAACTATTAAAAAGCAAGCATGGAAAGAAAGAAGAGTGAAGAAAAACTTTTAAATTTTAAAAAAAGACTATGGGACAACGTCAACCAGTGTAATTGGAACCTCAAAAGAAGAAAGGATGATGAACAGAAATTATCGGGAATTAATTAATTTTGAGGATTAATCACTAAAAAGTTTTTAAATTTGATGAAACTGAAGAGGAACTAAAAAGCCTCTTGATGAAAGTGAAAGTGGAGAGTGAAAAAGTTGGCTTAAAACTCAACATTCAGAAAACGAAGATCATGGCATCTGGTCCCATCACTTCATGGGAAATAAATGGGGAAACAGTGGAAACAGGGTCAGACTTTATTTTTGGGGGCTCCAAAATCACTGCAGATGGTGACTGCAGCCATGAAATTAAAAGACGCTTACTCCTTGGAAGAAAAGTTATGACCAACCTAGACAGCATATTCAAAAGCAGAGACATTACTTTGCCAACAAAGGTCCGTCTAGTTACTTTGCCAACAAAGGTCCGTCTAGTCAAGGCTATGGTTTTTCCTGTGGTCATGTATGGATGTAAGAGTTGGACTGTGAAGAAAGCTGGGTGCCAAAGAATTGATGCTTTTGAACTGTGGTGTTGGAGAAGACTCTTGAGAGTCCCTTGGACTGCAAGGAGATCCAACCAGTCCATTCTGAAGGAGATCAACCCTGGGATTTCTTTGGAAGGAATGATGCTAAAGCTGAAACTCCATTACTTTGGCCACCTCATGTGAAGAGTTGACTCATTGGAAAAGACTTTGATGCTGGGAGGGATTGGGGGCAGGAGAAGAAGGGGACAACAGAGAATGAGATGGCTGGATGGCATCCCTGACTCGATGGACGTGAGTCTGAGTGAACTCCGGGAGTTGGTGATGGACAGGAGGCCTGGCGTGCTGCGATTCATGGGGTCACAAAGAGTCAGACACGACTGAGTGACTGAACTGACTGACTGATAAACCCACAGATATAACAAAATCCAAGGAGAAAAAGTGGAAAGAAAAATAAAGTAGGCCATATCATAATCAGATTAGCTATGAAACACGAACAACAATAACAAAAAAAGCAGCAAAAAACAGTGAAACAAAAACAACAAAAAATGTAGAAACATCAAAAAAAAAAAAAGAAAACAGAACAAAGATAAGGATAAAAACAACTTATGTCAAATTCTATAATCAGTTGAGAAAATATTTGGAAAATATTTTTCGAGATGAATGAAAAATAAAGGCTTTTTCAGAGTATAGGTATTTAACCTCTTTGGTTAAGTTTATTTTTAGGTATTTTACTCTTTATTACCCAATTTCAAATGGGGATTGCTTTCTCACTTTATCTTTCTGATAGTTCATTTTAGTGTACAGGAAACCAATAGATTCCTATATGTGAACCTTGTATCCTGCAACTTTACTGAATTCACTTAATTCTAATAGCTTTTTGTTTGTTTGTTTGTTTTTGGTGGAGACTTTAAGATATTCTCTATATAATAACACTTGTTGTTGTTTAGTTGCTAAGTTGTGTCTCATTCTCTGTGACCCCACAGATTGCACAACACCAGTTTCATCTGCCCACCGGAATTTCCCAGGCAAAAATACTACAATGGGTAAGCATTTCCTTCTCCATGGGATCTTTGCAACCCAGGGATCATACCTGCATCTACTGCATTGGCAGGTGGATTCTTTAACTCTGAGCTTCCAGGGTAGCATATAATACCATATCATCTGCAAATAGTGACAGTTTTATTTCTTCCTCACAATTTGAATGCCTCTTATTTCTTTTACTTCTCTGATTACTATGGCAAAGACTTCTAATACTATGTTAAATAGAAGCAGGGAGAGTTGGCATCCTTGTCTTGGAAGTAAAAGACCTATACTATGTAAACTATAGAATACTGATGAAGGAAACTGAAGATGATGCAAAGATATCCTGCATTCTTGGACTGGAGAAAGTAATATTGTTAAAATGGCTATACTAACCAAAGCAATCTACAGATTTAATGCAATCTCTATCAAAATATCCATGACGTTTTTCATAGAACTCAAACAAATAATCCTAAAATTTATATGAAACTACAAAGGACCCTGAATTGCCACAGCAATCTTGAGGGGGAAGAAATGCTGGAGGTATCATGCTCCCTGACTTTAGACTACACAGGAAAGCTACAGTAGTCAAAACAACATGGTACTGGTACAAAGACAGACACACAGATGAAGGGAACAGAATAGAAGGCCCAAAATAAACCCACACACTTATGATCACTCTACAACAAAGAAGGCAAGAATATACAATGGGAAAAGACGGTCCCTTTAACAAGTGATGCTGGGAAAACTGAACAGCTACATGTAAGAGTGAAATTAGAACATTTTCTTACACTGTATAAAAAATATACTCAAGATAGATAAAGACCTAAATGTAAGACCTGAATCCAAAAAAAAAAAAAAAAATTACTTCTACAAAAAATACAGACAGAATACACTTCAACATAAATTGCAGCATTATTTTTTTTGGATCAGTCTTTTAGGCAAAAGAAATAAAAGCAAAAATAAATAAATGGGAACTATTAAACATAAGAAGTTTTATACAGCAAAGGAAACCATCAACAAAATGAAAAGACAACATACTGAATGGGAGAAAATAATTATAAATACTATGATTGATAAGAATTTAATATCAAAAATAAAGAGCTCATAGAACTCAATGTCAAAAAGCAAAAACCCTATTAAAAAATGTGGAAGGCTGAATAGACATTTTTCCAAAGAAGACATATAGAAGGCCAACGGACATACAGATGGCCAAAATCTCTCAGATTTTGTTTGTCTGATAAAATCTTTCTTTTTTGATTGAAAGATCACTGACTTACAATATTAGTTTCAGGTGTATAACAGAGTGATTCAATATTTTTATAGATTATATTCCATTTACAGTTATTACAAAATAATGGCAAGATTCTCCAGATAGTTTATCCTTTATACCAGAGAAGTGCAAATAAAAGCACAATGAGATATCACACCTGCTAAAATAGCTACCATCAAAATGTCTACAAATAACAAATGCTGGCAAGGATGTGCAGAAACGGGAACCCTAGTACATTGTTAGTGAGAATAAAATTGGTGCAGCCACTATGGAAAACAGTACGGAGGTTCCTCAGAAAAAGTAAACACAGAACTACCATATGATCCAGCAACTCCACTGCTGGATATATATCTGAAGAAAATAAAAACACTAATTCAAAAAGATATATGCATTCCAGTAGCAGCATTATTTTCAAGAGCCAATATATGGAAACAGTCTAAGTATCCAACAACAGGTGAATGAATAATGAAGATGTGATATATACATACAATGGAATACTACTCAGTAATAAAAATGCCAGACAAAAATATGGAGCCACACAAAACAATGGTAAATATGTGGGTAAATATAAACATGTTTCACAGCAATTAAAAAAGAAAATTTAATTGATTACTTAAAGCAAAAATATTAAAAATGTATCATAAAGCTTTTAACATATAAATGTAAAATGTAAAACAACAGCATGCAGAATAAGAGGGAGGAAATAGATATATATTTTTTAAGGTTCTTAACTGTATATGTGAAATGGTTTAAGGAAAAACATGGTCCAAAAAAAGTGCCTCTCACTGAAAGATTCAGTGAATGGAACATTTCAGACAGAACTGAAAACAAATATAAAGATCTAGAGAAAGAAGTACAGTTAGGGTATATGAAGTTCAGTAAAGAGCTATGATATCAGGAGCTGAGTGAGACCACAGGAAAGCAGTTAAGAGGAGGCCCAGGGGACTTCCCTGCTTGTCCAGTGGTTAAGACTGCCTTCCAAAGCAGGGAGTGTGGGTTCAATCCTGGTCGGGGAGCTAAGATTCCACATGTCTTGTGGCCAAAAAACCAAAACATAAAACAGAAACAACGTTGTAACAAATTTAGTAAAGACTTTAAAAACAGTCCACATTAGAAAAGAAAAGGGATGAGGTCAGATCACAGTAGGCCATGTAAACCATGTTAATGACCTTGGAAGGCTTATAATACCCAATGCCAAAGTGAAATAAAGACAATTTATTACAGACCAGTATTTAAATATTAATCAGAACTCAATCATCATGTCTACTAAAAATGCCAGAAGTTAAAAAAGGAAGGAGAGGACTTCATAATTAATATGGTAAACAGATCCCTACTCATTAGAACCCCTAAATTATGCCCCTGAAGTTACTCCACTAATTCAAAAAGGTCATACGAAATTGACTTTTATGGATAATTATGTTGAGGAGGATCTTCTGTCTCATGGTATGAAGTACTGCCTACACATAAATGTAAAGAGTCTAAATCCTCAGTTGGGGCAGAAGAAGGGATGAGTACGTTATCCAAAAAGAGAAGTGCCAATTTTGTCCACCTTTCTTTTATGTGTGTGTCTCTCTCTCTTTCAGTGTTAAATACTATTAAAATGATAAACAGAGGGCTATACAAAGCACAAAGAAAATGTTGAAAAAAAAACTGCATCAAAAACAAAGTGATCCTTAAAAACTGAACTTGAGAATTCTGTTAATAGATTAAGAGAATTAACAGAATTCTCAAACCTAGGTTTTTACTTAAGTAAAAAGTATCAAACAAAAAAGTACTTGTTTCCTTCCTTAACAGCCCTTTGATTACAGTCCTTAAGTAGTTGAAATGGAGTATCTGATTTAATATCCATCCTCACCAGGACATAAGCTCCAAGAATGCAGGCAGTGTGCATTTCTGGCTCCCTGGTATCCAACACATTGTCTGGCCCACAAGCGGTAATATATGTGTGGCAAATAATTGGATCATGATAACACTATAAGATAGTAATTATTACCTTTTCATGACTGCAAATGCTGAAGCAGCAAATTTAAGTATAAATGATCAACATGGAATCTACTATAAAGAATGTCAGCCTTAATAACAATAAAAGTAGTAATAATAAAAACAGCTGATATTTACTAAAGCAACAATCTCAGTAATATGTGAGATTACTTTACAAGATTTATTTATTTCATAACCACAATAATTTTATAAAGTAATAATAACATTGTTTCAATTTGATATACAGATAAACTAGGGCTTAAAAAAGGTAAGTAATTTCTATGGTCATACAACTGGTGGTTTTGGTATCTGAACCTAGCATCTGACTCGACAGTCAAAAAAGGAAGGAACCTGAGATAAGGAAGCTGTAAGCAGCTGCAGTGAAATCTGGGAGCTAGGAAAATTCTACAATTTGAAGCAAGTGATATGAGATAACCTAGAACTAGAGTAGAATTATACACACACACACACGCACACATATTTAGTACAGCAGTGTCAGTGACACTGTATTATTTCCCACTATGTATTCCAGGGGTTCTCAACTCTAGGATCTAATGCCTGCTGATCTAAGGTGGAGCTGATGTAATAATAATAGAAATAAACTGCACAATAAATGCAATGCACTTGATTCATCCCCAAACCATCCCTCCATCCCTTTCCCCAGGATCCGTGGAAAAACTGTCTTCCACGAAACTGATCCGTAGAGCCAAAAAGTTTAAGGACCACTGACATATTCTACATTTGAGAGGATCATTTCACATCCTGACATTAAGAAAACTTTAAGTTTAAAAAATAATAAAATGGATGGAGCCACTAATATGACCTTATATATCTTCTTTTATAAGTAAGAATCTGAAGACAAAGAGGTCAAAGCATTATACTAACAAAGTCAATAAGAATCAGATCACCTGTTTTTTAGTTCCTTTAGATTATGTTGCCTCTTAAGATTATTTTTACAGGGCCTACTTTGTAGCATTATATATAGCTCCTAAAATTAAGGGGCTTCCCTGGTGGCTCGAACAGTAAAGAATCTGCCTGCAACAGAGGAAAGCTGGGTATGATCCCTGGGTTGGGAAGATCCCCTGAAGAAGGGAATGGCAACCCACATCAGAATTACTGCCTGAAGAATTTCATGGACAGAAGAGCCTGAGGGGCTACACTCCATGGGGTCACAGAGTCGGACCAACTGAGGGACTAACGTTTTCACTTTTTCAAAATTAAGAGACATCTAGTATGCAGCATTTTACCTTTTCCACCTAAATATTAACTGTCATGAGAAATAAGACACCCAAGAGAAATAAAACAATCACAACAGCAAGTGAGATCCAGGGTTTACTATCTGATTCTTATGATCACAAATTACCCAAGGAAAGATACCACAAACATATGCATTTCTAGTATGTGAATACAGACCATCACACAACTTCCTCTGAATGAAATAGTCACAGTGAGAATGAAATAGTCAGAATGAATGAGACAAGAACTTTTAAAGAATCAGATTATTAAATCACTCAAGAATATTATTTATTTCAATAAACTATTACTGGGATAAAAACACTCTTACTTCCCTTTGGGGGAGAATTTTCAAGGAAATAACTTTTCCTAGATTCAATAAAATTTTATATCATATATATATAGTAACATCTCAAAGATACTTAGATATTGATATATTCTGGCTCATACTATATGAGCCAGTGCATTCTCCCATTAACAGACTGTTATAAACCAACCATTTGAAATATATGTTTTAAGCTGAATAAGCCATTTTAAGCTGAATAAAAATTATAACCATTACTAAAAACTACTCACAAGACTAATAATTAGTCTGGAATAAAGTAGTTTTTCCCTTCCAAAAAGTCCCTCTGTTCTCTCTCCTAAATAGGTTCTTTTATTAATATTACAAGATTTAATTAATAATTATAGAGGATATCTTGCTGAGAAGATTAAACAGAAGAAAGTACATCAACACCAATCATTCTGAGTTGTTCTGACATTAAAGTATAATATTGCTACTGGTATTCAAATTCCTGATTTCTCAGGAAAAATAACATGTTCACCTAGTGATACATTTATCTTAATCTCCAGAATCCTGGGTTCAAAAAATTCCAAGAGTAAATGTATACTATATAAAAGTTGCATGTATGGCATTTATAAAACACAACATATAATGTTGTACATATGAAACTGATATATAATGTTATCCAATGTTACCTCAACAAAAAGGAAATTTTAAAAGATAAGCTTTTTAAAAAAAAGTTGCTTACCAACAGGAAATATGACTTACCTCAGATATGGATATAAAACATTAAGGTACTCAACTACTACGTGTTACCAAATTCAATTCTATCTGATGTTGTAGGAGAATATAACTCAGGATCAAAGGTACTGTGAGATAAGTATCCATGAGTCTCTCTATCTTATAAACAGTAAAACTATAACGTGCATTAACAAAGGTAGTTGCTTTTAACTATATATTTAAAAGTGTATTTAACACATAAAAGAAGGGAACTGTAAAATAGAAAGATTTTTAAAATGGAAAACAGTTGTCACTGGTTGAATAAATGATGTTAAGAACACACTTTAAAATTTCTTCCATTCAAAAAAAGAAAAAGCATAACTCTAAAATGAAGAAGCTGATAAGACTAAAGTTTGAAAAGCTGTAACAATAGGAAAAGCACTTTGGTTCCTCTAAAGAAGGGTAGAACACTACCAGTTCCCTGATGTTCAAGCTGGCTTTAGAAAAGGCAGAGGAACCAGAGATCAAATTGCCAACATCTGCTGGATCATGGAAAAAGCAAGAGTTCCAGAAAAACATCTATTTCTGCTTTATTGACTATGCCAAAGCCTTAGACTGTGTGCATCACAATAAACTGTGGAAAATTCTGAAAGAGATGGGAATACCACACCACCTAACCTGCCTCTTGAGAAATCTGTATGCAGGTCAGGAAACAACAGTTAGAACTGGACATGGAACAACAGACTGGTTCCAAATAGGAAAAGGAGTACATCAAGGCTGTATATTGTCACCCTGCTTATTTAACTTCTATGCAGAGTACATCATGAGAAACGCTGGACTGGAAGAAATACAAGCTGGAATCAAGATTGCCAGGAGAAATATCAATAACCTCAGATATGCAAATGATACCACCCTTATGGCAGAAAGTGAAGAGGAGCTAAAAAGCCTCTTAATGAAAGTGAAAGAGGAGAGTGAAAAAGTTGGCTTAAAGCTCAACATTCAGAAAACGAAGATCATGGCATCCAGTCCCATCACTTCATGGGAAATAGATGGGGAAACAGTGGAACAGGGTCAGACTTTGTTTTTTGGGGCTCCAAAATCACTGCAGATGGTTACTGCAGCCATGAAATTAAAAGATGCTTACTCCTTGGAAGAAAAGTTATGACCAATCTAGATAGTATATTCAAAAGCAGAGACATTACTTTGCCGACTAAGGTCTGTCTAGTCAAGGCTATGGTTGTTCCTGTGGTCATGTATGGATGTGAGAGTTGGACTGTGAAGAAGGCTGAGCGCCGAAGAATTGATGCTTTTGAACTGTTGGAGAAGACTCTTGAGAGTCCCTTGGACTGCAAGGAGATCCAACCAGTCCATTCTGAAGGAGATCAACCCTGGGGTTTCTTTGGAAGGAATGATGCTGAAGCTGAAGCTCCAGTACTTTGGCCACCTCATGCGAAGAGCTGACTCATTGGAAAAGACTCTGATGCTGGGAGGGATTGGGGGCAGGAGGAGAGGGGGACGACCAAGGATGAGATGGCTGGATGGCATCATGGACTCGATGGACGTGAATCTAAGTGAACTCCAGGAGTTGGTGATGGACAGGGAGGCCTGGCGTGCTGCAATTCATGGGGTCGCAAAGAGTCAGACACGACTGAGCGACTGAACTATGAACTATGCTAAATGCAAAATATAAGATTTCATCATCAGTCTTTACTATGTAGGGCTAAACAGAAGAAAGGCTCAGGCCAGTTCTTGGACCAGCGCCTTTTTCCTTTTCTAAAGTAGGTTGATGTTGAGCATCTTTTCATGTGTTTGTTAGCCATCCATATGTCTTCTTTGGAGAAATGTCTATTTAGTTCTTTGGCCCATTTTTTGATTGGGTCGTTTATTTTTCTGGAATTGAGCTGCAGGAGTTGCTTGTATATTTTTGAGATTAGTTGTTTGTCAGTTGCTTCATTTGCTATTATTTTCTCCCATTTGGAAGGCTGCCTTTTCACTTTGCTTATATTTTCCTTTGTTGTGCAGAAGCTTTTAATTTTAATTAGGTCCCATTTGTTTATTTTTGCTTTTATTTCCAGAATTCTGAGAGGTGGATCATAGAGGATCCTGCTGTGGTTTATGTTGGAGAGTGTTTTGCCTATGTTCTCCTCTAGGAGTTTTATAGTTTCTGGTCTTACATTTAGATCTTTAATCCATTTTGAGTTTATCTTTGTGTGTGGTGTTAGAAAGTGATCTAGTTTCATTCTTTTACAAGTGGTTGACCAGTTTTCCCAGCACCACTATTAGAGAAATGCAAATCAAAACCACGATGAGGTACCACTTCACACCAGTCAGAATGTCTGCGATCCAAAAATCTGCAAGCAATAAATGCTGGAGAGGGTGTGGAGAGAAGGGAACCCTTCTACACTGTTGGTGGGAACGCAAACTAGTACAGCCACTATGGAGAACAGTGTGGAGATTCCTTAAAAAATTGCAAATAGAACTGCCTTATGACCCAGCAATCCCACTGCTGGGCATACACACTGAGGAAACCAGAATTGAAAGAGACACATGTACCCCAATGTTCATCACAGCACTGTTTATAATAGCCAGGACATGGAAACAACCTAGATGTCCATCAGCAGATGAATGGATAAGAAAGCTGTGGTACATATACACAATGGAGTATTACTCAGCCATTAAAAAGAATACATTTGAATCAGTTCTGATGAGATGGATGAAACTGGAGCCGATTATACAGAGTGAAGTAAGCCAGAAAGAAAAACACCAATACAGTATACTAACACATATATATGGAATTTAGAAAGATGGCAATGATGACCCTGTATGCAGGACAGCAAAAAAGACACAGATGTGTATAGCAGACTTTTGGACTCCGAGGGAGAGGGAGAGGGTGAGATGATTTGGGAGAATGGCATTGAAACATGTATAATATCATGTAAGAATCAAATTGCCAGTCTATGTCCAATGCAGGATATAGCACGCTTGGGGCTGGTACATGGGGATGACCCAGAGAGATGTTGTGGGGAAGGGGGTGGGAGGGGGGTTCATGTTTGGGAACGCATGTACACCCGTGGTGGATTCATGTCAATGTATGGCAAAACCAATACAGAATTGTAAAGTAAAATAAAATAAATAAATAAATAAATTAAATAAATAAATAAAATGAAATTTAAAAATAAAAATAAAAACAAAATAATTCAAAAAAATAAAAATAAAAAAATAAAGTAGGTTGAGGACTTCCTGTTGGCTCAGTGCTAAAGAATCCACTTGCCATTGCAGAAGATACGGGTTCAATCACTGATGCAGGAAGAGCCCACATACCACAGAACAACTAAGCCTATGCCCCACAACTACCTGCAACTATTAAAGCCCCTATACCCTAGAGCCCGTGCTCGCCAACAAGAGAAGCCACCACGATGAGAAGCCTGTGTACCACAACCAGAGAATAGCCCCAACTCTTGGCAACTTGAGAAAAAAACCATGCACCAACGAAGACCTAGCACAGCCAAATATAAACAAATAACTTTAAAAAAATTAGAAATAAAATTTTTAAAAACTAGGTTAAAAGGAAAGGGTGTAGAGAGATGAGGAGAGGGGAATCTAGTCTAACTGTCAGGGTGAACTTTACTCAAAAGGGAAAAAAAAGAGCAAAATGCCCTATAAAGCAATAAGGGTGATGAGGCAGGCCACCAGCACAAATGTATCTAATTTGATAAAAGGGGAAGGAAACTAACTTTGATTAAGTATCTGTCATGTGTTATTTTAAGGAACAACACTTGGTTTATTTGAATACAGTCTTGTTTTCAAGAATGAATTTCACTGCTCTCTAAACAGTTCCCCTTAAGTCTTACTATTATTCACTCTCCACTGTATTTTCAGATGATTCTATCTGCATTTGTATCATTAAATAGACTATGCTATGAAATAACTGCTATGCAACTACATCAAGAACTATTTGCTCTCAACTTTTTAAAGCATTTTCAACAGTCTTCTACCTTGAGAATATTATCTCCATGTGCTGTGCTTAGTCGATGAGTTGTTTCGGACTTTGTGACCCCATGGGCTGTGTAGCCCACTTGGGCTACAGGCTCTGCTGTCCATGGGGACTCTCCAGGCAAGAATACTAGAGTGGGTTGCCATGCCCTCCTCCAAGGGATAGCTTCAACCCAGGGATTGAACCCTGGTCTCCCACACTGCAGGCAGATTCTTTACCATTTGGGCCAGAAGGGAAGCCTATCAAAATGTGTCAATATTTCAGCAAAGTGATTTTTGGATTTCTGTATATTTTTGTTCCATAAATGAAACAGCATCATATTTTAAAAACTGACCCACTGGCTTTCAGGGATAAAAATACTCCAGTCATTGGTATGATCAGTTGTCAACCAGCAGAACTGTGAATACTTCAAGGAATATTTTCACGATTATAAATTATACTGAGACCTACAAAATCTGAGATACACAAGTTTTCAATACCAATACTTTACATTTACTTCAGTACTTACATTATACTCAGACACTACTCCTTTATAAACTTCATAAAACTCTTCAACATTAATCCGATCCATGTTAAACTGGATTTAAAAAAAAAGAAAAACATAAGTCAACCAAAAAAATAGAATGAATCACACTTAGCATTCAATATTTATGTTCTCTCAGATATATTTTCTTTAAAATTTAAACCCTGAAGAAACTAGTCTTTGAAGAAGTGTTAAAGTTCAGTCCATCAATAATAAATTATTGTTTATCAAAAATAAGAATTTATATGTAACATTTATCGAGTACTTAATATATCAAGCATTGTTCCAGGTGCTGTTCATGTACCATCTTATTTAATTATAACAATTGCCCTACAATATAAGTAATGTTAACAGCTCCAATTTACAAATGAGGTGAAGACTCAGTGGAGTAATATAACCTTCACTACCTGGCATTCCATCTCAAACTGTCTGATCCCACTGATTGGGCTCTCAACTACTACAATCTATCTTATTGAAAAAAAAAAAAAACCTCATTCTTCATACAAAAAAGACATAGGCACAATGTAATTTTGTTTATCAATAGATCAGTGGCAAAAGAAAGCAACATTACCAAAGAAAATTTCTTCAAATTTTGTAGAGGGGCCTGGAAATAATACTCTTATCCTCCCAGGCATTCAGAAAAATCCCTAGTTAGTCTGGGTCATAATAAAGCACTGACACCATTCATCTGAAAATCCTACTATTCTTCAGAAAGAATTGTCAGAGTATGCTAGTAAGGTAAAGCTACAAAGACTCATTCTTATCCAGGCTGGATTCAAACTTAGAAATAAAATTTCATTAAGTTCTAGAGTTTCAAGAACCAAAACCTTAAATTTTTAAAAAGTAGACATAGACTTTTGTTTTCCTCCCTACTTTGTCCTTTTATTGTTGCCAGGATTGAAGACCACAGAGCTTCTCCCTACCCAGACAACAGTTCAAACTATTTATTTTCATAGCTCATTTCAGTGTAGTCACTCAGTTGTGTCCGACTCTTTATGACCCCATGGACTGCAGCACAGCAGGCTTCCCTGTCCATCACCAACTCCAAGAGCTTGCTCAAACTCATGTCCATCACGTTGGTGATACCATCCAACCATCTCATCCTCTATTGTCCCCTTTTCCTCCTGCCCTCAATCTTTCCCAGCATCAGGGTCTTTTCAAATGAGTCACTTCTTTGCATCAGGTGGCCAAAGTATTGTAGCTTCAGCTTTAGCATCAGTCCTTCCAGTGAATATTCAGGACTGATTTCCTTCAGGATTGACTGGTTGGATCCCCTTGCAGTCCAAGGGACTCTCAAGAGTCTTCTCCAGGACCACAGTTCAAAAGCATCGATTCTTTGGCGCTCAGCTTTCTTTATAGTCCAACTCTCACATCCATACATGACTACTGGAAAAACCATAGCTTTGACTGCTATGGACCTTTGTTGGCAAAGTAATGTCTCTGCTTTTTAATATGCTATCTAGATTGGTCATAGCTTTTCTTCCAAGGAGCAAACATCTTTTAATTTCATGGCTTCAGTCACCATCTGCAATGATTTTGGAGCCCCCAAAAATAAAGTCTGTCACTGTTTCCATTGTTTCCCCATCTGTTTGCCATGAAGTGATGGGACTGGATGCCATGATCTTAGTTTTTGAATGTTGAGTTTTAAACTAATTTTTTCACTCTCCTCTTTCACTTTCATCAAGAGGCTCTTTAGTTCTTCTTCGCTTTCTGCCATAAGGGTGGTGTCATCTGCGTATCTTGAGGTTACTGATATTTCTCCCGGCAATTTTGATTCCAAATTGTGCTTCATCCAGCCCGGCATTTCGCAGGATGTACTCTGCATAGGCAACACAGCTATTACAGGGAGGGAACTTTCTTTGATTTCAGTATCTTATCCAATATTCATACAACTTCTTATATGACTAATATTATAAAATAAAAACAGGGTGAAAAGTGAAAGTAGTAGTTGCTCAATCTTGTCTGACTCCTTTCAACCCCATGAACTATAGTCCTCCAGGCTCCTCTGTCCATGGAATTCTCCAGGCAAGAAGGCTGGAGTGGGTTGCCATTCTCTTCTCCAGGGGATCTTCCCGACCCAGGCATCAAACCCTGTCCTCCTGCATTGCAGGCGGTTTCTTCACCATCTGAGCAACCAGGGAAGCCCAAATAACAAGGTATAATTTATTAAATATTTGGTGATTTGAACTGGAAATTCTTCAAAGTATCATGTAGTATTAATTTATTTAATGCACAAAATAAGCCATAGCAGCAAATAATATTATCATTGCCTAGTTGAGAAAATTGAATATAAGAATGCTTAAAATCAGCCAAGTTTATAACCTAGAAAGTACAAGATCCATGATTCAGAAATAGAGTTTACTGATTTCAAAAATGACAATGATTCTGACTGCCATTAAACTACCATGCCTCCATAAATTCAATTAATCTTTTTTAAAACAAATTATTCTTTTTTTTCACTGAGCACTTACTATGGGCAATCACTATGCTAGGCTGTAAGCCTAGAGTTAGATTAATGTTTAATTCTAAAATGTTCACAGTGATTACTACTTAAGGAGGCTTATATCCCATAATCCTGTGGCTGACTACATCACCAAGCTAATACTTTGAGAACGCTGTTGCTATCAATTTCATTACTAGGCAAGATTCTCCAAATATTAAATTTCTCATTTGTCTCCAAGCTTTGCCTGATAACTTTGCAAACTAGCTGATACATCTAATCTTTTCTCATTTTATGAGCATTCCCACCAATCTGGGATACAAAATAGGCAGAAGCCCAGTTAGTGCCCTGACCTCTGATCTGGACTGATGCAAAGACTTCATAGAAATCAAAAGGAGTTCTTCTCCAGAGAAAGAGAAAATAAACTGGTATGAAAATTCTTTCCTGAACTGGTAATTCACTACCACAATAACACAAACTTGCTGTCTTTCAAAAACTGTAAAATGCAAATTATTAATGGCAACCCACTCCAATACTCTTGCCTGAAAAATCCCATGGATGGAGGAGCCTAGTAGGCTACAGTCCATTGGATCATGAAGAGTCGGACTTGACTGAGCGACTTCACTTTTACTTTTCACTTTCATGCATTGGAGAAGGAAATTGCAACCCACTCCAGTGTTCTTGCCTGGAGTATCCCAGGGACAGAGGAGCCTGGTGGGCTGCTGTCTATGGGGTCGCACAGAGTCGGACACGACTGAAGCGACTTAGCAGCAGCAGCATAATAATTGTACCAATTTATTTGTCAAGTGCAATGATAAGTGTACCACAGAGATACAGAAGAGCTCTAGAGAAGTTAATATTGTTTCTTCAGTGAAGGGTTTCCTGGAAATGTGTCAGCAGGGCAATTTTGAATGATTGTGGACTCCGGAGGCTTAGTGGTGTTACTGCCACGAGAGGGGCTGAAATGTGCTAACTCTAAAGAAGATCCTGAAAGAAAGTCCAGAAGCCAGCAAAGGTTCTGGTCAGGGAAAAAGCCAAATTGATTCTCTTCTTAGTCCCAAATCCAGACAACAAAATTTCATTATAAGTCCTTAGCTCAAAACTATCTCTTGTTTGGAGGAATTAAATGCATTGTTTCAGTCTGCATGTACTCTGCAACTAAAGTTCCAGGAATTATATAAATCTGCTTTATAAGCTTAAATTAGATGTACCACTGGACGGTTAGCTCTCAGTGAGAGATTATACTGGTAAAATCATTTCAAAAATATTTTTTACTAAAAGTTATCATGTTCAACATATCTTTTTGATTTTACTGTGTTGAGTTCACAAGTGCACAGAGAAAATTCAATGTAAAATGTATTAAAGCATGCTGTAAAAAAACAACAACACACAGTTCATCAGTAAGTTAATGACTGTTGCAAACTACCTACCATCTGCATAGCTGAGATTTCAAAACCTGCATCTCGGATAGCCATCAGGATCTTTCCCAGAAGTCCTGAAAATACAGAACAAATGAGTGCAAAAATGCAAAATTTCTAAGGCATTTTAGCTTTATAGAAATGCAAACTTTCTATATCAAAGTATTTTGCTTAAACACTTGGGCTTCCCTGTTGGCTCAGACAGTAAAGAATCTACCTGCAATGCAGGAGACCCAGGTTTGATCCCTTGGTTGGAAAGATCCCCTGGAGAAGGGGGAATACGCCAGTATTCTCAGCTGGAGAATTCCATGGACAGAGAAGCCTGATGGGCTGCAACCCATGGGGTCACAAAGACTTGAACAAGATCGAGCAACTAACACTTGCTTACACTATGTAAGATTTATGAATCACATAAATCTGCCCAGGAAAACTAGACCTCTAATACTGTAACCCCATTTGATTCAGTAATCCCATTTGATTTTGTAGTCCCAAACGTTTAGTAAAGTGCTTCAGGAATATTGACAATCATTTTTTTTCAGTTTTGAAAACTATTTTTTAAATTTATTTTTAATTGGTGGATAACTGCTTTACAATGTTGTGTTGGTTTCTGCCATACAACTACGTGAACCAGGCGTAACTATTCATATATCCCGCTTGAACCTTTCTCCACCCCCATCCTATTCCTCTAACTACAGCACCTTGTTGAGCAGTGTTATGCAGAAACTTCCCACCAGCTATCTGTTTTACACCTGGTAAGGTATATGTTTCTCATTTCATCCCACCTTCGCCTTCCCCCACTGTGTCTACAGTCTGTTCTCCTCAAAACCAATCTTGAAGATTATGCAAAAACTTTTAAGAACCTGAAGTCTCAGTTCAGTTCAGTTGCTCAGTCATGTCCGACTCTTTGCAACCCCATGAATCGCAGCACGCCAGGCCTCCCTGTCCATGACCAACTCCCAGAGTCCACTCAGACTCATGTCCATCGAGTCGGTGATGCCATCCAGCCATCTCATCCTCTGTCGTCCCCTTTTCCTCCTGCCCCCAACCCCTCCCAGCATCAGAGTCTTTTCCAATGAGTCAACTCTTCGCATGAGGTAGCCAAAGTACTGGCGTTTCAGCTTTGTGATATAAAAACTATGAAAATCAAAGAGTTAAACTAATATTATAAAAAAATGTGGTGTTAAAGTACCAGATATGGAAGGAGTCCAAAAGAAGTCAAAGGTGGAGAAACGTCAAATTAAAACTGAAGAGGAGAACAGAAGATTCAATGGGAAATGAGGGCAGGAACTAGCTCTTTAAGGTTATAGACAGACAGGATTATATAGGGACAAAGGTATAAAAAGAGACAAGGCATAAAGCTGGGGAGAATGTGAACCTGTGAACACAATAGTGCCTGTGGGTGTGCTCAGACACTTCAGTTGCGTGCCTTCAGACTCTTTGTGATCCTATGGACTGTAGCCTGCCAAGATCCTCTGTCCATGGGATTTCCCAGGCAAGAATACTGGAGTGGGTTGCCATTTCCTTCTCCAGGGGATCTTCTGGACCCAGGGATTGAACCTAGGTCTACAGCATTGGCAGGTGGATTCTCAGGTCACTGATGCCACCCGGAAGTCCATATACAATAGTAAGAGGTCAAAAAAGCTAAAAAGGAAAAGAAATTTAATCCAAATTTATAAAGGCCTTGGATGTCAACATGAAGAATTTGGTCTTTATGCCACAAATAGCAATTTTTATAATGGTGGTTTTAGACTATGAAGGTCTAGAACTGATTTTTGAGATTCCATTAGTCTCCTATAAAAGGAGCCTGGTGGGCTGTAGTCCATGGGTCATGAAGAGTCAGACACGACTGAGCTACTTCACTTTCACTTTTCACTTTCATGCACTGGAGAAGGAAATGGCAACCCACTCCAGTGTTCTTGCCTGGACAATCCCAGGGATGGTGGAGCCTGGTGGGCTGCCATCTATGGGGTCGCACAGAATCAGACACGACTGAAGTGACTTAGCAGCAGCAGGCTCCTCTAAAAATCTAAGTTTCTTTTTTTCAAGTGAACTGAAATTCTTTTTCTCTCTCTTTCACACATTACACACACAGACACACTCCCTATTCTGGATCATCTTGATGCTTACCTAATGATCCCAAATAACTAGTATCAGTATCAAATAAGTAGTATCAGTGCCTGAATGTGTATTTTTATTTAGTCTTACTGCTGCCAAATAGGCTATTTTAATGACAGCTGGCTGAGGCCTGAAAAAACAAACAAACAAAAAAGACAAGGACAGATCTATTTCTCAAAAGATACATTTGTACCAACTGAAGGCCAAATGATACAATAGCATGGTGTAGAAAGAAAGGTTTCTCAGAAGTTTCAAGAGTACACTAGGTCCCTGCCAAATGCAGAATACTCAGAGCCATATTCATCTTGAACTTACTGATTTTCCACAAACATCTTTTGTCACATTAATGTTAACCTAAATTTTATCCATTTTATAGTTTTGTTTGTAATCAATCTGTAAATTGTTTTAGTTATACAGCTGTATGTGCAAAAGTTTACATTTATTTGTATGTGTGGACATACTTAAGTTACATTATAATTAAAATAGTTTATATCAACACTGAGAATCCAGTGAGAAAAATCTTCCTTCAAAAGAAATGAATCACTGAAAATGTGAATAGGAGAATACAGGAAGATTATTAATGTAATAATAATGGGTGAGCTGGTCTGAAGAAAAGAATAAGGGACAGAAAGAATAGCAAAGGCTGTTGGCATCATCTATTTTGCTGATTGGACTTGCATGGCAGAAGTAAAGAAATAAAAAAGTAGTGAATATAAGATATTCCCCCCCAAAAGTTGTAAGACTAAAGTGAACATAGAGCATGAAGATGAAGGAATAAAGGATTTGAGTCTAAGTGACCAGAAGAATGATAGCACTTTTAAGATGAAAACAAGCTATGAACCTGAATTAAGAATAAAGATACTGAATTAATTTGGACACAGAAACAGAATTTTAGAGTAGAACACTGATCAGCGTTTGAGAAGACAATATATTCAATGGCAGAAAAAAATCATCAAGGAACGAATGAACAAACTCCCTTTATTAAACTGGTAATGTGGGGTTGTATTCCAATAGATAGATAGACATACAATGAGGCACAAGAGGTTAGAGTTGAAGTGATGAGAACAGATGAGTACTTGTTCGATAAAAATAAGGGGAAAAGCAAAAAAAAAAAAAAAAAGAGAGAGAGAGAGAGATGAGAGGAATAAGTTTCGAGAAAATACCTGAAGTTTGGGGACTGAAGAATGAATTCTTCAAATGAATAAAGACATGTAAAAGGACATTTGCAAGAGAATCAAGAAAAAAAATACTACAGTGGTATTATAATATCAAACAGAGAGGAAAATTCTTGGAATATAGGGATCTTAAAGAATGAAAGGAAATTAAGCACCCTGGAAATTAAGATAAATCCACTGGCTTAAGCAAGATGGTATGATGATATTAAAGAAAGTCATATCCACAGAGGGTTAGGAAAGAGGTTTTGCATGTACATGCTCAATCATATCCGCCCCTTTTTGAGACCACATGGACTGTAGCTCACCAGACTCCTCTGTCCATGGGTATTTCAGGCAACGATACTGGAGTGGGTTGCCATTCCCTTTTCTAGGGATCTTCCCAACCCAAGAATTGAACCTGTGTCTCCAGCGTCTCCTACATTGACACGTGGATCTTCTACCACTGAGTCACCTGGGAAGCCCCAACCTATTAGTAATCTGTATCAAATAGTCAGATGACATTGGACACAGGAGTGGTAACCAAAATTTCAAGACCTTTATCAATAGGAAAAATATAGATAAGTTAGAAAAGAAGAAAGTAAATTAATTGTTGGGAACTCAGCCCTTTCACAGGAAGTTATTCCATTTAATCCTTACACCAATATGCTAAAACGGGGATTACCATCCGACTACAGAATGAGACTATATGAAGATTTGGAGAAGACAGATAAAACTTGCTTAATATCACAAAACTACTGGGTCTCCATATCAGTCTTTCTGCCAGTTTTAATAGGAAAAAAGGAATGTATGGAAGCCTGATATGTGAAACTCACTAGACAATGTGACTTCCTGAGGCAAACGCCATGTTCATTCTAAGACTCATGGATCTCTAGTGACACCAGTGTCACTAGTCTAGCATGGATGTAGTAGGTAGCTAACAAATATTGCTCATTGAATAACAAAGTTAATAAAAGAAATAGCCAAAGGCAGGAAACAATCATAGCTCTCTGCCTGATGTGAGTCTGAGAAACGCTAAGACTCTTCAGAGCACAGTTAAAAAACATCAGAAAATTGTAAAGGAATAATTAAAACTAGAGAAGGGAAAAAATTTTTTTTAATTTTTGGTTTAACAATTCAAGAAAAAAAAGTTCATAGTGACTTCATGCCACATACAAACATTAATTCTAATGAATTCAAGGTAAATGTTAAAAAATATATATATAAACACAATTGCTTGGGAAAACATCTACATGATTATTCTCTTCTCATGATATAAGTATCCTTTTGAAAAGGAGAGAAAGAGGTTGGCTGAAAGCTTCAGTTCCAGCTCTGGATAGAATCACCCTCCTCCAACATGAAATCTTCTTTCTTATCTTTTTCCACATATTTATTCCTTTCTACTTTGGTCCGTTTTTTCCTCTCACTCTCACCATCAGACCACCTTCTAACTCTTTACCCAGTGTCTTTTGAAACCCTGAAATATTTTGAACAGTCTTTTTATCTTCAATCTCAGCTACCCACCACAAGCTCTTCTTACTCAGAATTAATTTTCATTTTTCACTTACCTACAATCATAACAGGTTAAAGTTTTGCCTCCTTTTTTCCCTTGCTATAATTTAAGTTTTTGTGTACTATCTAAGCTCATATGTTGAAATATTAATGCCCAATGTGATGATAGGGGCCTTCAGTGGTGGCTCAGTGGTAAAGAATCCACCTACCAATGCAGGAGATGTGGGTTCAGTCCCTGGGTTGGGAAGATCCCCTGGAGAAGGAAATGGCAACCCACTCCAGTATTCTTGCCTGGGAAATCCCTTGGACAGGGGATTTGGACAGGAATCTGGCAGGCCGTAGGCCACAGTCCACAGGGTCACAAAGAATCAGACTCGACTTAGCAACTAAACAACAACAATGTGATGGTATGAGGAGGTTGGGCCTTTGGGAGGTGCTTAAGTCATGAGGTTGGAGCCCTCATAAATGAGATTAGTAAAGGTCAAGATTTTAGATGCATTAGTAAATCAAGATCCAATTATATGATATCTATAAGATAGCAAGTTTAAATATGAAGACACAGATAGGCTGAAAGTAAATGGATAGAAGGGAGGGGGTTCAGAATGGGGAACACGTGTATGCCTGTGGAGGAGTCATGTTGATGTATGGCAAAACCAATACAATATTGTAAAGTAATTAACCTCCAATTAAAATAAATAAATTTATATTTAAAAAAATAAAAGAAAGAAAAGAAAAAAGAAAAACATATACTGTGCAAACAATAAGTATAAGAAAGCTAGAGTGGTTATATTAATTTTAAATAAAGTAGAATTTATGAAAGGAGTATTATACAGATAAATGTCCCAAGAGGCATTCAGACACAGAACTTTAGACAGAGAGCTGAAAGAAAGTGGATATTCATGACAAAAAGAGCATAGAGCAAATGTACGGAGAAGTAAAACAGCAAAGTTCTTTTGGGAAAGGGGAAATGAGACAGGAGAGAGCATAGCAGAGGTGGCAGAAGACACTGATAGAAGGACTTTTGGATCTTATATACAGAGGTTTAAATTTCATCCTATAGGCCAAAAGGTCCCAAAGCTGTTTGGTTTCATGGACCTCTTCTTAGAAATTATTAAAAATTCTAAAACACTTTTATGTACTAGGTTATATTGATAAATATTTGTTGCATTATAAATTAAAACAGGAAATTTTTAAATATTTATTAATTTAAATATAACAAAAATTCTTTACATTTTAACATAAATATAACTTTTATGAGAAAAATGACTTTTCCAAAACAATAAAAAATTAGTGAGGAGAGATAGTTTCACATTTTAAAAAATCTCTAATTTCTAATTTGATGAAAAACAGCTGCCTTCTCACGTCTGCTTCAACTTTCAGTCTGCTGCTCTGTGTTGTTTGCTTAAAATATGTAGATTTGGGTGGAAAATGTAATATTTTAATAGTCTAATAAAATTTTGATATATTCTTCTTTCTTTGACAAGTAGTAGTTTCTTAAAAGCTCACTGCCACATATAATTTCAAATTTCTACCAATGAACGTTTTTTAACCTTGTTACACTAAAATCCACTGGCCTATCTTATACTCTGTATTAATCTTCTATCCTTGCATGATTTTGTAACATCATACACATTGTTTGGAAAATTCTATTATGCAGATCTTCCAAATGCTGACTCTACTACACAACATCGAAAACATTCTGTTCAAGATGGTGCATACAGTTTTCCAAACTCTTAACTCTAATTTTCACTTGTAATTTTATCTTCTTTTGGATTTTTATCTTGAGCAACAATTATTTCCAGCTGTCACTTCTTTTAAATGACAAGCTTATTTTAAAGAAAATGCCAAATGGCCTTATCTGAATAACCACAGACTGTCATTCTTTCAAGTAAAAATGGTAAAACAGCTGTATACATTATTTCTCCTAAAGATAACATTACATTTCAATATGGATCGAAACTGCTTTATGCATACTTCCCATTTCTCCACACAGAATATTATAAATATTTTGACTTGAGGGGCAAAACTAAAGTTAATAATTTTTACTGTTTCATCAAGGGTATTCTTAAGTGAAAGCGGCCTTTTCAATTTTTCTGCAAACACAAGATGGTTAAAAATACACTGACCACTGGTATAGTCTGCTACCACTATCCTGATCTTTGCTGAAGTGCCAGCAGTTTTACACACCATTGCTTCTGCACCATCGGTCCAAATGTCAACACATTTTAAAACGCAAATAAATGCTTAGTACTTATGAGATTTGGTCTCAAGGATACCTGAAAAGATCTTATTTATTCTAATAAAGAAAAATTTTACATGATTACATAAGAATCCTGATGTCAATATGAAAGTCATATTTAGTCCTATGCCTTCACCAATACAAAGAGAAATACACAATCTAGTATAAATCTATAAATCACATTAAACTATGCCCTGTAGGTCATATTTACACACTGAACAGAATAATTCTGTTCACAGATAAACCAATAAAATTTATAGCCCAAGCAGCCCTGACACTGTGCCAAGAACAGTCAGACATGAGTCAAGGTTACTGCTTTTTTTTATATTCAGTTGGTTATGCGTGGAGACATGATAGAGAGGCATTTAAGAAAACTGTTCTGTGTTTAACAGCTTGAAACGACAAACTGTCAATAACCTTATGTCCTTTACTTTGTTCTAGACAGAAAATGTTCAGCTGACTAAACAAATGACAATAACTATGTAAATAAAGCAACAAACAAAAAAAAGGTATAACTGCATGCCCCACAGCAAACGTTCGAAAGGGTCAAACAAAACAGATGGCTTATTTTATTTGGCTGGTGTTTGCACAGTTAATTTGTTTTTTAACAATTTGCTTATAACTCCATGAATGCTACCTAAATGTTTTGAATGTCAAATCACCTCTCCATCTCCACTCCTCCTCAGTTCATATCCTGATATCTTTCATCTGAACTGTTCTAAAGCCTTTTTAATAAGCAGCCACCCTCTATCCAATCATCAACAATACGTCTATTACTTCATCTTTCTAAAAAGGCTTGCTTCTCCTGGGTTTAGGAGCTTCCTACCCTCTCTTAGGTAAATTAAACCATTTGACTGGAAAGGGAATTGCCATCTTCTTACATGACCCTATAACCTCAAGCTTCAGCCAGTGGTCAAGAAGTGGACGCCAGACCTAAAGAAGGTCAATCATAGTACTCAGCTGGCTGGGCCAAACTAATTCACCCAGGAATGGGCTTAGAATTGGTACAATTCAGAGTACCTTCCCGACCCAATCAGGCTTCTGCCCTGGAATTTTTCAGCTTGAGTCGGGGGAAAAACAACTCTTTCCACTATGTTTCTAAGTATATTAGCCTCTCATTGCTGGCAACCCAACTTCTCTCCCAAAGTGCTATTAAAAGCTAATCTGCGAGCATGAAAGTGAATCAAAAGCCAGAGAGAACAAAGACGCTGAGCAAGTCTCCCTAAGCCAAGCTCAACCCCCTAATCTACTTCCAGCACTATCCTTAAATGAGAAAAATAGGAAATTCAAGTTGGGTTTCTGTCAGTTGTACTAACAGTGTCCTCATTAAGCCCCCTTTTTATATGAGGTGATACACTGTAGCCTGAGGGAAAAAAGGCTATCAGTTCAGTTCAGTTCAGTTGCTCAGTCGTGTCCGACTCTTTGCGACCCCATGAATCGCAGCACACCAGGCCTCCCTGTCCATCACCATCTCCCGGAGTTCACCCAGACTTGCGTCCATTGAGTCAGTGATGCCATCCAGCCATCTCATCCTCGGTCGTCCCCTTCTCTTCCTGCCCCCAGTCCCTCCCAGCATCAGAGTCTTTTCCAATGAGTCAACTCTTTGCATGAGGTGGCCAAATAGTAGGGTGGATAAAAAAGAAACAGTACATTTTGAAAGCTGCGGTACTCTGATGTGTGCTTTCTAATAAAAAAAATTAATGTCAGCAAATATTCCAGAGAAAAATCATAAGCATAGGCAAATAATCAAAAACTGGAATTGGAAGATCCCCCTTCTGTCTACTAGGGCTTCCCCAGTAGCTCAGACAGTAAAGAATCTGCCTGCTAGATGCTCAGTCTATCGCTGGGGTTAGGAGCCTGGAGAAGGGAATGGCAACCCACTCCAGTATTCTTGCCTGGAGAATTCCATGGACAGAGGAGCCCAGAGGGCTACAGTCCATGGGGGTCACAAAGAGTAGACACGACCAAGCAACTACCACTTCTGTCTATAATGCTCATAAATGATCATGGTTGGAGAGTGTAAGAAAAGTAACTAATGATAAATATTCAGGCACACTGAAGTCCAAACAGTATTTTTAGAAATAGTAGACTTAACCATTTAAATAAAAACAGATTGGAACCAAGTAAGGGAAACAAAATTGTAAGGAAACTGAATAAAACAGGCACTTCAATACCAACTGGTATCAATAAAATAAAAAGTACAGTAAAGAGTTTCATTCAATTTAAATCATATAACACAACATGATTTGCATCATTTGGAAGAAAATAAGGGCATCAGGATTATATGATCCAGGATGGATGCATAAGTGTCACATACAGTACCCCAGGGGCTTCCCAGGTGGCTCAGTGGTAAAGAAATCGCCTGCCGATGCAGGAGATGCTGGTTGATCTCTGGGTTGGGAAGATCTCCTGCTGTAGGGAATGTCAGCCCAGTCCAGTATTCTTGCCTGGGAAATCCCATGGACAAGAGGAGTCTGGTGGGCTACAGCCCATGGGGTCTTAAAAAGATTCGGACACAATTGAGTGACTGAGCACACACTAGGTACCCTAGGTCACCAAGGAAAGTATAATGAAGTGCTAATATAATGTTTTAAGACTGTGGGTATGAAAGCAGCAACATGATGACAGTCTCCAGGACTGAGACAAGCTTCTCCCAATAGTTACAGTGAAAATATGGCTTAAATTCAAAATGGAAATAAACATGGGTTTTTCCCCCCAGTTTTAAATAAATACATAAATTGAAATACAGTATATATCTTTGAGAATCCATTGTTTCTCCCTCCAATCTGTACCTGGTCAGGGTAAATAAATCACTGTTAACAGACCTGCCTTCATTTGGCTCTGTTATCTGCCATCACCCCTGCAAAAATGGGCACTTAGACTGAAAGTGCTCTTATGAGTTGAATTAGGATTATATTGCTCATAATAACCTAGAGTTGGAATGAGTTGTTCTATCTGTACAGCTGCCAAAGAGGAGTAAACGTGTGGAACAGAGAGAGGAAGGTTATCAACAATGATGACGCATGAGATATTTGGGCAGGGACCAAGTGTGTCAATTTGCTCTCCAGGCCACAGATGTTAGGGCTGGTGAACACTTCAGTCTGAAGAGCCTCCTCCTTTGCCTATCTCAATCTAACCTCTCTACAGTCTCAGTTTCTTTCCTCATCTGTAAAAGGGGGTAATACCTACCTCACAGGGTTGTCACAATGATTAAATGTGTCTGTATATGTAAAATTCTTAGAACAGCCAGTGGCACACAACAGCATTATTAGGTAATGTAAGCAGCAGTAGAGACTCCCCTGGTGGCTCGATCAGACATGACTGAGCATCTAGCAGCAGCAAGGTAATAGCTGTATAGTCGCTAAGTTGTGTCCGACTCTCTGCGACCCCATGAACCAGGCTCCTCTGTCCATGGGATTTCCCAGGCAAGAATAATGGAGTGGGTTGCTATTTCCTACTCCGGGGCATCTTCCCAATCCAGGGATCAAACCCATATCTCCTGCATGGGCAGGTGGATTCTTTACCACTGAGCCACCAGGAAAGCCCCAGTAGAGAGCCAATAATCATCTCAGTGTGTTAGGATACACATCTGGGCTTATACGATTAGCATGAATTTTCAGCAGTACTGTTAAAATGCAAACATTCTGTTGAACTGGACATGAACAGCAGACTGGTTCCAAATTGGGAAAGGAGTGTGTCAAGGCTGTATATTGTCACCCTGCTTATTTAACTTATATGCAGAATATATCATGTGAAATGCTGGACTGGATGAAGCACAAGCTGGAATCAAGACTGCCAGAAGAGATATCAATAACCTCAGTTATGCAGATGACACCACCCTTATTGCAGAGAGCAAAGAATTATTAAAGAGCCTCTTGCTGAAAGTGAGAGAGTGAAAAAGTTGTTTTAAAACTCAACATTCAGAAAACTAAGATCACGGCATACTGTCCCATCACTTCATGGCAAATAGATGGGGAAACAATGAAAATAGTGACATTTTCTTGGACTCCAAAATCACTGCAGATGGTGACTGTAGCCATGAAATTAAAAGAAAGATTAAAAGCTCCTTGGAAGAAAAGCTATGACCAACCTAGATAGCATATTAGAAAGCAGAGACATTACTTTGCCAACAAAGGTCTGTCTAATCAAAGCTATGGTTTCTCCAGTAGTTATGTATGAATGTGAGAGTTGGACTATAAAGAAAGCTGAGTGCTGAAGAATCAACGCTTTTGAACTATGGTGTTGGAGAAGACTCTTGAGAGTCCCTTGGACTGCAAGGAGATCTAACCATTCAATCCTAAAGGAAATCAGTCCTGAATATTCATTGGAAGGACTCATGCTGAAGGTGAAACTCCAATACTTTGACCATCTGATGCAAAGAACTGACTCACTGGAAAAGACCTTGATGCTGGGAGATTGAAGTCAGGAGGAGAAGGGGACAACAGAGGATGATATGGTTGGATGGCATCACCGACTCGATGGACATGAGTTTGAGGAGGCTCTAGGAGTTGGTAATGGACAGGGAAGCCTGGGGGGCTGCAGCCCATGGGGTCATAAAGATTTGGAAATAACTGAGTAACTGAACTAAACTGAGCCACGAGGGAAGCCCCAGTAGAGCAATACTAGAGCTAGTAATCATCCCAGTGTGTTAGGAGACACAGCTGGGCTAATACAGCTAGCATGAATTTAATCTTCAGCAGTACTATGTTCCATTTGACAGGAGACCACTGTGTCACAGACATACCTCCAGGAGACTAATGCTAATGGCTGTGTCACAGTGAATGAGACTGAGGCAGTGACTGTGAGAAGCAGATAACAGGGTCAGGTCTACACCCAGCTAGAGCCACAATAGGGCCTGGCAACCCCACTGATTAAGCCACTGCTGTCTAAGCCAGTCATGCCTGGCAAGCACCATGATAAAAATGAGAGGAAGTCTGAGCAAGAAAAGAGGGAAGAAGAGGGTCCTTACACTTGACAAAGCAAGGCTTCTCTCTCTGACTAGGAACTCCTAGAAATATATGAGGGGAACTGTGTAAAGAGCTTGAGTTCTGTCTTAGTAGATGAGTATGTATATTAGGGAAACAACTTCTATAGGTTCATAAAGAATATGTACAGCTTTAAGTAGAATTTGAAACAAAGTTTTGCCTATAAAAACTTCTGCAAGGGGGAAAAAAAAACAAGATAACACTTTATATTTACATCAAATTTTTGAAATAAAAAATCAAAATCATAAAACTAAATGGCAAATGTAGGATCAGTCAGTTTATAACTCCCCATTTAAAGATAGTCTCTATTTTATAGATGGTACCATATTATGTATTTTATCTATTTTACAGATAACCAATAAGGACCTACTATATTGCACAGCAACTCTACTCAGCACTCTGTAATGGCCTATATGGGAAAAGAATCTAAAAATGAGTGGATATATACATAACTGATTCACTTTGCTGTACATGTGAAACTAACAGAATACTGTAAATCAACTACACTCTAATTAAAACTAAAAAGCAGCAGCCAGTCTGTTGTACAAGACAATTCATCACAATTTAGATGCTATGCTCCACAATACTTACACTAAATAGGGGTGGTGAGAAATAAAAATGGTAGCTAAAGAAGTGTCAAAAAAGAAATCTTGCATTTTATTTGAGGTGAGACCTGTGAAACATCAGGGTGAGACCTGTGAAACAAAAGGTTTAATCTTGATACAGCCAAGAATGCATGAACTAACAAAACTGATTTATAGAGATGTCATGTTTAATACTAATAAATTTAAATAAAAATGAAGGAATTTTATTTCTTTTAAATTTTAAATCTTTTATTTCACTAGAAAATAGGCCTGTTTTGTCCTTAAAATGTGATTAGTGTAAAGCAGATTACACTAATCATTAAGAGTTTGAGTTTAATTTTCAATGCCAAAATACAAAAGAAATAACAAACATTACTGAATTCAACAGAAAGAATTTAATACTAATCATGACAAACATACATAATAAATCAACTTAGGCATAAAAGCCAGGTGCAAAAGCTTTCTGTTTCTTAGGCAGCAATATGTCACTAGGCAAGACCACTTGACTGATAATCTTCCAGTAATTCTTAATCAGAGGAAAAGATAAATCCATAGATCAGCCTGGCTTCAAATGTCTGTTATGATATTTTGCTGGCTAGTGAGCAAAAATATTGTAGCATCACATGACATCAATTGCAGATGAGAGTTTGAATTCAGCAGAATTATTAAACTGAGAGCTAGCAAATTAAGTGTTAGAGGATCTCAAAAATATTAGCTGATCATAAAGTTCATTCCAGTAGCAAGAAGGCTTATAAAATACAGACCTAATTCATCTAAAAGCATTTCTGATTCTCTACTTATACCACACCCAAAACTAAAATACACACTTCCTCACCAGTGTCCTAACAACCGTAATCTGCAATTCCTTACAAGGCAATAAAAAGAGTAACCGATATAACTTTACAGATGCACCCACAATATGGTAACTCAGTATTACTAAAATTCATCACAATGTAACTGAGTAGAAAATAGTAAAGGCGGGTTCTATACCAACATTAGAGCGACAGAGAAGACCCATGGGATCTAAAAATCTCCAGGAAAAGGCCATCAAGAACCCCTCCTTACTGGGAAAAAAGTATGGACTCAGCATAGCAAAAGGAAGCCAAGAACAATCAGCATCAGCATGGCTGAAATAAGATTACAATTTTAAAACATGGACAGTCTAAGAAAAACAAAGCAGGGTACCAAGCTGACAGGGCAAAAACTGAAAATTTTGTAGTATTAGGCAAACAGATCATCAGAAGTCCAAAGTTAACACCAGGTTACCACGGAAAACAAGTCAATCACATAATCACAAAGCAATGCTACATTTTTAAAGCACAGGATACTACTGCTGGCTTCCAGGTAGTGGGAGATTCTTTCTAATCTTGAAAGAAACCAGTCTCTCTTCTGAAGGGTTGGAGAAAGCACAAGTCCCACTGGAAGTAGACATCACGTTTCTAGGAGGTTTTCATGAATATGATTGTACATGTGCTACACATGTTATAGGGGCTTCCCTGGTGGTGGTGCTGTTCAATTGCTAAGTCATGTCTGACTCTTTGCAACCCCATGGACTGCAGCATGCCAGACTTCCCTGTCTTTCACTATCTTCCAGAGTTTGCTCAAACTCATGTCCATTGAGTGGATGATGTCATCCAACCACTTCATTCTCTGTCACCACCTTCTCCTCATGCCCTCAATCTTTTCCAGCATCAGCGTCTTTTCCAATGAGTCAGCTCTTCATGTCAGGTAGCCAAAGTATTGGAGCTTCAGCTTCAGCATCAGTCCTTCCAATAAACATTCAGGGTTGATTTCCTTTAGGATTGACTGGTTTGATCTCCTTGCTGTCCAAGGGACTCTAAAGAGTCTTCTCCAACATGACAGTTTGAAAGCATCAATCCTTTGCTGCTCAGCCTTCTTTATGATCCAACCCTCACATCCATACATGACTACTGGAAAAACCCTAGCTCTGACTATATGGACCTTTGTAAGCAAAGTGATGTCTCTGCTTTTTAATACACTGTCTAGGTTGATCACAGCTTTTCTTCCAAGGAGCAAGCATCTTTTAAAGAACTTGCCTACCAATGCAGGAGACACAAGTTTGATCCCTGAATTGGGAAGATCCCATGGAGAAGGAAATAGCAATCCACTTCAGTATTCTTGCCTGGGAAACCCCATGGATAGAGAAGCATGGTGGGCTATAGTCCACGGGGTTGCAGGAAAGTTGGACACAACTTAGTGACTAAGCAACAACAACGTTATAACTTACCAATAGAAATCTGTTAGTTTTATAAGCAAGCACCAGAAAAGACTGAAAAGGTAATTCAAAACCATGGGTCCATTAACTCTAAAATGAACAAAACCAAGTAAAATTCTTTTCCCTTCCATAAAATTAGTTCTGTTGTTTTGTATTCTATTTTTACAACATATAAAGGAAAGGACTCTCGAAGCTTGTCTTTGCAAATTTTTAAAAATATGAACATTTATTTTCTTTATTCCAGTTATCCAAAGTCACCATTAAGGAGGAAACAAGCTTAGACATCTTATTACAAAAACACTGCTTCTTTTGTTGACTTTAAATGACTCTATCTAATTTCCCCAGTTGGCAAAATTACATTGCCATTCACAGATAGGCTTAAAAGTAGACATAATGCCACAAATTATATAACTCTTGCTCCTCATCTGTTGGAAGCACAGTTTATATGTACTGGGTATAGGCCTCTATTTTTGGTCTATTTTCCAGCATGTCCTTATGTAGGGGGCAGTTTTGCTAATCATTATTTCTCAAAATGTGGTCTCTGCATCAGCAGCATTAGCCTGACTTGGAAATTTCAGAAATGAAGACATACTGAGTCAAACTCTCTGAAGGTATGGCCCAGGAATCTCTATTTTAACAATCCAGATCCAGTTACCCAGATGCTCACTAAAGTTTGAAAACTATGAATGGGAGCAAAAGATCTGAGGACAAGAGAGCATCACAATTACTCTCCTGGCCATGAAAAAGGCGAATATGATCTGAAAAGCCTATGACTTTAATCTCTAGTCCGCTGCTTCCTTAATCCCGTTACTCCATACCTACATCACTGTAAAAAAAACAAGTCAAAGTGAAAGTGAAGTGAAAGTGAAGTCACTCAGTCATGTCCGACTCTTTGCGACCCGTGGACTGTAGCCCACCAAGCTCCTCCATCCATGGGATTCTCCAGGCAAGAGTACTGGAGTGGGTTGCCATTTCCTTCTCCAAAATAAGTCAAACGTGTCTTAAATTCTTAAGTTCTGAATTTTGGGTCTTAATTTCCCCTACCCTTTTTTATACAAATTTTTAAAATATGCCTCATTGGAGAACAAGTAAAATGGAAGTAAGAGGGGTACATGGTGAAAGTAAATCTCCTTTCCACCCCAAATTCTCAGTTCTTCCTCTTAGAGGAAATCACTGTAAGTAAGACTTTACATACTCTTCTAGAAATACTAAACATATGTACAAATACACGTACATATATTTTTTGTTTGTTTTTAAGGAAATAAGAACATACTATACCATCTACTTGTTCCCTGGTGGCTTAGATGGTAAAGAATTTGCCTGCAATGTGGGAGACTCGGATTCGATCCCTGGGTTGGGAAGATCCCCTGGAGAAAGGAATGGCTACCCATGCCAGTATTCTTGCCTGGAGAATTCCATGGGATAGAGGAGTCTGGCAGGCTACAGTCCATAGGGTAGTGAAGAGTCAGACATGACTGAGAGACTACAGCTTCACTTTTCATACCATCTACTCTTTCCCTTGCCCAGTTTCTAAATATTTACTGTAAAATATAAAAAGTACACGTTTTAGGCAAAATATATAACAGTTTAATAATTTTAAAGTGAACATCTGTGCTCAGAAAAAAATCAGAACATTCAGTTATATATAACTGAATAAATTTGCTGTACATCAGAAACTAGCAAAACATGTAAATATATTTCAATAATGAGAAAAGACCCTTAAGATTATCCTAAAGAGACACTGCAGAGTGTCCCTTTGATAACTAAGCTCTTCTGTAATGACCACCATGAAAATTGCTGAGGAGAAATAACTTCCCATTTGGCACACACAAGCCACCGTATGACAACACAGAGATGTAGTCGATGTAAGGTAGAGACAGGGCATAAACGAACTAACCACTGAAACACGTGAGAACTTTGAACCACAAGCTTTCTAGAGTAGGAAAGTTGTGTGAATATGCAGAAAAGCAGTGTACCATTTATCAAACAATGCAAAAAGTAATGACACAGATCATATCTTCCAGCAATTCTCATAAGTATCAACTGCTCTCGTCCTTTAACATGTCATTTGGAAACCCAAGCTCTCTAGACTTCTATAAGGTACCATCCTTTCTTTAGATGTGTGCCTTTTTTCTTCCTCATAAGAATCAATTCTCACTAAATTGTCAGAATTTCCTCATTTATAATCTGTCATGTAACATGAGTCATCTTTTAAAGTCTTACCACATAAGATCATGCTACCATGGCTTTTCATTTTTAAAATATCTCCTGATAAAGTAACATGATGTGGCCCAAATCCCTGGGCCCCAGCTCCAGAGAGATGGGTCCCGCTCCTGGATTAGTGGAAGGAAGCTGTCCAAAGAACAAGACCAAAGCCTAAGTAGAAGAAAGTCCTGTCTTCCTCTGTCATTGTGCAATTACAGGGGCATTTCTGCAGAGGAGGAGTAAGAAAGATACACAATAAATCAGTACCGGAGATCCCTCCAAAGGGAGAAGAATGGGAACACACTGTCTTTGCAAACTCTTTGAGATATGTTTTCCTCAAGTCTAGACCATTTCTGGGCTTCCCAGGTGGCGCTAGTGGTAAAAGAACCTGCCTGCCAATGCCAATGCAGCAGACTGAAGAGATGCTGGTTCGATCCCTGAGTTGGGAAGATCTCCTGAAGAAGAAAATGGCAACCCACTCCAATACTCTTGCTTGGAAAATCCCATGGACAGAGGAGCCTGGCAGGCGGTAGTCCATGGGGTTGCAAAGAGTCAGACGCAACTGGTGAGGTGACTTAGCACTCACAGCACAGAACACTTCTAACTATGTTCGGCATTACTTAATGACATTTCTAAAATTACATGGTCCTCTAACAGACATGAACATGAACATGAAAAATAAGCAAGGGGAGTAGTATTTTGTCAAAACTCAGCATCTATTCTTGCATGGATCCTGTTCCTTCTTAAACACTCTGTGATACCTAGAAAACATGTAGTCAAAGCTATGGTTTTTCCAGCAGTCATGTATGGATGTGAGAGCTGGACTATAAGGAAAGCTGAGCACTGAAGAATTGATGCTTTTGAACCGTGGTGTTAGAGAAGACTCTTGAGAATCCCTTGGACAGCAAGGACATCCAACCAGTTAATCCTAAAGGAAATCAGCCCTGAAAACTCATTGAAAGGACTGATGCTGAAGCTGAAGCTCCAATACTTTGGCCAACTGATGAGAAGAACTGACTCATTGGAAAAGACCCTGATGCTGGGAAAGATTGAAGGCAGGAGGAGAAGGGGACGGTAGAGGATGAGATGGTTGGATGGCATCACTGACTCAACGGATATGAGTTTGAGCAAGCTCTGGGAGTTAGTGATGGACAGGGGAGCCTGGCGTGCTGCAGTCCTTGGGGTGGCAAACAGTCGGACACGACTGAGTGAGTGAACTGAACTGAACAGGTCAACAGGTGAATAATCTCAAAGTCATATGTGTCATGTTGCCTCAGTAACATCATTCCCTGAATGGTAACTCTTAAATTCTAACATATACAAAGGTGAAAAAAAGGAATGGGAAAATGAAGTTTCCTCAAGCAAAATAGTTCTCCTGCCAATAAGTATCATTTCCTTCAGTAATATATATACAGGTTGTCCCACAAGACTTAGTGTAATAACTTAGAAATATAAATGCTAGAAATGTATAATAAAATATGATTTGAAAGTTATGTAGATTTCTTTTTAAATATTTACCAAAACATAAACTGTATTCAAGCTACAAAACATGGAATAAACGTAAAAGAAATTTAAATTAATTTTATAAATGGTATTATTTATTGCATTTATAATTCTAAAGTTATCAAAGCTTAAAATTACACTAAAACTGCTGAGAGATCTTAGAAGTCACTTTCCTTAATGTTATACTTCTTCCAGTGCTCTTTCAATAAAAACAGGTTTCATTCTAATCTCACTTAGAGAGTAATGCCTAGCTAGACACAGGTCAAACTTTTCTGTTATTTTTATTAAACTGCTAAATAGACATTATTGAGAATAATGCTATTGAAATAGCATTACTGAGAAGCTACTTTGGTAAAGCAGAGTGCCATGGATACTCAAATTTTCCATCACTCCAAGAAATTCTCACCAACTTAAAACCTAGAACAGGGGACTACCTCTGTGGAGTCATATGAATTACTGAAAACTAAAAGGTAACTCTTCCTTAACCTTCTTTGTGGTTGTTATTAACCTGCCACAGAAAACAAGCTACAAATCTTCCACTTGGTATAAAATAAATGGAAACTCACTCCAGTATTCTTGCCTGGAAAGTTCCATGGACAGAGGAGCCTGGCAGGCTACACTCCATGGGGTCACAAAAGAGTCGGACATGACTGAGCAACTAAACAACTAAAAAGTAGCCTCTGATACAGGTAGATCATCAGAGGAAACACAGGATGTTCCTTGTGCTCAAAATTTACGATAAATGGTTCTCAAACTGGACATCACATGTTCATCAGGATGACCTGGGGAAACTTTAAAAAAATATATTTGTTTATCGCTAATTGGAGGATAATTGCTTTACAATGTTGTGTTGGTTTCTGCCATACACCAACATGAATCAGCCATAGGTATACATATACGCCATCCCTACTGAACCTCTCTCCCACCTCTGACCCCTCTAGGTTAGGAGAGACTTTTCAAATACTTATTTCTGGCCTCTGGTCCAGACTTACTAAATTCTGAAATTAGGGCCCAGAAATGTGCATGTTAAAAGTCCCCCAAATGGTTCTGGTTCACTGAAAAGCTTGAGAAGCACTGTCTAGCATATCTCCATGGTTTCAGGTTCGAGTACCAAATTCCAATCATGTACAAACTTTATAGCACTTGAGGGAAACTGCTACACTGGCAGTCCCCAGTGAACCATGATCCCTGGTATTCGTTAGTTCAGTTCAGTTGCTCAGTTGTGTCCAACTCTTTGAGACCCTATGGACTGCAGCACGCCAGGCTTCCCTGTCCATCACCAAATCCCAGAGCTTGCTCAAACTCATGTCCATCCTCTGTCATCCCCTTCTCCTCCTGCTTTCAATCTTTCCCAGCATCAGGGTCTTTTCCAATGAGGCAGTTCTTCGCATCAGGTGGCCAAAGTACTGGAGTTTCAGTTTCAGCATCAGTCCTTCCAATGAATACTCAGGACTGATTTCCTTTAGGATGGACTGGTTGGATCTCCTTGCAGTCCAGGGGACTCTCAAGAGTCTTCTCTAACATTATAGTTCAAAACCATCAATTCTTCAGCACTCAGCTTTCTTTATGGTCCAACTTTCACATCCATACATGACTACTGGAAAAACCACAACTTTGACTAGACAGATCTTTGTTGGCAAAGTAATGTCTCTGCTTTTCAATAAGCTGTCTATGTTGGTCATGGTTTTTCTTCCAAGAAGCAAGCATCTTTTAATTTCATGACTGCAGTCACCATCTACAGTGATTTTGAAGCTCTAGAAAATAAAGACTATCACTGTTTGCATTGTTTCCCAACTATTTGCTGTGAAGTGATGGGACCAGATGCCATGATCTTAGTTTTTTGAATGTTGAGTTTTAAGCCAGCTTTTTCATGCTCCTCTTTCACTTTCATCAAGAGGCTTTTTAGTTCCTCTTCACTTTCTGCCATAAGGGTGGTGTCATGTACATGTCTGAGGTTATTGATAGTTCTCCCAGCAATCTTGATTCTAGCTTGTGCTTCATCCAGTCTGGCATTTCTCATGATGTACTCTGCATAGAAGTTAAATAAGCAGGGTGACAATATATAGCCTTGACGTACTCCTTTCCCAATTTGGAACCAGTCCATTGTTTCATCTTCAGTTCTGTTGCTTCTCGACCTGCATACAGATTTCTTAGGAGGCAGGTAAGGAGGTCTGGTATTCCCATCTCTTTAAAAATTTTCCACAGTTTGTTGTGCTTCATGTAGTCAAAAGCTTTAGCGCAGTCAATGAAGCAGAAATAGATGTATTTCAGGAATTCTCTTGCTTTTTCTATGATCCAACGGATGTTGGCCATTTGATCTCTGGTTCCTCTGCCTTTTCTAAATCCAGCTTGAACATCTGGAAGTTCTCAGTTTACATACTGGTATTCAGGCTTTTGTGTAATTCCCTCTCATGCTGATTTGGCCACATGACTAGAGTTAACCATTGGGACAGTAAGGCATGATGGAAGCAGAGGCTTGCTGAGCTCTTGCACATTGAGGACTGCCTTGGAATACTCTTTTTGGAAGCCAGCAACCATGCCATAATGAAGCTTAGGATAGACTACTGAATGGCAAAGAAGTGAAAAAGTGTTAGTTGCTCAGTTGTGACTGAATCTTTGTGACCCTATGGACTCTAGCCCACCAGGTTCCTCTGTCCATGGGATTCTCCAGGCAACAATACTGGAGTGGGTTACCATTTCCTTCTCCAAGGGATCTTCCTGACCCAGGGGTTGAACCCAGGTCTCCTGCATTGCAGGTGGGCTCTTCAGCATTTGAGCCACCAGGGAAGCTGAATGGTAAGATGCCACATGGAAAGTCTTGGAAGGATGAAAAACAATCTTGTACATTCCAGCTCCAGCACAGTTTCGAGCTGCATGAAGTCACTAAGCAACTTCATGTATACCACAAGAAAATTGCCAACTGAGCCCAGGGAACACACAGAATCGTGAGAAATAATAAATCATTTTTAAGGAACTAATATGGGGATGGTTGTTACAAAGAGATAAAACATAACTGATTCAGGTTTTTTAAAAAATGTGTTACGTGATATTATCTCTAAAGCTACTACTACTGATAGTCAGCACTTCATTGTGTACTTACTAGGCAAACTACTCCAAGTGCATCACATGTATTAACTTACTCATGAAGTAGGTTCTGTCATCTTTATTTTGCAGAACAAAAAAATAAATGAATAAAGCTTTAGAGACGTAAAGAAATGTCTTCAAGGCCACATAATCAATGTCAAGCCATAGAATTATGACAGTCATTCCAAACATTATGATCATTCTTGCCAGATAGAGTTATTAGGATTTTCAGTGAGCTCTCTGCCATTCTTTTATCTAATTCTTATTTCTTCTAATTCAGACATTTGAGTATAGATAGATACTCCACTTGTACTATATATCACTAGGCTCTGAAGAGAGTCTAAGATTCCTCATGCACACATCACTGTTGGTAGGTGCTAGTGCTTTGGCTGCCTAGCAACAGATGTTTCTATATTCCAGTCAGGTGTAAAGAGCAAGCCCTGACTTTCAACAATAAAAGACACAGTGACTTTTCACTGCTTTGTCATTGGTTAAAAAAAAAAAAAATCCTATAATCATAAAGGCACACAATTAGGCCTGGAATAAGTCTATTCAATCTTCCTGCTTTCACATAGTAACATGCAAATAATCAAAAACACTTATCCTCTAAATGCCTCCCAAGAGATATCAGCCAGGACCAAGTTTATCCACTAAGGAGGACTTCTTGACTCTAAGAGTTTGACATTATTAGTGCCAAAAATGTACAATTAGAATGTGTGCATTTTATATTATATAAGTTATACATCAATAAAGTTACTTAAAATTTAAAAAGGAGAACATTTTCACACCAAGAAATTGGAAGATGGGAAAAGAAGATCTCAGTGGTTGCTTAAACCATTCTAAAGCCTGTCTTTGGAAAAATTTGGAGTGAACAAGCTCAAATTTTATTAATATGATTTATTCGAGTTAAGTACTAAAGATGCTAAAAATTAAGTAGAAGTTTAAATTTTAAGATGCTAAATTTAATTTAAAATTTAAATTTTAAGATGCTAAAATTTAAGTAGAACCAATTTAAAAATATGGGCTTCCCTCATGCCTCAACAGAAAAGAATCCACCTGCCAAAAAGAAAACATGGGTTCAATCCCTGGTCTGGGAAGATCCCTGAAGAAGGAAATGGAAACCCACTCCAGTATTCTTGCCTGGAGAATTCCATGGGCAGAGGAGCCTGGTGATCTACAGTCCACGGGGTCGCAAAAGAGTTGAACATGAGTTGGACACAACTTAGTGACTGAACAAATGAATTAAAAAACATATACTCTATGTCAGAGGTCAGTAAACTTTTTCTGTAAAAGGTAAGACAGTTTAATATTTCAGGCTTTTCAGGATTTACTAGTATCGGTCACAACTGCTCAATCAAACTAATGTAGCAATAAAAGCAGTCATAGACAATACATAAACGAATGAGTATGGCTGTGTTCCAATAAACTTTATTAAAAAAAAAAAACATTTATTTGGCTGCACCAGGTATTAGTTGTGGCACTTGGGATCTTCCATCTTTGTTGTAGCCTCTGGGATATTTAGTTGCAGATTGTGGGGTCTATTTCCCTTACCAGGGATCAAACCCAGGCTCCCTGCTTTGGGAGCACAGAATCCTAACCATTGGACCACCAAGGGAGTCCCAAATAAAAATTTATTTATAAACCCAGGCAGCTAGTCCAACTTAACCCAATGGCTGTAGCCTGCTGATCCCCTCTCTAGGGCTTTCAAACTGGCAGATAAACAATAGAGAAAGAGGGAAATAAAGAAAAATGTATCCATCTAACAGAAGGTGGAAAGAGGTGGGGGGTTAAAGAGCAGGGAGAAAGAATGAAAAAAACATTTTAAGCATGATAAAAAAAGGAATCCAAATCAGTTATCACAATAAATGGCAATGAGTTAAATTCAACTATTTTAACACTGCTAGACTGGATTGAAAAAGCAAAAAAATTTTAAATAGGAATGAAATAAAATTCAGTTATAATGGTTATAAGATATATAAGGAAAAGGCTAAAAATTAGAAAAATATATGCCTTCTTTTAAGGTAAACAACAAAAAACAATTATTGGAACTAAAGTAAGACACTACATTAGGAATAAAAAGATAATCACACACAAAAAAAGTCTCAAGATAAACAAAGCAGTCCAAACTGAAAGGAGAAATGAAAAATTCATAATAGATAATTTTAACATGGCAGAATTTAACAAAGTTTTTTTCAGAAGCTGATTATTCAAGCAGATCAGAAAAGTACAATTTGGGCAACCAAATTTAAATGAATAACTACTTATATATAAAGAGAGAACAATGCAGCAACATCCTTCTTTTCAAACACACACTGGAATTTTTAAAATGAGGCACTAGTTAAGTCACAAAGGACAACAACAAATTTCAAAGAAACAAACATCACAGAGACCACATTCTCTGACAACATTCAGATACTAAAGACTCCTAAGTAACACATTCCCTGGTGGCTCAGATGGTAAAGAATCTGCCTGCAATGCAGGAGACTGCGGTTCAATCCCTGGGTTAGGAAGATCCCCTGGAGAAAGGAATGGCAACCCACTCCAGTATTCTTGCCTGGAGAATCCCTTGGACAGAGAAGCCTGGTGGGCTGCAGCCCACGCAGTCATAAAGAGTCAGACACAACTGAGCAACTAACACTTTATTTCACTTTCTTCTCTTAAAATAAAAATTACAATGAGGAGTACAAAATATTTTTTAAAGTATGACAATGAAACAAATACTGTTCCTATAATCAGAGTTTGTAATACAGTAGAGGTAAAAATGATCACTCAAAAATTAATATATATTATGTATTATAGCTATATATGCATCTACATGCATACACATACATATATAATTACACAATATATAATAGCAAGCCATGCTAAGTGCCATAAAGGGAAAGCAGAGAGCGCCAAGAGAACATGTCATCTGGGGTTTCCCTGAGGAAAAAATGACATTTTGGGGGGTGGGAGAAGGAGGAAGGGATGCACCTTCCAGGGAAAGGAAAGTAGTAGAAAGGCCCTGAGGAGAAAAGGAACAAGGGAGTGGTTCTGGGACAGAGTAAACTGAAATACATGAAAATAAATTACACCTAGGAAAAGACTTCAACTTTAAAAACAGGACAAAACAAAATAAGAACTGAGTAATACTCCACTGTATAGATGCACCACATCTTCTTTATACCCTCCTCTGCTGATGGACATTTAGGTTGCTTCCACATCCTGGATATTGTACACAGTGCTGCAATGAACATTGGGGTACATGTATCTTTTGGAATTATGGTTTCCTCTGGATACATCATGAGAAACGCTGGACTGGAAGAAACACAGCTGGAATCAAGATTGCTGGGAGAAATATCAATCACCTCAGATATGCAGATGACACCACCCTTATGGCAGAAAGTGAAGAGGAACTAAAAAGCCTCTTGATGAAAGTGAAAGAGGAGAGTGAAAAAGTTGGCTTAAAGCTCAACATTCAGAAAACAAAGATCATGGCATCTGGTCCCATCACTTCATGGGAAATAGATGGGGAAACAGTGGAAACAGGGTCAGACTTTAATTTTTTGGGCTCCAAAATCACTGCAGATGGTGACTGCAGCCATGAAATTAAAAGACGCTTACTCCTTGGAAGAAAAGTTATGACCAACCTAGACAGCATATTCAAAAGCAGAGACATTACTTTGCCGACTAAGGTCTGTCTAGTCAAGGCTATGGTTTTTCCTGTAGTCATGTATGGATGTGAGAGTTGGACTGTGAAGAAGGCTGAGTGCCGAAGAATTGATGCTTTTGAACTGTGGTGTTGGAGAAGACTCTTGAGAGTCCCTTGGACTGCAAGGAGATCCAACCAGTCCATTCTGAAGGAGATCAACCCTGGGATTTCTTTGGAAGGAATGATGCTAAAGCTGAAACTCCAGTACTTTGGCCACCTCATGCAAAGAGTTGACTCACTGGAAAAGACTCTGATGCTGGGAGGGATTGGGGGCAGGAGGAGAAGGGGACGACAGAGGATGAGATGGCTGGATGGCATCATGGACTTGATGGACGTGAGTCTGAGTGAACTCCGGGAGTTGGTGATGGACAGGGATGCCTGGCGTGCTGCAATTCATTGGGTCGCAAAGAGTCGGACACGACTGAGTGACTGAACTGAACTGAACTGAAGTGAACTGGGTATACGCCCAGGAGTGGGATTTCTCAGTCAAATGGTAGTCCTATTTTTAGTGTTTTAAGGAACCTCCATAGTGTTCTCCATAGTGGTTGTACCAATTTACATTCCCACCAACACTATAGGAGGGTTCCCTATTCTTCTCACCCTCTCCAGCATTTACTGTTTGCAGATTTTTTTGATAATGGCCATTCTGATAGGTGTGTAGTTTTAATTTGCATTTCTCTAATAACCAGTGATAGTGATGCTGAGCATCTATCAGTATTTTCCACCCAGTTAAGATTTTTAAAACTACGTTTAAGATATTCAGATTACCCTTCATACCTATCAGGAATGGCATTCCACAATTAGTTGATCTCAGTATTCATGGAGTAGCACAAATATCACAAATAATTCCAGCTGTAGAATCAAACAGCCCTGGATTTCAAGTTATAACTTACCCCTTCTAATTCTTAGATTCCATATTGGTAAAATGGGGTTAATAATCAAACTTGATGATGGGGATTTATAGGGTCTAAGTGATAACCCATGTAGATGCAGGATAGTATAATGTGATAAAAAGAAGACAAATTTGGTTCAAATCCCAACCCTATCACCTAAGAGTTGTAGGACTTTGGGCAAGTTATTAACATCTCACTGCCTAGGTTTTTTCCTCTGTGGCATGCATTTCAAATAATACCTAGCCTCACTCCATAAACATGAACTACAATTAGTATTAATAATAAAAAGCTATTGTTGTTCTATACTTAAGTTCTAACAGTCTCATTAATAAGATTTGAGGAGACTTTTGTCTCTGCCCTCACTCAAGACATTACAACTGACAATCCTAGGGGCTCTCATTTCCTTCTAAAGGGTATTAGATGTTGGAACATATTAGCAGGCAAATTTCACTATTTCTAAAAGGTTTTCAGTAGCCTAATCCACAACTACTTTGTTAGGACCATTAAAAGCAATTCTTCCTGAAGACTGGGCTTCTTTAGTAGGAACTAACAGAACTCTTGAGATTCCTTATAACTGAATACAATGATGACTTCATTGAAAGTCCCCATAACTTACAAATTCATTAGATATTTTCAATACCTATAATTTTGTGCTTCAAAAATCTAAGCTCCATACAAAGTCAGAGTTTTATATGTACAATAGTTCAATGAACCTATTGTACATTCCCTTCGACTGTTTACTCCTTCAGATAGGATAAAACAATCACAAAACTCTAAAACTGTGAGTTTTAGAGTTTAAAACTCTAACTCCTAGCAAAGCTGGGCCCACTCCAAGAATTTTTCTTGAAACTGAGATTAACAATGTTATATCCAATCCTTTTATTTATAATTAACATCTAGTACTACATTAGTCTCAGGTGTACACTGATTTAAGACGAGTTATCATCCATCACCATACAAAGCTGTTACAATGCTACTGACTCTTCTATGTGTGCATTACATCCTCCTGACCTATTTATAAATGTGTACCTTTTAATCTCCTTCACCTGTTTTGTCCACCTCCCCAAACCCCTTGCCCTCTGGCAACCACCAGCTTATTCTTGGACTCTGTGAGTCTGTATCTGCTTTGTTTGTTCATTTTTCATATTCCTCATATAAGTGAAATCATATGTAAATCCAATCTCTCTATACCAAAAACTGTCATGCTTCTTCCATAGTATTCCAGATGCTGAATTACTTGAAGGAAATCCAACACACAAAAAGCTGGGAACTTAACCAAATTCAATCAGCCAAAATTCAGGGGGGTGCCTGTTAGGTAGTAAGTGAGTTTTTAGAGCCAAAACACAACAGTGAGCTACACAATATACTTTTCTTTCATAAGAATTTTCTACACAGTTTCATAGAATAATATCTATTCTATTCTTAAACTATCCTAACTTATTTTACTGAGGAGGAACATACAATCAGAGAGGGCAATGTTATGAAAAATGCAGCAAATTGTTCAATGCAGTAATCTGTTAAAAGTAAGGAAAATTTCCAACAAAACTTCAGGGTTCTAGTATATCAAAAAGCCTAATGTCTTGACCATTAGAAGTACAAAAGCAGCTCTCTCGTATTTGGTTAACGTCTCCTGCCCAGTGCTAACAGTAATGGATAATCAGAATAGGTAATTGCTGATAGCTGCCAAAACAACTAGAGGGAAGTATTAATCCTACTTCATGGGCTTAAGTTTAGACTTAAAAATAATAAAGTATTTTGTTCCTCAAACAATAAAGGGATTTTCTTTCTGGGGATGACGGACGTTGGATTTTGTTAGTATTTTAAACTACTGCTTTGTCTCTAAGGCGTCATTCACCTTTACTTAAAAAGTAAAAGATAATGACAGTAGTAGTGGTAGTAGGAATAGAGCAGTAATCATAATAGTAATAATGCCTAATACATATAGCACTTTAAGTTCTGGGCACTGTCTAGGAAATTAATCTCTACATTTAATCACTTAATTAATCATTTAGTCATGTAACCATTATATTAAGTGCACTTAAACCTTACCACTACCTTGTGAAGAGGGGATACTACTATTCCCATTTTATAGATGAAAAAACAAGGTACAAAGAGGTTAAGTAATTTATCCAGTATTCCCATGGCTAGTAAGTAGCAGACCCAGAATACAAACTACACAGCCTGATTTCAGAGTAAAAATAATTCATTTTATCGATGGAATTAAACTAACTATATATAAATAATAGTAAGGACATAAAGACAAACACATTGCATAATTTCTAAATTAGAAAACAAAACAAGAAATTTCACCTTGTTTTTCTTCCCTTTTAAATCCTAAGTCCCAAATAACAAAATATATTTCAATCTACTGAGGTAAAAAGACTACAATACCACAAATTTCCACCATTTATTCCACAAATTAAGCTCTTTTTCTCTAGTTCTCTTAGAAGTTAGAAGTGAATCACTGCATCCATATAGATTAACTAGAATACTAAGAACCAAGGCCGCCTACATCCACATGACTTTATCATTTGTGCCAAGAAATTACTGCCCACAAAGATAAAACTGTAAATCAGTAAAATAACTTCACTGTTTAGCTCAAGAACCTCCCAAAAGTCCGGTTATCTCAACAACAGACTATTCAAACTGTTTCTTTTTCACAATATTCCTTCAATGGGGCAAATAACTCAAATAGTTGTATACTTTTAAGACTTGGTTAAGATTCTTGCCTCAATGTTTCTACTAATTCTAAACTATTATGTTACAAATTTTACCCCATTTCAATCATATCACTGCACTACAGACCTATCTTAAATCTGTCAGGGTTACACCTGAAATTCTACACTATCTGCCCATGACCTATCCATTGTAAAGTCCACTAAGAGTCCATCCTGGTGTGATCTCTTTACTGTAGTAAGCAATAAACTCAGTTTTGCTTAACCAACAAGCCTTTTTGCCCTTCTTTGGGGGAGTGGACAGTCAACAAAAGATAATATTCTGTTATTCCATTTCAGCTGCTCTTTTAACAACTCCTTTTTAAAAGAAATCTCTTCTTCGAGAACACAGGTAAAATTAAATGCACCAGGAAATTGGATCATTATAGAAAAAGAAACATAAACCAGCCAGTGGAAGGGGGCCAAGTAAATCTAATAATAAACTCAACATGAGACCTGAAACTTTATTTCATATAGTCACAGCTTAAGCTGAATTGGGTTAATTATGCATTTCACAATTGTTTAAAATATCCCTAAAGTTGAAATTTAAAAATAAAAAATGCCTTCATATATCAAAGTTTAAATAAAATATTCTGCCATCTGATTAGATTCAACAAAAATTTATTTTACTTGAACTCATACGCCTCTACTTTCATATATCAAATATGAGTATATGAAATATAGTTTAAATCTTTAAAAACTAAAAATGATTTAAACCCATATAATACTTAGAAAACAAAAAATTTAAAAACCCATTCATTCATCTATTATTCATTTAGTATAAATAAATACTATTTACTTAGTATTTATTTAAACATCTATTATTTAGTATATTCCAGTTTTTTAAAGATGACCTTTTAAATTATACCCCATCTCATTTCCAAAAGGATTTGGGATGTCTGACAAAAACACATTGAACAGACTAAAACAAACACATGAAGAAAAATAAAGAAAAAAAATGCAAACTCTTTCACACACATACACACAAACATACACATATGAAAGAACTCTGTTTCAGATACTCAGAACCAAAAGAACTTTCCAGCTTTCTCAGGAAGGGCATACTGCAGATCTGATAGATTTTGCTTTAAATTAGAGGTGCTGTTTAAGTGAATTAAGTTAACCACAGTATGTGGCTGGGAGAAGAGAAAGCAGATTAAAAGTCAGGGAATCAAGATCAGTAATAGGATGAGCATGAGCAGGAACCCAAGGAACACCTTTTAGAAATGCACAAAGAGAAAGACAAATATAAACTCAGATTTTGCCCTCATATTACATCACTTTTATTCATGTGCCTTCAAAAAAGTGAATGGAAATATTAAAACTATATTTTAATTTCAACACATAACCTATATCAAGAAAACAAATATTAATAAATTCAGCTATTAGCAGAATGTATTGGCTATATTGTATTTAACATAGTACTTACCTTCGCTGACAGCATGGGGCTTAACAATGCAACAAGTAGTACAACTGGTAAATTTAGCAGTGTTTGCTGGCCCACACACTCCACTCGAAGGAAAAAATAACTCCATTTCCTAAAGACAGAGAGAAATGACTTTGGCACATGTAATTTTGTTATACATCTGTAAAACAACTCAGGAAATGTGCATCAGAGACTACTATCTGGGTACCTCAGAGAGGAGCTAAAGTAGAGGGTATGGGGGAAATGACTGTCCCAGGGAGGCCCCATAGGCTCCTACCCAAATACAATCTCTTTTACTCCTAAGCTATTTATATGAGAGGGGAAGAACAAAGCAATTACTTTTAAAGTTTCACAATATAAATTCTTTCCTGAATTTCCTAAAAATTATTTTTACAAAGACTAACTGATGAACTGAACCTTGTTTTAAGTCTTAAAAAAGAACATATAAAGAAGTATTAAAGCAATGACAATATGTATTATTCTGTCCCAGGAATAAAACTGAGAATGTCTTAACATTTTGAATATTGGATGTAATCAATATAAAGTTCCCTATTTTATCCAGAGTATCAGTTTATGAGACACAGGTTTGATTCAAAGCTTTTCATTAAAATGTCTAAAATGCAGTTAAAAATTAGGAAATCTTTACAGAAACAGATGAGTATTCAAGAATGAAAGCTACAGTTAGTTAAAATTAATTTACTGTATATATACACACACACACACATATATGGTGCTAAAGTCAAATCACATGAATGTTATTTTATAACCAGATACATGTTGTGCTATTTGCTTTGCACATAATTAATTAAAAGGACAACCCATCAATTTGAACTGGCCATGAAGATGGTCACACTAACCAATTTTTCAGACATACGTTTCTCTGCCACTAAGCTTTTACTACTATTATCTCCACTGTTCCCTATAAAGCCAGCTGTCCTCAAAGAACCATGCTAATGTGTAAAGGATCACTTCAAAGATCACTTCCTCCAGGAGGCCTTTACTGATGCTGCCAATCATCAGTACCTTATACTTCTCCAAGGTTGTGGTTATTTTGGTAATTGCCCCGCATAAGAACTAGCTTGCATAGCCTTGTAGGTGCTTCAGCATCTAAAACAAAGAGCTCAAAGTAAATACTCACTTTCACTAAATTTAAAAATTGAAAGATAATAGGATGTGTTACTGTACCACACTGGTGTGCAGTTTAAAAAAACCAATTGGGGGACATCCCTGGTGGTCCAGAGGTTAAGACTCTGCACTCCCAGTGCAGGGGTGCAGGTCTGATTGCTGGTTGAGGATCTAAGAGCTAACATGCCTTATGGTATGGCCAGAAAAACAAAAAACCAATCTGAGGAACTGTTCAAATAGTAGCATATATACTTGAGTGATTCCAGCATTAATGACTCTTTAGAATTAAAATGTTCCATTCCTTAGACAAGTATCTTTCTATTGTATTAATGCCTTTGCTTACTACTCTTCCTGATGAGTATCACCAAGTACCACTTGTAGACCTGTACCAGATGCTTTGATTACATATTCTCAGAGAACTTGTATGGTACAGGTGAAAACTCACATACCTACAGGGTCCTGGTAGGTAGTGAATGAATGAATGAAGTAAACCTAGTGTGACAAGAAGCAAACTGCAGGACAGGGCCCTTCTACAGCCCCTCTTCTCTGCTTCCTTTGCAACAAAACTTCTCAGAAGAGAGGTCTTCATTCTGTCTTCTTCTCTTCCATTCCCTCTTAAACTTACAACTAATTAGGCTTTCATTCTGTGGAAGTTTACTCACGAAAATCCCCAGCCACCTCCACGTTGCCAAGTACCCTGGTTAATTCTCAGACCTCACCTTACCTGTCCCAACAGCATTTGATACAATTGATCCCTACATCCTGGAATGCTTTCATTACTTGGTTTTCTTCCCACCTCACTTGTCACTTCTTCTCAGTCTCCTTTAATGATTTTCTCCTATCTAGCAGACCCTTAAGTGCTCGTGAGGGGTCTAGTACTATCTATTGTCACTATTCTATTGTCACTGTCTTGCTGAGGTCCTTGAGTCCACAGCTTTCAATGTTCTCTGTACTCTGATGGTTCCTACATTTTAACCTCCGGCCCAACTTCCGCCCTGAACTACACATCCATATTGACGTTTCAGATTTAAAACATCTAAAACAGAACTTCTAATTTCCAGTCTCCCATTAAGCTGTTCAATCCCACCTTTTTCCTTATCCTTCAATTGCACAAGCCAAAAATAAACAACAACAACAACAACAAGAAACAGTAATTCCTGATTCTTCTCCACTTGTCCCATATATCAGAAAATCCTTCAAAATATATCCAGAATCCATCCACTACCTCCATATCTGTCACTCTGGTCCATGCCACATACCAACCAACTCTCCCTTTAACAACTTCACTAATCACCTGACTGACCTCCCATTCTAACTTTTCCCACAACACACATCCCTCCACCCTAACTGGTCCATTATTAACAGTAGTAAAAATGAAATTTTGAAAAATCGTGTCACTCCTCTGCACAGTACCCTCCAACACTTCCTGTCTCATTCACAATAAATTTCAAAGTCCCAGATGGCCTCATGTGACCTGGTTCCTGGCTATACCTGACTTAATCTTCAAGCTATTCCCATGAAGCTATTTCTGCCCTAGCATCACTGGCCTCACCTCCTCACTGTTCCTTGAACACAGCAAATATGTTCCTACCTTAGAATCTTTACATGTATTGTTCCCTTTCTTCCTGGAACACTTTCCCCCAGACATTTGCATGGCTTTCTCCCTCACTTCTTTCTGATCTCTGCTCAAACCAGAGACTGTAAGGACTTTCTGAATATACTATATTTAACAGCATTCTAGAGACTTCCCTGGTGGTCCAGTGGTTAAGAATCCACCTTCCAATGCAAGGGGATGTGGGTTTGATCCCTGGTTGGGGAACCCAGATCTTACATGCTAAGGGGCAACTAAGCCTGTGCGCTGCAACTACTGAGCCTCCTGCCACAACTAGAAAGCCTGGGCACTTTAACAAAATATCCTGCATGCCTCAACTAAGACCAGACACAGCCAAAACTAATTTTTTTTTTAAAAATAGCCTTCCACACCTCCACTCCACACACCATCCTTCCAGACTCTGGTCTTTTTCTGTGCCCTTCTCCTAGTTTATTTTCTTCAGAGCACTTATCAGTAGACATCAGAGTTATCGATCTGTTTATTATCTGACATTAGAAGAGCTGTAAGCTCCATGAGAAGCAGGACTTTGCCTTGTTCACAGTAGCTTCTCAATAAACATTTTGGAATGACTGAAATTCACAAGCAGTTTATTTAACATATGAAGAATTTTTATTTATCTACCCTGTACAAATGAGGAAAAAAAGACATTAAGAAGGCTTAAGGAACAAGCCCTTGTGAGTTAATAGATGGCAAAGTCTTGTTTCAAAATCCAGTCATACTAACTCCAAAGTCCTGAACTTTTTCTGTAATATCACCTCTCTTTCAGATGTAAAAAGCAATACTAGAATGTTCCAACTCTAGTTTAACCAATTATTTGACCGATTATTTTTGTCTCAACTTCTTTTTTGCTCAGTTTAAAAAAATGAAAACCCAAGTTTTTCAAGTATTCATTTATATATGAATAAATATGTATTTATGGCAAAAATATAAAGATTGCCACTTAAATCTATCTTGGTGAAAGTGAGTAATTCTATGCCTTTGCTTTCTCTTTCTCCTTGTGCTGACTGCCATATCTGCCTCTCCTATTAATCCAGCTAACATTTGCAAGAACACCGTTACTGTTATTTGCAAGGTCACAGTTATATGGCAAGTAATTTAGAGACTTCAAACAACAAATATATTGATAGCATCAAACAAAAAAATTCATATTAGTTTGTGATTTCAGCTGCTTTAAACATTCTGCATAAAGCTTTTCTCTTTCTGAGGTTCTTTGCTATTACTCTAAGTCTTTTATATGTCTCTAAATGACCTAGCAGGGAAGGATAAAGATATGTAACTTTCCCAAAAAATAAAACTCAGACTCAATTTGATCAGCTTTAAATATACAGTTTTTTGTACTGTATTTTATACAAATTGTTAAGTATATAATTATACCGTTTCATAAATTTCACCCTGATAAGACCCCATGTGAAATCTCCCAAAATATTTGACTAATCTACATCCACATCCTTAATCATCATGATAAAATACATTAATAAATGGTTGCCAGTTACAGGTGTCTCTGAAAATTTCACAGTCATTTTAAATATCATTTTTGTAAAGGACCCAATTTAAGACATTTTTAAAAAATTACTGAAATCTACATATTCTAATGTCAAATATGAAATCTGTTCTCAGAAAATAAACCAAGATATTGATGAACTATTAAGTCACATGATCAGTGCACCTTTATTACAAATATAAAAAGAACCTAACACAACATCCAAAGTAAAATGCTTTGTCCATGCAAGAGAATATTCCACAGCCATCAAAACTTAAGGGCTTCCTCAGTGGCTCAGCACTAAAAGAATCCACCTACAATGCAGGAGATGAGGGTTCAGTCCCTGGGTCAGGAAGATCCCCTGGAGAAGGAAACGGCAACCCATTCCAGTATTCTTGCCTGGAGAATCCCATGGACAGAGGAGCCTGGTGGGCTACTGTCCATGGGGCTGCAAAGAGTCAGACATGACTGAGCAACTAACACTTTCACTTTCATATCATAAAACTTGCTAGTATTATTTCATTTTATATATGACCAGACCAAAAACCATCTTAAATTAGCTGAGAAACTTCTCAGCATGCTAAGAGTTAACTTGCATTTCATTAATTCAACATCAGTATAAACCAAGTCGAGCCATACCTTATTTATATAAACTTAAAATGAGAATTATTACTAGAAAAACTTTCATAAACACTAGCTATATGTAGAAAAAGGAAGGGTGTTAAGCTTGAAAATATGGTGTCAAGTCTGAATCAAAGAAAGAATATGTCTTTTTGAATATTCACTTTCCATAAACTGGTATTCTTACAGGAATAATTCATTTACTGATAAGTCTCAGTGATTTAAGTCCTTGGAACAAAACAAGACAACAAGTATTTTAATTGGAGAAACTTATTCAGACCATGACCAGGTTACCAGTTCTCAAAGGAGACATATCATTGAAAAACTGTTTCAGTTCGGTCACTCAGTCTTGTCCCGCTGTTTGTGACCCCATGGACTGCAGCACACCAAGCTTCCCTATCCATCACCAACTCCCAAAGCTTGCTCAAACTCATGTCTGTTTAATCACATGCAAAAAGTCAAAGGTTTCTTCTACTATTAGATCAGCTGTATAAATCTACCTGAAGTCAGCTGTGACAAAATGCTTTACTCTGACATCAAACATTTAGCAAAAGCAAAACAAATTAAAATAGTTTAAAAACACCTTACTCTGGCAGCACAAGCGAAAGAATCAGGGCCATGAGCTGCATTCTTTATGCCATCTGTTCCAAAGAGGGCTCTAATGCTTTCAGGAGCATCTGTACGTGCCAGTCCAGAGTTTGCAGGTCCAAGAAGTCTCTTCCATTCACATATAGCATCATCTCGTAAAATCTCCATGGCAATTATAGGTCCACTTGTAATAAACTGGATCAGCTCACTGTGAAACAGGTGAAAGATTGATTTGCTTCATTTTTGTATAAACCAAAGCATCTCTCTTAACAAGGAAATATTACCATTTGAGTATTTAATCACATAGCTATAAATATGAATAATCATCTCAGAACTATTGGACATAGTGAATTTTACATGGACAAGTTAAAGTTTTCATAAACTGAGGGTCCTGCAGTAGCCTGAGTCACTACAAATCACTATTGTCAAACCAATTACTGCTAGCAGAAGCATCAATGTTTCAGTGAACTAAGACTATTTCATTGATTTAAAATGTATATTGTTGATCTATTGCTTTTTGCATTGTTCTGAAAGGTACAGAAGAATCTTTTTATTTTCACATAATTTAACATGGTAGTCAAATAAAATCTCAATAGACAAAGTGATGAGTGATGTCTTACAATATATTTGTAGTAAGAATTCAATAATTTCTGTGTAGATTTATTAGAATTCAAAGAAAGACAATGAATTATCAGTCACTAGGCATTGAGTTGGTCAAGTGACATACAAGACATTAAACTAGAAGCTGTAATAATACAAATATATACGAAGACTAAAGCGAAGTATAATTTCCAAGAGAATTATGGATGCCTATTCTACACAAGGTTTGGGAATATTTTGATAATGCTTTGTTTAAAATAACCTATAAAATAATGATTTCCTTATGTAAAACTTGAATAAAAGACTATTATGTATAGGACACCAACTAGAATGTTTACTGTAGCTTAGCTAATCCTTCATTATTAGAAAAGTAAGCACTTCTCCTTTGTCAACAGTAATGAGGTACACCATATTCATCTAACCCAAATATTTAGAACATAGATTCACTTTCTAACATATTTTTCGCTATATTTCAAACAGCAAAATGTGTATCAAACAATTTATCTAACACAAGGGTTCTATGAACAAAGTTTTACGTACATTGAGAATACCGTTAATAGTTTAAAACTCAAATAGATACTCAACATAAATGTAATTATTACTCTACTTTTATTCTACTGAAATTTAAAAAGAAAGCTATGCTCCTCATAATTTAAACAATTCATGCCATTTGCTTCTGATTCAAGTTTAGTATATTTATTTAACAAAGAATTTTCACCTAGTGAAAGGAGAGGGAGGAAAAAACACACCAATTCTTAGGAAAAAAGCTCTCTACAGTTGCAAGATGTTGCCAAGGACTTTTTTAAAAGATATTTTTATTTTATTTATTTGCCCCACTGGGTCTTAGCAGTGACATGCAGGATCTTTAGTTGAGGCATGTGAACTCTAGTTGTGGCATATGGGATCTAGTTCCCTAGCCAGGGACCAAACCTGGGCCCCCTGCATTGGGAGTGCAGAGTCTTAGCCACTGCACCACCAGGAAGTCCCTGCTAAGGACTTTTTGACAAATTATTCTCATGTAACAGATTTTTGAATTGTGAAGTTATAACTCTTTAGTTTTCCACAATATCCTCCATTATACAACATGAGCCTTGAACTCAGTACCTACTTTAAAAAGGGCCTTGACTGATGGTCTATATGAAAATCTGTTGCTTCTTTCCTATAAAATAACCAAAATGACAAAAGTTAACAATTATGTAAGGAAAATTAGCTTATATTATAAAATAATGAAATTCTCTATTTGATCCATATGAGAATTATGGACTTTTCACCAAATATTCTGCTCAAATGCCCCCTCTCTTCAAATTTTTGCTGGTATGCATCTATGTTAAGATATAAAATTAAAATGAATAAAAGAGGCAATATTTACTGTTCATGTTCAAGTCTACTATCTTCCTTTTCACTAGCATCTTTATTATTCTAAAAACAACATTTAACATATGACCAATAAGAATTACTGTTTTTTAAAGTTCACATAAGTTGAACATCAAAAAATATGTAATCTTTATCAATGAAAAGAAAAATATTAATTATTGCAAAGATATTTACAAATTCAAAAGATTTTACTTTATTCTATAGGCTTTAACTTGACAGCTTAGACTAGAATTTTAATATAATAGTTAAAATTTTCTTTCTTATATAGATTGCTCCAAAAGAAAGACTATGGACTTGTGTTTTTAAAGACTGCTTGACAAATTAGGCACATAAATGTACTCTTACTGGTTATTACTGTATTAAAAACTAATGCTTGAACTTACATCCCCCCAAAAAGGGATAATATATAGATATTCAGAAATCTGAATTTATCAGTGACAATCAGGATTTAATTTTTAAATTTATAGTCCCACAACCATGGAGAAAATAAATAGGATAATGGAATTTTACACATACTGAAAAAGTTATTTAGACTTTTCAGCTAATCAAATCAACTGTCTCAAACTCATACAGTTTTCTCAAAGGCTTGAAACAGTTCATAGTATGTGACAAACATATGTCAATATCAATTTTTTAACACAGCAAAGTATCCTCCAACAAAGGATTAAACTTTCAGGCTTGATAATTCAGTATGCAATGCATTAAGATTTTATATGTTAGTTGATCAACCATGTCCAACTCTATGAACCCATGGACTGTAGCCCACCAGGCTTCTCTATCCATGGAATTCTCCAGTCAAGAATACTGGAGTAGAAAAAAAAAAAAAAGAATACTGGAGTAGGTAGTCATTACCTTCTCCACAGGATCTTCCCAACCAAGGGATCAAACCCAGGTGTCTTACATTGCAGGCCGATTTTTTTCAAGCCACCAGGGGCTTGATGCGATGCTTTAAGATCTTATGGGCCCATTAAGAAATAAATCATATACTAATTCATATAATGAATTTATATAATAATTCATATATGAGGATATACTTTTATTCAAACCAAATGTACTAAAATATTCTCTTTGGCCATGAAGAGATTATGAAAGTATACTATGCAAGTATAGAAAACAAAATTTGCCCCAAGACATAGAAGGGGAAGAAAACTTATTCATCTAGAGACTATTATATGCCAATGTTAAATTTTATTATTCCCCACAACAATATATTGAAATAGGTATGATCATCTTCATTTTAAATTTAAAAATAATGTAGTTCAGCATGATTATATAACTTATCCAGAGCAAAATGCTAGTAAAGGAAGAAGGACAAGAAGATGTGAACCCAAATTTCTGATTGCTTATGACCTTTCTATTACCAACTTCAGAAAAATAAAAATAAAAACTCTACAGGGTAGGCAGAATTCACAAAACTGACAGGGATAATCTGTATTGCATCCTAAAATGAGGTTAAACTCTGAAAAATTCAAGTGGGGAATATTTTAGAAGAGTTAGCAGTGAGACTACTAATCTGACCAATTCTACAGAACTACTAAGAAAACAAAATCATCTTTAACATTAATAAAAACTATTAATTACTGAAAGTATTTTGTTTTCTTCTAACATGTCACTGACTCCACAGTTACTTCCATTCAAAATCTATCACTAAAACCAAAATGACTTCATGAATTTTTTTCTCATCATTTTTATTTAATTCCTCCCTTAAAAGGCTTAGATGGAGAGAAACAAGTGCATGACCAGCTACAGAAGTCTTTTCTGTTCTTGTTTTGTTTTCTTGTGTTTTCATAACATTCTCACAATAATCTATTAATTATTTTACGAAATATTTACTTAGTGTCTACTTTGAATCAGGCCCTGATCCGAGAACTAGAAGTACAGTTAAATGGAACCCAGCTGCTGCTTTTCAGATACTGTCATGAGGGAGGAGCTGACGTTTGAGTAAATATGTTTTGAGAAGACTTAAGCTTTGGGAGACACTTCTCTGTGGGTCTTGTCTTCCTAACACATCTGATTGGGTATGCCAAGAATGCAAGGCCCCAACTACTCTTTATCCTAGCCATTTCTTGGAGTTATGTTTATAGTGAGTGACTTTGAGGGATGAGGTCATGTCTCCTTAGTACAAAGAGCAGACTTGTTTACAGCTTGCTAATGAAACAGTGGGTAACCTGAGTTCAACCCTCCTCAGCTGTGATGCAATCAACTGTGTGTGTGCAACATCTACCCAGGCCCATCTCATATTATTCTCACAGGACATGAAGGCAACGGGAACCAACAGAAACATGATGTTCATGCTGCTAATTGAACCTAATCAAGCCCTGTGTCCCTGGCTCAGAAGTCTCATGTCTTCTGCTAGCATCCCTGAGAGAGTAACACACCAACTTATTAACTTTTAAGTTAGGTAAAATCCAAGACTTGACAATAATAGAGATGTATGAGGTGCTATGAACAATTTAAACAGCTGTTAAGTTTTTGGGGGCAGCTTTATTGAGGGAAATTTAATGCCAGATTACACCTCCAATGTTTGATATAGACATAAAAAAGTTTTAATGTCACTAACACTATTCAAAGTCATCTCTCAGAATTCAGCCCCACTGCCTGCTGTAAGGTCAAGCATCTTCACTACAGACAGAAACGGGACAAATCTAACTATGCTCATAAGGATCATGACCTCTGTTTCTACTAAGTAATAATGACAGCACTGGCAAGTACTATACTACCACCACTAATAGCTAACACCTTGAAGTGACGCAGCAGCAGCAGCAGCAGCATATGCACTTACTGTGTGCAACAATTTTTCAAAGCATTTTACTTTTATTAAGCTCACATAACCCTCATAACAACTTTACAAAATTGGTGATATTTAACCTCCATTTAGCAGATGAAGAAACTGAAACATAGAAGTTGTACAGAGGCACAAACTAATCTGGCTCTAAAGCCTGTGCTCTGAAATAGATGTCTGCCTTTCTAGAATATATGTAAGCTGGGAGATCTTACATAGGGGAAAATTTCAAATTGTCTTTTTTTAGGGTAAAATTGAGGATGTTTTCTTAAGGTTTCTAGGGAGCAGACTTCTCAATACTGAATTTCTACTGCTATCCATTGTCCCTGTTCTCATAGAGACAAAAAAGCAACTGACCCATGGGAGAGAGAGCCGGGAACAGCAGTGAGAAGACACCTAACCAAGCACACATAAATCACTGGAGTAAGTAACAAAATTGCTGGGTCCAGTCCTGCCTAACAACTACACTAATCCCCTTACCTTACAGTAAGTCTAACTTTCACTAAATAACTTAGAAAATATCTGGTCAAATAAAATGACTTGCTTTTCAGAACAGTAAATAGGTACATCTACCAATTACATATAATATGTTGGGAGGAACGAAAACATTTCCAAACTAAAACATTTCCAAACACATCACTTTTGAATCTCAACAGTAAGAGTTCCTTGTCAAATATGAATAATCTAACATTCATTTCTTCTATAATTTCTATATAATGTGTTATATAAAAAATTACAGATATGAAACACTGATGGGGTTATGAAAGAAAATAAAGAATTAATGTCTAATAAATAGTTAATAGTTATTAGTATAACCTGACAATTCCTACTTGCTTAGAGTTCAATCATGATTTATGCATCTGATTACCTGCTGTCTTATATTTTCTCATTCTAATAAGATTATTAATCTATTCTTTGTCATTCTGTGGAAGTTTTTAAACAACAACATGAAAGATAATTTTTTTTAAAAAAAGGAGTGAGTGAGTGAAGTCGCTCAGTCGTGTCCGACTCTTTTGCGAACGAGACATTATATAACTGAAAATGATAAAAAAAATTTACCTTGATAGCGTCATCATTTTGAGTTTGGTTAGAGTAAATCCAGCTTTGTTTATTATTTCAATTATTTCTCCAGCTTTTGATACTGCATCTGGTTTAATCAGGGCTAATGTTCTGTAAGGAAATACATTTAAAAATAAAAATAGTTCAGGAGCTTTTACTTATAATACCTAATCAGAGGTCGTTTCCATTAAAATCCTAGCTCAAAGTGAATTATAAAGAGAAATGTACAAATAATCTCTTAAAAACTTATACAATGCTATTCTCTCAAATCATCCCACCCTTGCCTTCTCCCACCGAGTCTGAAAGTCTGTTCTTTATATCTGTGTCTTTTTTGCTGTCTCGCATATAGGGTCACTGTTACTGTCTCTCTAAATTCCATATATATGTGTTAACATTCCGTATTGGTGTTTTCCTTTCTGACTTACTTCAGTCTGTATAATGAAGTTGCTCAGTCGTGTCCGATTCTTTGCGACCCCATGGACTGTAGCCCACCAGGCTCCTCCCTCCATGGGATTCTCCAGGCAAGAATACTGGAGTGGGTTGCCACTTCCTTCTCCAGGGGATCTTCTCGACCCAGGGATCGAACCCGGGTCTCCTGCATTGCAGGCAGACTTTTTAACCTCTGAGCCACCACTCTATATCATAGGCTCCAATTCACTCTGTATAATTAGCCTCCAATTAAAATAAATAATAAATAAAAACTTATACAATGGAAGTTTACTATTTTTCCCAAAGAAATAAAAATTAGTACCCAATCTATAAAAGAGTACTAAAAGGTTAGAGGGAAAAAAAGTTAAGACTGTGATTTTAAATATGCCCTCGTAAGAAAACATAGGTGTTTAAAAACACTTCTATTTCTTAGCATTTTATACAAGACAACAATTTTCTAAAAAGTTTCATTAAACATATTATCACCTTGATTTCTGGTCTCTTAAACTTTAACATTGGAAAAGGCAATGGCAACCCACTCCAGTTCTCTTGCCTGGAAAATCCCATGGATGGAGGAGCCTGGTAGGCTGCAGTCCATGGGGTCACTAGGAGTTGGACACGACTGAGCGACTTCACTGTCACTTTTCACTTTCACGCACTGGAGAACGAAATGGCAACCCACTCCAGTGTTCTTGCCTGGATAACCCCAGGGACAGGGGAGCTTGGTGGGCTGCCATCTATGGGGTCGCACAGAGTCGGACACGACTGAAGTGACTTAGCAGCAGCAGCAGCAGCAAACTTTAACATGTGTATGCCATGCAGTCAGATCAGCATTGATTTGGAAATAATTATAAATTCTTCTGTTAACACTTTATTCATAGCATGAATCATGTACAAAAAAATAATGTCTCCCTACCTGACAACGTTTATGACTAGCAAACACCCTGCTAACATTTTTTTTCACTATGTGTTTAATTGGAGGATAGTTGCTTTACAATGTTGTGTTGGTTCCTGCCATACAACAACATGAATCAGTCATAAGTATACATGTCCCCTCCCTCTTGAACCTCCCTTCCATCCCCTACACATCCCACCCCTCTAGGTTGTCACAGAACACCAGGTTGAGCTCTCTCTGTCATGCAGCAAATTCACACTAGCTATCTATTTGACTTATGGCAGTGTATATGTTTCAATGTCACTCTCTCAATTCGCCACCCCCCCACCTTGCCCTGCTGTGTCCACAAGTCTGTCTCAGTGTCTGGGTCTCTACTGCTGCCCTGGCAAATAGGTTCATCAGCATCATTTTTCTAGATTCCATACATATGTGTTAATATACAATATTTGTCTTTCTCTTTCTGATTAACTTCACTCTGTACAGGCTCTGGGTTCATCCACCTCACTAGAACTGACTCAAATCACATTTTCTTTCTAAGAGGATACATCAGAGCTATGAATTTTCCCCTCCGAAGCCACAGAATGAATATATTTTTGGAGTTGGAGAGCACCTTAGTTTCCTGATTTTACTAACAAGGAAATGAAACCCAGAGAGGTTACTCTCCAAAGGTCACACAACAGGTGTGTGGCATTTGCAGGACAAAACACGAGCTCACACAACTCCTGGATGGTCTGTGCTTTGTCCATACCACAAATAAAGCTACTATTAATATGTAAAAAAGAGCAGAATCACAAATCCTCAAGATTAATACTTGCACATACAAGGTAAAATCAGATTAGTTGGAGTAATTCAGCTTATATGACACACAAAATAAGATTTAAAAATTGCTGCCACTTTCTTTTTATTTTCAGTTGTTCTGATATGTTGGTATTAATTCAAGGAATCTATAAAAAGAGAATGGTTGGCTTTTTCATAGTGGACTTTTTTTCCCCAATGAGACAAAATTAGCTAAGAATATAATGATAAAAATATCCTTACAGTTGGATATAACTTACGTGTGTATTAGTCACTTAGTTGTGTCTGACTCTGCCACCCCATGGACTGCAGCCTGCTTGGCTCCTCTGTCCATGGAATCCTAAAACTTATGGCTGGCTTTTAAAACTTTTAAACAACAAAAGCTGTTCATTTTAGTCTGATAGAGCTTGTCATAAGTGGACTACCTTTTATTTTGAAGCAAGTGAGTCACTTATAGCATTTTACAAGGCTTCATTGAAGATACAATTAAAATTGTCACTTCTTAGCTTCATTGTTTAAATATTATAAGGCCAAACTAACCCATGATTGTTTATGGCTCTAGAAATGTCTTCAGGAACCAAAGCTCTTAAAGAAAATATAAAACGTATCGGCAGTGAACAAGAAGCAATGTGAAAAATTTTGCAGTTTAGTTTAAAATGCAGTTTCATTTTCTCTTTAAATGCCTACAGGAGACAAAGCATTGATTCAGTGAGTTCAGTTCAAGAGACCACACTGGTCATAGCAAACCTCTTTTCCAACAATACAAGAGACAACTCTACACATGGACATCACCAGATGGTCAACACCGATATCAGACTGATTATATTCTTTGCAGCCAAAGCTAGAGAAGCTCTACACAGTCAGCAAAAACAAGACCTGGAGCTGACTGTGGCTCAAATCATGATCTCCTTATTGCCAAATTCAGACTTAAATTGAACAAAATACAGAAAACCACTAGATCATTCAGGTATGACCTAAATCAAATCCCTTACAATTATACAGTGGAAATGACAAACAGATTCAAGGGATTAGATCTAATAGAGTGCCTGAAGAATCATGGCCAGAGGTTTGTGACTTTGTACAGGAGGCAGTGACTAAGACCATCCCCAAGAAAAAGAAATGCAAAAAGGCAAAATGGCTGCCTAAGGAGGCTTTAGAAATAGCTGAGAAAAGAAGAGAAATGAAAGGCAAAGAAGAAAAGGAAACATATACCCATTTGAATGTAGAGTTCCAAAGAATAGCAAGGAGAGATAAGAAAGTCTTCTTCAGTGATCAATGCAAAGAAACAGAGGAAAACAACAGAATGGAAAAGACCAGAAATCTTTTCAAGAAAATTAGAGATACCAAGGGAACATTTCATGCGAGGATGGACTCAATAAAGGACAAAAATGGTATGGACCTAACAGAAGCAGAAGATCGTAAGAAGACGTGGCAAGAATACATGGAAGAACTGTACAAAAAAAGATCTTCACGAACAAGATAGCCACAATGGTGTGATCACTCACCTAGAGACAGACATCCTGGAATGCAAAGTCAAGTGGGCCTTAGAAAGCATTACTATGAACAAAGCTAGTGGAGGTGATAGGATTCCTTCCAATTGAGCTGTTTCAAATCCTACAAGATGATACTGTGAAAGTGCTGCACTCAATATGCCAGCAAATTTGGAAAACTCAGCAGTGGCCACAAGACTGAAAAAGGTCAGTTTTCATCCCAATCCCAAAGAAAGGCAATGACAAAGAATGTTCAAACTACTGCACAATCATGTCTTCACTGTTTAATTATTCAGTAGATAATAGTTAAACTTACTTTGGAGGGAAAATAAGATAGGCATCAGGAATCATATTTATTATTTAAAAGTGAAGACAGCACACCAAAAAAGGGCCACCAAAATATATTAATAGTGCCATTGTTACCTGTTGTTTAGTTGCTCAGTCATGTCTGACTCTGCATCCCCATGGACTGCAGGCTCCTCTGTCCATGGGATTTCCCAGGCAAGAACACTGGAGTGGGTTGCCATTCCCTTCTCAAGGGATCTTCCTGACCCAGTAATGGAACCTGTGTTTTCTGCTTGCTGATAACAAACCACCCCAAAATGTATTGGCTTAAAACTACAGTTTCTCAAAATCTTCTAGGTCAGCTGTGGAGTGATTTCAGCTGGGATGGGTCACAAAACTGGGGCAGTGAGGCTTCTCTTTCCTTGAGGCCTCAAGAGCTGGAGCAGGCAAGGAGATGGATTCTCCCCTTCTGCTGCTGCTGCTAAGTCACTTCAGTTGTGCCCGACTTTGTGGGACACTATAGACGGCAGTCCACCAGGCTCCCCTGTCCCTGGGATTCTCCAGGAAAGAACACTGGAGTGGGTTGCCATTTCCTTCTGCAATGCTGAAAGTGAAAAGTGAAAGTGAAGACACTTAGTCGTGTCCGACTCTTAGCAACCCCATGGACTGTAGCCTATCAGGCTCCTCCATCCATGGGATTCTCCTGGCAAGAGAACTGGAGTCATACTACAGATATAATAGTTTATATATATTTATAATAATTGCTATAGATTTTACTTTGGGTCATATATATATATATATATACAATTGCTATAGATTTTACTTTGATTGGATCATACCATTAACCCTGTCTCCTTCATTTATCTACTTTTGCTAGTTTAAATGAAAACTTGAAGTAGTCATGAACTGAGATGCCTACCACAGTGACTGGCATATAGCATGTGCTCAGAAACTAAGTTATAAATATTTATTTCTTGTAAATAAAGAAATTGTGGTTGATGCTTCCTTAACCCCACAGATTTTTATTAGTAGATCTCATAATAAATAAGATTCTTATTTATCTAACATTCTATCTTCTTTTTTTCCTATTTTGAGTTGTCCTGGAAATCTTTAGTTTTTCTTTTTTATGAATCATTCACCATCTCACTGATCCATCACCACTTGTGTACTAATACCACACTGAGCATCAAAGAACCTCCAGAATCATAAAGAGTTTTTAAAAAGTCACAGAAAGAATATTACTATGAGGGGACTCAGATGTTAGGTAATCAGCTATTATTTGGGTGGCAAACCTCAAAAAATAGTTTGACAGATTTTTTTTTCCTGTAGAATTAAATAGTTTTTTGAGTTTTTTATACAGATAGCCTTAACTTCCACCAGTGATCCCTATTCTTCATTACTGCAACAATCACTCCACAAATACAAAGAATCCCTCAAGTCAGCATAAGAGCATATAAGCCACAGAAACTAGAGCCTGAAAAGATGACCAAAGAATGAAAATTCCATTTCAAATACAGTTCAAGCTAGACTCAGAAAACTGCAAACTCATAAATGCAGAGATTAAAACTTACAATGTCGTTTTAGTAATGTTTTCTGGATAGCCTAATTTTCAGCTACAACTCCAACTTGTTCTGTCTCTCTTCTAAATCAAAACTGAGGATAAGTCAGAATGACAAATGTAGCTTTGACAAACAATGAAGAGAGAAGACAAGAGACACACCATGCTATAGCTTCTCCATGTCACAGGAAAAGCAACACACAGTGGCAGGGAGAGGAGAAGGCAGGGAAGCAGCCAGCCAGAAGCTCTTCCTCCAGACAACTGTTTTCAAAGATGTATCGTTCATTTAATAAATTTTGTGGGGCAGCTCCTGTGAATACTTCATTGTTTGAGACACAATACAATGGACTTTTGGGAGGCAGCTGTGATCCCAAGATGGATTAAATTTCTTTGTATCACATTGTTTTTGTACATTTTTTTCTTTTTAAAATAAATATTCTGTCTTCAATTGATCAGTCAATATTTATCAAATATTTGCAAATAAAACTCAAAAATAGACAATTTATATTGAAAGTAATCTTCTGGTGCTGGAGAAGACTCTTGCAGTCCCTTGGACTGCAAGGAGATTCAACCAGTCCATCCTAAAGGAAATCAGTCCTGAGTGTTCATTGGAAAGACTGAGGCTGCAGCTGAAGCTCCAATACTCAGGACACCTGATGGGAAGAGCCGACTCACTGGAAAAGACCTGATGCTGGGAAAGATTGAGGGCAGGAGGAGAAGGGGCCGACAGAGAATGAGATGGTTGGATGGCATCACCCACTCAATGGACATGGGTTTGAGCAAACTCCAGGAGAGAGTGAAGGATAAGGGAGCCTGGCATGCTGCAGTCCATAGGGTCGCAAAGAGTCCGACAAGACTTAGCAACTTAGTCAGCAAGACAAAAACATCTTTGTCAATTAGATCAATGGTCATCATCTGAAAATGGGGGGAATGAAAAAAAGGAAAGAGTAGATAATAAGTTTTGAATTGTTATTCAATGATTCGTTTACCTAACACAGATAAGGTGCTTGTAATGTGTGAGGAGACGTGCCAGGTGCCACAGGAGACAAAAATCTGAATTGAGACAGAAAGGAGACAACCATCTTGCAGGCCTTACTCATTCTCCTTTGATTAAATCCTCCCATTTTTGATTCATACAGACACGGGACTTTAATATTGCCTCTACTCTGTGATCTTCAGCAAGTTACCTAATGTCTCTAAGCCTGAACTTCTCCATCTGCAGAGTAGAATTAATAATAATATTATTAGCCTTTGCATTTAAGTTGTTGTGGAGCTTAAACAAATGATGCATAGAAATCATTTTAACACAATGTCTGATATAAAAACAGCTAACAGATATTAATACTTTCTTCTGAGTGTCCACTGAGCTTAGGCACTCACTACTTTGGCCCCATAAACCAAGACTTAAAATCTCAGCTCCCAATTAGAAGAATGATAAGGGTGTATATAAAAGATTTGCATTTTTCCCTCCAGAAAATAATCACAGTCTAAGACCATGGGTATCACTTTATTATCTAAGTAAGGAAAAAATTACAGAATCTGCTCCACAGAATTCTAAAAATGTCCTAACACTGAATTGGATCACTGAAAAATACTTATACTATAAAAAACACAGGATAGAAACAAGAAATTTGAATTTGGTACCAAGACAGACATAATGTTCTAAGAATTTTAAAAAAGATTACATAATAGTTTTCTTACTTTTCTTTCCTACTGCCCAGTTGACGAGCTGTGTATTGATCTCCATAGTCAAGCAGCACCAGTTGTCGAGAAAAGATGTTCACTTTGTTGCCTATAAATAAATCTTCCAGGTGAAGGTCTTCGTATTTTGTCCGCTTTAAAAAGGTGCGATGATTCTTTACATCATGCTGGAATCAAAAACAATACAATAAAACAACTCATTGTCAGCAGGGAATGTTAACCTTATTATAAACTAGAAATAAAGTTATTAATTCTGCTTTATTAAACATAAGTTACATATTATTTCATTTTTGCTACAAGTAATAATTCCTTTTATAACATGCATTTCCTAGTTGAATCCAGTAATAACATAAAAATTACAAATTTGATACTTTTAAACCCTGAAGAGAAATTTTTGTTTATTTCCAAATCATGGTAGCAAATTAGTGCCTCCAAGATGCCAAATTTCTCCTTTCTTGCCTAAACAAAATCCCAATACCAGATACGTCAGCCCTCAAAAGGGACTGTCAGGAAAGGGACACAAAGAAATAAGCAGGATCTCTTGGCTCAGTCTTCTACAATCGGACTTTTTGTAGTGATAGCAGCATTCAACAATGGTGACACTGATGACCGTGATAATCTTTATCTACAACCACTTGACTATTGATTAATACAAAATATGAATAACCCTACTTCAGTTTTCTAACTGAAAAAACAATTTCTATTAAAAAACAAAGGCACAAAGTATCTTCTTGTAATGGAATTATAATATCAAAATTTTTTTAATTTCCCAAATAAAAATAATGTATTTTATTTTTTTCTTTCAGTTTTGTTGAGATATGATTAATATATGAGTTTAAGGAGTATGGCATAATGATTTGACTCATATACATTATGAAGAGATAACCACAAAAATTCCATGAACATTCATCATCTCACATGGACACAACTAGAAAAAAAGGCAATCCTATTCCTCCCCTAGTCCCACCTTTACTCCATTTGCCAACTTTTAAGCAAAGAAAGGCTCGTTTACCATTTCAACAGATCCATCCCCGGGGTAAAATAAAAGCTCATAACGTCGAAATAGTGAAGCATTTGGATCAAACCACTCTGCGATGAAAACGAATCTCTCACTATGATTCTGCAAAGAAAGAAGAATTTTAACAACAACATACAAAATATAAGCCCTCTTGTAAAAATCCTATGAAACAACGACCAAATATTTGCAATGAACAAATCTGCTATTATAATACTTATTAATAATTGAGTAATTCTGGTTTTCAACTATATGACAGCTATCAACACATCCTTAGAAATAGTTCCTTCTAATTTCTTATTAAATATCCTTAGATATATCAGAGCTGACTTATGAACTTAATACTTCACAGCCACCCAATTATCCTGGGTAAACTGACACTTTTTTAGAACATGAGCTCCTTATCTGACAACTGTGATAATTCAGTACCTCTCCATAAAGTTCTAATTGTTCTAAGTTTAAGATTCCAGCAGTATTAGAATATTGTTGTCATTCAGATTATAGCAAGCATCTTTTCTCTCCGTAGTAATTTCACATGATAGTATCTTTTTATAGAAATAGTAGGAGAATGTGTTAGTCTAGGTCCCCCGAGAAGCAGACAAGATGCCAAGACAGTGCCAAGACAGGATTAAACATTCAAGAATCTTATTCCTGTAGGAGAAATTCTGAATGGAAATTCCTAACAGAGAAAATAGGGAGGGATCCAGGGAAAGCAGACAGACCACAATACAGAGTTGACCCTGAGTTGAAGGAGAGAGAGAAGGAAGGTTGGGGGGAACCCTCCTGGATTGCACTACAATCTAAGGAAGGTTCAGCAAGAGATCAGGCAGTGCTCAAGCCAGATAGCCCTCAGAGAGTTCCCTGACTTCCAGGGATGTGTGGGCCTGTTTTAGTATCCCTGTTTCTCTCAGCCAAGGGCTGGGAGCCCCTGGAAAACAGGTCCTAACCACAAAAGCAGCAGTAGATTTCAGAGCACAGGAACTAAGGCCCTTTGGTCACTTAAGCTCCCTCTAGATGAAGATCTGTGAGGTGTATACAAGGAAATATAAGTCAAAGATGGCCCTCTTTCCTTGACTATTAGGCAGAATTTCCCATCACATGCTATAATAGCTTAGCCCTTAAAGGTCCTTCATCACAATAAGCAAATGAGGAAGGAAGAAAGGAATCTAAGGGTTTTGTTACTAAGTCTAGATTTAGCATCTGATTCTCTGGTTAGTGTATATAGATGGGTTTCTTTTATATTAATAATTCACTTATAAATTCTAATAATAATATGTCTAGCTATATTTATGATCATATTCATAAGCTATAATAGAGGCACTTTTTAAGACACTATTTTTATTTTTCCCACAATCATCCAAAAAGACACATTTAAATAATATGTAGTAGTCAAGAGAAACAAAAAGATAAGAGATACACCATTGTCTTAATACAAGTCTTTCATTATTTTTCATATTGATCCTTATAAATACAGCATTTTATTTTTATTTTTTAATATGACTGCTTAAAATTTAGGTTTCATTGTGTATTCTAGTATTATACTCTCCTTTTAATACAAAATTTAAATAGTAGTAGTTTATCAAAAACCTTACTACCTATCTTAAAATATCCATTTGTTCAAAAGCATTATTGAAATATTTCCTTCATTAAAATAGGTAAAATTATGAAATAAAAGGAATGATGAGACATGTAATTGAAGGTGAGGCAAAGAAAAACCAATGAGACTTGGTAGTTCCATTTATCCAGGCAGCCTTAACCACAAAACCTGCCAATCACACTCTTTAATTCTACACCAGATGGTAGAATTTTTCATGATTCATTATTCAGAAAACAGCTTTAATACAAAGAAAGTAAACTGAGGAAGTACTGTTTCTGGCTAATAATGCAGCTTATGGCATATCACTGCTGCTTTCCAAGAACAACCAGAAAAGTGGGATACAAAAAAAAAAAAAAAGGATCTATCTGATGATGTTGGAGAGCACCTAAGACAGCCAGATTTGATCATCTAAGATTCAGAAAGAAAGGAAGCTCACTGAGGTGAGCACAGTACTTTTTATGCTGCTTTTACCTGAGGACATGTGCTGAGACTCAAGTCAAGCTGGATAAGAGAAGAAGCTGATAGAGGAAGGCTGTCTAGAGGCAGAGAAGCTAGCAGAGATTTTGACAAGGTTATGGGGATAAGTAGACAGATATTGGAATCTGAGCCTACCAAACCAGCCAAAACTGGAGGGGCAAAGATCCTAGAGAAAATGAAATCATAGAGAAGTGAGCTCAAGCCTGTGTTTGTTCAACGGAGCTTTCAATTGCCTTTCTGTTCTATCTCCTGGAACATCACACTCCAGGAGTATGGGTAAACTAAAGGTAAACTAATACTAACAAAATTTGAAACAAGTTTTATATTCACGCAATGCTTAGCCCTTAATCATGCTGAAGTGATATTTCCTCTATTTTAGCTGCCTGACTCTCCAGAAATGGAAATAAAGGTTTTCCTATGCAATGACAAGCTTTCAAAGATAAACGACGAGATATACCAAAAAAGACCAACAGGAAAAAAAAGAGACAATAGAAAGAAATCCATGAATACCCTAGCTATCAGACAATATTTTCAAAATAAGTATCAAAAATATATGTCAAGGTTAATAATTTCACCAGAGAACCAAAATCTACTTTTTTAATCAATAAGAAATTAAAGAATGAAAAGCAATTGCACACAACATTCTATAACTAAGAAAATTACCCTTCAAAAGGTAAAGGTGAAATAAAGATATTTTCAGACAAGTAAAAACAGAAAATTTATTGCCACTGGAAGTTCTGAAAGAAAGTGGTTCAAGATGATTCAAGAAATAGAAGGAAACCATTGTTTCCAAAAACAATGGAAATATAAGTATGTGGGTAAATCTAAATAAATAATGCATATATAAAATTATAATAATGTCTTGTAGTATACAAAATAAGTAGAACTTGAATGCAGGTCAATAAGAATATAAAGAGAGCGAGGGGAAGACAATATTCTTTAAATCACGTGAAGCAAAAAAAAGTATCCCCTACATCAGCTGCTCAATCTTTTCTCAAATTCCAATGAACATCAGTGAAGAGAATATCTCTTAAGATAACAGGCACACAAACTGGAGACATTCTGTTCAATTTTTTACCCTCTGTTCTGTTAGAATGACTTTTCTTCATCTCCTACTACTCAGACAACATGAAAACAATTCTCAAAATATTTAATAAATCAGTGTCATTCAAACTTTAAGACACTAATAATAACCATTAATCATGACAATAACAATAATAATTTTTAGAATACCTACTAAATAGCAGGTTCTTTACATACATTATCTCTTTCCATTCTCATGACAGACAATGTAGGTTGACAGAAACAGGGATACTATTTCATGGACAAGAACAGTAAAGCTCAGATAATTTGAACACTGGTCCAAGGTTACACAACAAAAAATGAGTAAGTCAGCCCTCAAACCTTTGTCTGAAGACAAAACCCGTATTTTGTCCCATTAAACTGCATCACCTACATAAAATGATACAAAAGTCAGTGTTAAAGGAAGTACTCGTTCACTGGACCTAAATTAATGGTGAACTGAAGTATTTAACTACTCCTCTATGTAAAGTTCAGTTCAGTTCAGTTCAGTTCAGTTCAGTCGCTCAGTCGTGTCCGACTCTTTGTGACCCCATGAATCGAAGCACGCCAGGCTTCCCTGTTCATCACCATCTCCAGGAATTCACTCAGATTCACATCCATCGAGTCCGTGATGCCATCCAGCCATCTCATCTTCTGTCGTCCCCTTCTCCTCCTGCAGCCAATCCCTCCCAGCATCAGAGTCTTTCCAATGAGTCAACTCTTCGCATGAGGTGGCCAAAGTACTGGAGTTTCAGCTTCAGCATCATTCCTTCCAAAGAAATCCCAGGGTTGATCTCCTTCAGAATGGACTGGTTGGATGTCCTTGTAGTCCAAGGGACTCTCAAGAGTCTTCTCCAACACCACAGTTCAAAAGCATCAATTCTTCAGCACTCAGCCTTCTTCACAGTCCAACTCTCACAGCCATACATGACCACTGGAAAAACCATAGCCTTGACTAGACAGACCTTAGTCGGCAAAGTAATGTCTCTGCTTTTGAATATGCTGTCTAGGTTGGTCATAACTTTTCTTCCAAGGAGTAAGCGTCTTTTAATTTCATGGCTGCAATCACCATCTGCAGTGATTTTGGAGCCCCAAAAAATAAAGCCTGCCACTGCTTCCACTGTTTCCCCATCTATTTCCCATGAAGTGATGGGACCAGATGCCATGATCTTCGTTTTCTGAATGTTGAGCTTTAAGCCAACTTTTTCGCTCTCCTCTTTCACTTTCATCAAGAGGCTTTTTAGTTCCTCGTCACTTTCTGCCATAAGGGTAGTGTCATCTGCATCTGAGGTTATTGATATTTCACCCGGCAATCTTGATTCCAGGTTATGCTTCTTCCAGTCCAGCATTTCTCATGATGTACTCGGCATAGAAGTTAAATAAGCAGGGTGACAATATACAGCCTTGACGTATTCCTTTTACTATTTGGAACCAGTCTGTTGTTCCATGTCCAGTTCTAACTGTTGCTTCCTGACCTGCATACAGATTTCTCAAGAGGCAGGTTAGGTGGTCTGGTATTCCCATCTCTTTCAGTATTTTCCACAGTTTATTGTGATCCACACAGTCAAAGGCTTTGGCATAGTCAATAAAGCAGAAATAGATGTTTTTTTGGAACTCTCTTGCTTTTTCGATGATCCAGCAGATGTTGGCAATTTGATCTCTGGTTCCTCTGCCTTTTCTAAAACCAGCTTGAACATCAGGGAATTCACAGTTCACGTATTGCTGAAGCCTGGCTTGGAGAATTTTGAGCATTACTTTACTAGCATGTGAGATGAGTGCAATTGTGTGGTAGTTTGAGCATTCTTTTGCATTGCCTTTCTTTGGAATTGGAATTAAAACTGGCCTTTTCCAGTCCTGTGGCCACTGCTGAGTTTTCCAAATTTGCTGGCATATTGAGTGCAGCACTTTCACAGCATCATCTTTCAGGATTTGAAACAGCTCCACTGGAATTCCATCACCTCCACTAGCTTTGTTCGTAGTGATGCTTTCTAAGGCCCACTTGACTTCACTTTCCAAGATGTCTGGCTCTAGATTAGTGATCCCATCATCATGATTATCTGGGTCATGAAGATCTTTTTTGTACAGTTCTTCCGTGTATTCTTGCCACCTCTTCTTAATATCTTCTGCTTCTGTTAGGTCCATACCATTTCTTTCCTTTATCGAGCCCATCCTTGCATGAAATGTTCCCTTGGTATCCTAATTTTCTTGAAGAGCTCTCTAGTCTTTCCCATTCTGTTGTTTTCCTCTATTTCAAGGTCAATTTTATAAAATTTAAGGATCATGTAGGAGAAAGGGAATAGATTATTATAAAATAGGATAAGGAATCAAGTTGTTCCCTGTGACATCAAACATATTTAACATCTCATTTCAATTACATCCCAATTCCAGAATCTTAAGAAATCAAGTCAGTGAGGTGTGCCCTTATACAATACCAAAAAAACCTATAAATATAAAACTACACTTTAAAACCCATATAACATTCACATGGAAATGCAAGAGACCCAGCATAGTTAAAACAGTTTCAAAAATGAAAAACAAAGTTGGAAGACTCACATTTTCTATTTTCAAAATGTACTGCAAAGCTACAGTATCAAGACAGACTACTGGCATAGAATAGATACAAGTTAATCTAAGAGGAGAGAGTCCAGAAACAAGCTCATACATATCCGACCAATTGATCAAGACCATTCAAATTGGGAAAGATTAGTCTTTCAACAAATAGTGCAGGGACAACTGGATATCATAGACCAAAAAAATGACATTGTATCCCTACCTCATTCTATACACAAAAATTAACTCAAAATGGATCACAGAATAAACAAGAGCTAAGCTAGAAAAACTGTTGGAATGAAACATTTGTGACTTTGGGTTAGGCAATGGTTTCTTAGATAAGACACTAAAAGCACAAATGATCAAAAAACAGAACAACAAAAACACAGATAATTTGGACTCTAAATCATCAAGGGAGCAAAATGACAGGCCACCAAACTGGAGAAAATACTCACAATTTACATATCTGATCAGGGAGGGTCTAGCATCCAGAATACACCAAGAATTTTAACTACTCGATAATAAAAGACAACCCAGTTACAAAATGGACAAAGGATCTGAGTTGACATTTTCCCAAAGATGATATCAGAAGATACACAAAGAGCCAATAAACCTATGAAAAGATGCTCAATACCACTAGCTACTAGGGAAATGGAAATCAAAACTGCAACGATAGTACCTCTCACATACCTAAATGGCTATAATAAGAAACATATACAATAACAAATGTTGGTGAAGATGTAGAGAAAATGAAACATATATTTTGCTGGTAGAAATGTAAAATGATGCAGTTACTCTGAAAACAATTTGGCAGTTCCTCAGAATGTCTACCTGCAATGAGGGAGACCTGGGTTTGATCTCTGGGCTGGGAAGATTCCCTGGAAGAGGGAATGGCAACCCACTCCAGTATTCTTGCCTGGAGAATCCCCATGGACAGAGGAGCCTGGTGGGCTACAGTCTATGGGGTCTCAAAGAGTTGGACACAACTAAGCACAGCACAGCAGCAAAATGTTAAACACAGAGTTATATGTGACCCAGCAATTCCACTCCTGGATACAAACCCAAGAGAAATGAAAATATAGTATATACCCATACAAAACCTCTTGAAGTCTTGACATATACAGTTTCACAATAGCACCTACGTACAAAGAAAAAATATATCATAATCTCTCAAAAAATTAGCTCATTCCTTCACCTAATAACTGTGATTTGTCTCAATGAGACTGTTAAAAAACTATATATGAATAATGGAACTTCTATTATAGAAGAAGAAAGTAACAAGCAAGTACTGTTTCTTCTATGAAAAAAGGTTTATCGTGCCAAGTAAAAATTATATCCAAATTTGACTTAACCTTAACCTCTGCAATAGAAAATGGTTATTTCCTAGAGTCAAAAGATGTCTAGAGATGTAACAGTGATACATCTGGGCTTGGCAGAGAGCAACAACACATGGGAACATCCCATTCAGGCTGCCTTTCAACTAGCTGCCTCATTACACACACACACACACACACATGAGCACACACCCACACACGAGCACACACCCACAACCCACACACCTAAACACCTTACATTTTAAACTTTAAGAATTTTATTTTTAGCTAAGTAGAGCCAAATCTAGCAAAGAACTCAATTCCCTTTTTTCACTGATGTCAGAGCTGAATACCATTGTGTTCAAACTCTTCATTTTATGGATAAAGAAACTGAGGCAAGCAAATATATATTACTCCCATAAAGTCACAGACCTAGTTGATGACTGAGCTAAAACTGGAACCTCCACTCGCTATGACTCAGACATTTCCATAATACTGGGCTTCCGGGGCCTACTCAAGGACAAGCTAACACTTTAGTCACACACAGGGACACCTCCAGTTTTCTGTCAGATCTTCGGAAGAGAATGTCACTGCCTGGATAATCACAGGGACAACAAAGATTTCCGTTTCTGTCAGAAATACCATAATGCAGAATATTTAAAAATTATGTTCTAGCACAGAAAGACTTTTCCTTAAAGATGCCAAATCATTTCCTTCTTCTGAACATTTCAAATATAACTTATATATAATAAAACACTTTTATTGTTTATACACAATAAAGCATTCAAGCACACTTTGTTCCAACTTTGTAAATAACCACCAAGGTGTCATCAAACTTTTCAAATGTTATAAGCAGATATCCACACAACGAGGTTCAGAACATATGTGTGCTTGCTCAGTCGCTCAGTCGTGTCCTCCTCTGTGACCCCATGGGCTGTATGTAGCCCGCCAGGCTCTTCTGTCCATGGTATTTCCCAGGCAAGAACACTGGAGTAGGTCCTTCTCCAGGGGACCTTCCCAACCCAGGGATCAAACCTGGGTTTATAAATATCAGTGTAAACAATTATGTATCAGATATATGATACAAAAGAAATTGGGATAATTAACATTAAAAGTTTAAGACTTACTTTTCTTCTACTCCTTTGTATTTTATATAAACACATATTAAAAGCTTAAAAAAACTTTATATAAAAAGCACCAAAAAATAAATTTTCTATAAAAATCTTCATTTAAAAGATATAAGAACATTTTAAAATATATTACATTGTAGAACTTTTAGTGAGCAGACAATTGGATACAGCATTTTTTATTTTATCTTAAACTTACCCCTCCTCTCCTCTTATAAAACAGAAAGATAGAAGCAGTTGGGAGAGGAATGTTTTGAAGCAAAATGCATTCTTAAGTAGCAGTGGAATACAGATAAAGTAGAAGAGGACAAATCCCCAACACAAAAGCATTTCAGAATGAGGTCGGAACAAGTTCTAAAACCATGATTTCAGAACTAAGAAAGAGGAAAATCATTCAGATTTTTATAAGAAAATGCTATTAGTGTTATACAGGGCTCAGTACAAAGCAGAGTCATATGTGGAAGTTTCTATATATTATATTAAACTTTGGGTTTGACTTTCAGTTAATATAAGCATCAGCCATAATAAAAACAAGTGGTGTGTTTAGAGTATGGTCCTGGAGTTAAACAATCTATAACTAACTAGCTCCTAACTTCGATATGCCCAGTCTAATCAAGTTAATGTGAGCACATTTGTGAAAGGGTCTGCTACACAACGTGGAAAACTGAAAAGGTCTTTTGTTAGAGCCAAAGGCACTGGCTAATGTTCAGCAGCAAACAAAACAATGTATTTTTTAAACTGTCAACAAACCAGAATGATTAAAGATCAGAAGCAAATTAGCAAAATTAAAGATGAGAATTTCAGGATGAAATGATCCCTTTTTAATCTCAGAGCATTACCAACATCTACAATTCTTAGAAGATTTAAAATTGCAGCTTAGATTTTAGGAGAAACTGACACAGGGTTCTGCAAGTGAGCATTCACTTGAAGGGCTGTATGAGAGTGTGTTCAATCTCATGTCTGCAGTTCAAACAGTGTACTTCAGTTTTGTTTTGAATTAATAAAATGCTTACAACTGTCAAACTGACTTGCTTCAACCTATTTATATCTTTCTTTATATGACAAACATAGACAGTGCATTAAAAAGTAGAGACATCACTTTGCTGACAAAGTTCCATATGATCAAAGCTATGATTTTTCCAGTCATCATGTGCAAATGTGAGAGTTGGACCATAAAGAAAACTGAGCACCGAATTGATGCTTTTGAACTGTGGTGTTGGAGAAGACTCTTGAGAGTCCCTTGGACTGCAAGGAGATCAAACCAGTTAATTCTAAAGGAGATCAACCCTGAATATTCATTGGAAGGACTGATGCTGAAGTTGAAGCTCCAATACTTTTGCCACCTGATGTGGAGAGCCAACTCATTGGAAAAGACCCTGAGGCTGGGAAAGACTGAAGGCAAGAGGAAAAGGGGATGGCATCACCGAATCAATGGACTCAATGAGTTTGAGCAAACTCCTGGAGATACTGAAGGACAAGGAAGCCTCGCATGCTGCAGTCCATGGGATCGCAGAGTCAGACACAACTTAGGAACTAAACAACAAATACAAATTTACCACAATTTCAGCATAGGCCTCACTACTTACATGCTGAAAAGGAGAAGGCAAGGCCACTACACCTTATTATGTCATCTGATTTCCATCCATCAATTCATGCATTCAACAGATTGAGCACTTACCACCTTCTGCGTACTATGCTAGGTACTCGGATATGACATGACAATGATGATTAGAAACAAACATCGACCTTGCCTTCATAGACCTTATTATCTAGCAGAGAATAGCCAATCAGTCACACAAATACTTTTTTTAACAAAAAAGAAGGAAAAGAATCTATTGTGTTACTCATTTATTTCTAAGAACTTAGAACTAAAACTCCTGGCTCTAAATTCACTATTCTACTACATTACAACAACTCAGCTAAGTAGGTCATTTCATTTTTCTCTCATCTTACTCAAAACCCATTTTATACTGTTTATATAACTACTCATCAGAATGTGCTGTAAAGCACTTTACAACTTTTATTTTTAATTTCCCTTTGACGGTATGCACTTTTTAAATGTTGAAAAACCTTAGATTATTTTTCTAAACTTATTTTGTAACACCTTCTAAAAAAGGAAAATGTCATTTTAAAATGCATCATATGAAAATTCCTGTCTATTCAAATGACATTCTGGAATGAATCATCTCCCAGTGCAGTCATTTTTTTTAAATAGTAGGATTATACCACGTACATGCTGATAACTTAGGTAAGTTTCTTCCATTAATTTTGAAAACATTTTTCCTTCTCTCAATTCCTTTTTAAAAAATAGGTTATCAACAGTAGAAATAATAGTGTTCTTTTATAAAACAGGTAAAATTTAAAAAACATATGTATGTTGATTAAAGTATGGTAATGAATGAACTTGTATAAATGCTGGAAGAAAGGACAGGATTAACGTAGATGAGTTAGCCACATTCTGGCCTTTGTTATTACCTGAACGTTTTCTACCACCAAATTCAGGGATTCCAGCATTCTCTTCACTGCCCATATCTCCTGTACTTACAGTTAGTTATGTCCTCATTATCAGGCTTTCCAGTGCAAAAGTACTTTCACATATTACTAATGCACCAGCTTCTCTTTCTTTCACTTCCTTCCTTATCCATTGCAGATTCCTTGATTTGTCATTTCAATCACACTCCTAACAGTTCTTTTCATTGCACCAGTTGGCCAACTCAACTCTAAATGAAATTAACTACTGTGCTTTCTTTGTGCTTGCAGTGGAGTTTACAACTTTGTAATGTATTAATATATTTAGGTCTGTGATCCATTTTGAGTTAATTTTGTGAAGGATATAAGCTTTGTGTCTAGTCATTCATTTTGAATGGTATATATATCAAAGAGTGAGTGAGCATTCAGGTCTTCCTAAAAATTAGTCTTAATCAATGATAATATAAACATTTTCACATTGCATCAAACATACCTTACTGAGTAGAATATAAAATTCATATAATTTGTAAGATTAAAAGAGGTGATTTTAAGGAAATTTCAATCAATGCTGGAATTCCAGGTGATGTGACATTTGAAGGGCAACTAAACCTTTGGAGGGGCTTCCCTGGTGGCTCAATGAGAACCAGCCTCTCGAGTAGGAGGTGTGGTTCAATCCCTGAGTCAGGAAGATCCCCTGGAGAAGAAAATGGCAACCCACTCCAGTATTCTTGCCTGGAGAATCCCATGGACAGAGGAGCCTGGTAAGCTACAGGCCATGGGGTTGCAAAGAGTCGGACAGGACTTAGTGACTAAACAATTACAAGCCTATGGAAAATCAAATTATACCACACCTCTTTGTCATTGCTTAAAGGAAGGCTCAGCCCTAAATGGATCATGTGAAACTAACAATCTTTTCCATGCATATGTGCTTTTAAAAATCCCTTAATTTGAGCGTAAGTTTGTTAAACTTGTGCCAAAAATATAATTGTACTTTGGCCTCATACAGTTCAATATTGGTGGTGGTGGTGGCTTAGTCACTAACTTGTGTCCGATTCTTGCACCCCATGGACTGTAGCCCACCAGGCTCTTCTGTCCATGGGATTCACCAAGCAGGAATACTGGAGTGGGTTGCCATTTCCTTCTCCAGGGGATCTTTGCAACAACCCAGGAATCAAACCCAGGTCTCCTGCATTGCAGGCAGATTCTTTACTGACTGAGCCACAAGGGAATCCCACACTTCAATATTACTGGTCAGAAAAAAACATTCCAGAAATATTGCCATTTGCAACAACATGGATGGACCTATTATACTAAGTGAAGTAAGTTAAACACAGACAAATATTACAATATCACTAATCTGTGGAATCTAAAAAATAATACAAATGTATCTATTTGCAAAACGGAAACATATAGACAAAGAAAACAAATTGGGAAGCGGGCGAGGGATAAATGAGGACTGTGTAGATGGATCACAATAAACTGTGGAAAATTCTTCAAGAGATGGGAATACCAGACCACCTGACCTGCCGCTTGAGAAACCTATATGCAGGTCAGGAAGCAACAGTTAGAACTGGACATGGAACAACAGACTGGTTCCAAATAGGAAAAGGAGTATGTCAAGGCTGTATATTGTCACCCTGCTTATTTAATTTCTATGAGTACATCATGAGAAACGCTGGGCTGGAAGAAGCACAAGCTGGAATCAAGACTGCCAGGAGAAATATCAGTGACCTCAGATATGCAGATGACGCCACTCTTATGGCAGAAAGTGAAGAGGAACTAAAAAGCCTCTTGATGAAAGTGAAAGAGGAGAGTGAAAAAGTTGGCTTAAAGCTCAACATTCAGAAAATGAAGATCATGGCATCCGGTCCCAGCACTTCATGGGAAATAGATGGGGAAACAGTGGAAACAGTGCCAGACTTTATTTTGGGGGGCTCCAAAATCACTTCAGATGGTGATTGCAGCCATGAAATTAAAAGAAGCTTACTCCTTGGAAGGAAAGTTATGACCAACCTAGATAGTATATTCAAAAGCAGAGACATTACTTTGCCAACAAAGGTCCGTCTAGTCAAGGCTATGGTTTTTCCAGTGGTCAGGTATGGATGTGAGAGTTGGGCTGTGAAGAAGGCTGAGCACCAAAGAATTGATGCTTTTGAACTGTGGTGTTGGAGACGACTCTTGAAAGTCCCTTGGACTGCAAGGAGATCCAACCAGCCCATCCTAAAGATCAGTCCTGGGTGTTCTTTGGAAGGAATGATGCTAAAGCTGAAACTCCAGTACTTTGGCCACCTCATGCGAAGAGTTGACTCACTGGAAAAGACTGTGATGCTGGGAGGGATTGGGGGCAGGAGGAGAAGGGGACGAAGAGGATGAGATGGCTGGATGGCATCAACGACTCAATGGACGTGAGTTTGAGTGAACTCTGGGAGATGGTGATGGACAGGGAGGCCTGGCATGCTGCGATTCATGGGGTCGCAAAGAGTCGGACATGACTGAGTGACTGAACTGAATTGAGGAGATTAAGAGATATACACTATTATATATAAAACAGATAAACAACAAGGATTTCCTATGTAGCACAGTGAATAATCTCAATATCTTGTAAAAATGTATAATGGAAAATAATCTGAAAAATATATGTATGTATGCATTCTTGGCTGTACACATGAAACTAACAGTTTGTTATTATAAATCTATTCTGCTTCAATTTGAAAAAAGAAACATTCCATTTCTGATGACACTATAGCAGTCAATCAACAAATACTGACTGGACCTGGCACTACCAGTATTGCTCAGTGCAGTGTTGCTGCTCGTCGTTCAGCTGCTCAGTCATATCCAACTCTTTGCGACCGCATGGACTGCAGCACGCCAGCCTTCCCTGTCCTTCACCATCTCCTGGAGTCTGCTCAAACCCATGTCCATTGAGTCGGTGATGCCATTCAACCACCTCATCCTCTGTCAACCCCTTCTCCTGCCTTCAACCTTTCCCAGCATCAGAGTCTTTTTCAATGAGTGGGCTCTTCATATCAAGTGGCCAAAAGTATTGGAGCTTCAACTTCAACATCAGTCCTTCCAATGAATATTCAGGGTTGATTTTCTTTAGGATTGACTGATTTTACCTTCTTGCAGTCCAAGGGACTCTCAAGAGTCTTCTCCAACACTCTTGCCGGTAGCTTCAGCAAATGACCTGGCTCTGAGCTGTGTTGCTTGAAAAGAAAATCCAGAAAACTGTAGAGTTTTCTTTTGGGGTCAGATGGAAAACACTTCAGGATAGCTAAGAACATGGACTCTAGAGTCAGACAGACCTGGGCTTGGTGACACAAACAAGATAAACCTCTGAGCCTCAGGTTCACTCCCCGCAACATGGGAATAGTAATAGTACTTTCCTTAGAGAGTAGTTGTGTGGATTAGATGACTAGTGTATATAAAGCCCTAGGATTTCTGTTACTTAGGTCTTATAGCAGTGATGGTGGCTTGTTGGGACATCGTGACTTGTGAGCTACACTGCACACAAGTGTTTCACCTGCCTTTCTCTGATATTCAAGAAGGGACTCTTTGAATTAGTGACACTGCAGCCTGCACAGGAGCAAATCTTAGTAAATAGTTTTTTAAAGGTTTTTGCAGAAGAAAAAAAAATTAGTGGGAAGGAAGAAGTTTGTGACAAAGAGAAAACTATGAATGTGACTAAAATTTTATTATGAAAAGAACAGCTACTGAGCATATATAGCTATTTCTGCAAAAAGTTAATTTTTTACAAAGGGCATGTAGCAAATCAGAGTCAGTACAAATTTTTGCCCTTTAAAGAGCTCAGACAAAATTATGGCTGTGTTTTTATCAATACTAAATCGAGTACCAATTTTTTTCTTAAATTTTATGATGTCATCTCTTACACATTAATCATTAGTATTATAACTCAAACTTCTCAAAGGAAAGGTACCACTGGAAAAAAATCACAAATTACATGAATAAACACAAGATTATTGCTGCAATTTGTAGATGTAAAAACATAAACCATGTGCCTTGGTGTGGCATGGAAACACTGAGATGATGGAAAATAATAAGAAAATATTCACATTCTATAGCTAATATATAAAGTCATAACAGACATTATACTTACTAGCAATCTATATGTTCAAAGAAGCAGGTATCATATCTTACCACTGAACTACTCTAAGATTCAAAATTAACTATGTGCCCAGTTACCAAGACCAAGAAGAAATCTAAGGAGCTATGTGAATGTTTATGAAATAGGAGTACAATCTGAAGAATCTCCCTCCAATTCCACAAAGCAAAGCAGACATGTTCTCTATTTTACTTAAAAGAGAGAAATAGGTACTTATAAGAAAGCATGCCAGTCCAAGGCTTCTCTGGTATCTAAAATAATGCACAGAAAATTATTTTCAAATAAGTTATCTAAATCTTCATTTAATAGCTCAACAGTGAAATAAAATGTCTACTTAAGGCAACTTTTCACATAATTTTCTATTCCTGATAGCAATAAGCTTGGGACAAAAGCAGGCTTTCTTTCATTTGAAAATGAAAATCATACTCATTATCTGATCCCACATCAATTATAAATTCAGAAGAAACAAAATAAAATATTAATATGGATAGAAATGTACTTCCCCCATATATAAACATTTGGGTTTATGAGTTCATGGGTATATGTGCATTTATGTGTATATTAAGTGAAGATGAATACTTCTGAATAATACATGATAATAGTACAAAATTATCTATACTGCTTTTTACAAATGAACTACAAGGTTTCTGAAGAGCAGTTGTGATTTTAAATTGCTCCACTGGAGTAGAGCTCCTTAACAAGTATGTTATTCTTCCAGGGACCCTTTCTTTATTTTCATAAGGCCTCAAGGGGATACTGGAAAAATAACATATCAGCACAAATGTCACCACCGTTAAACACTTAAAATGCTTCAGTTCAGTTCAGTCGCTCAGTCGTGTCCAACTCTTTGCGACCCAATGAATCGCAGCACGCCAGGCCTTCCTGTTCATCACCATCTCCCGGAGTTCACTCAGACTCAGATCCATCGAGTCCGTGATGCCATCCAGCCATCTCATCCTCTGTCATCCCCTTCTCCTCCTGCCCCCAATCCCTCCCAGCATCAGAGTCTTTTCCAATGAGTCAGCTCTTCACATGAGGTGGCCAAAGTACTGGAGTTTCAGCTTTAGCATCATTCCTTCCAAAGAAATCCCAGGGTTGATCTCCTTCAGAATGGACTGGTTGGATCTCCTTGCAGTCCAAGGGACCCTCAAGAGTCTTCTCCAGCACCACAGTTCAAAAGCATCAATTCTTTGGCACTCAGCTTTCTTCACAGTCCAACTCTCACATCCATACATGACCACAGGAAAAACCATAGCCTTGACTAGATGGACCTTTGATGGCAAAGTAATGTGTCTGCTTTTGAATATGCTATCTAGGTTGGTCATAACTTTCCTTCCAAGGAGTAAGCTTCTTTTAATTTCATGGCTGCAATCACCATCTGAAGTGATTTTGGAGCCCCCCAAAATAAAGTCTGACACTGTTTCCACTGTTGCCCCATCTATTTCCCATGAAGTGATGGGACCAGATGCCAAAAAGAGTCACAAGTACAAGTAATCAAATGTAAACAGTGAATCCCCCTGATTTATGCACGATAACAATTGTTGGTACCCTTAAAAAAACCCAGTACAATAATGGCACCATCTTCCTTCCTTCCCTTTCTTCTTTGTAAGCATTCAGAAAACAAAGATCATGGCATCCAGTCCCATCACTTCATGGGAAATAGATGGGGAAACAGTGGAAACAGGGTCAGACTTTATTTTTTGGGCTCCAAAATCACTGCAGATGGTGATTGCAGCCATGAAATTAAAAGACGCCTACTCCTTGGAAGAAAAGTTATGACCAACCTAGATAGTATGTTCAAAAGCAGAGACATTACTTTGCCGACTAAGGTCCGTCTAGTCAAGGCTATGGTTTTTCCTGTGGTCATGTATGGATGTAAGAGTTGGACTGTGAAGAAGGCTGAGCACCAAAGAATTGATGCTTTTGAACTGTAGTGTTGGAGAAGACTCTTGAGGGTCCCTTGGACTGCAAGGAGATCCAACCAGTCCATTCTAAAGGAGATCAGTACTGGGTGTTCTTTGGAAGGAATGATGCTAAAGCTGAAACTCCAGTACTTTGGCCACCTCATGTGAAGAGTTGACTTACTGGAAAAGACTCTGATGCTGGGAGGGATTGGGGGCAGGAGGAGAAGGGGATGACAGAGGATGAGATGGCTGGATGGCATCACCTACTCAATGCACATGAGTTTGGGTGAACTCCTGAAGTCAGTGATAGGGAGGCCTGGCGTGCTGTGATTCATGGGGGTCACAAAGTCGGACACAACTGAGCGACTGAACTGAACTGAACTGGACAGAGATCAAACTGCTAGTCAGAGCCAGTGCTAGAATTCAAAGGTTTGTCCAATGCCAAAAAATTGATGCTTATTTTCATGTATTGAAAGCACTGAATCAAGGCATAAAACAAAATCAGGAGTTCTGGATCAGCCAGAAGAGCAACAGACACAGGAGGCAGTGAGGAAGGTAGTCTGTCTACAAGGCACATCTGAACACAAAAGTGGGCTGCAATAATAAATCAGAGGAGATGACTACAATGAAAACTCTGGCCTCAATCCAAGGAAAAATAGGAGCCATTCCAAGTTCCAGAAGGATTCTGTCAAGGGTACTTAGGCCTCTCAAATGTTTCTGGCAGTTGTATTTAAAATGTGTTACAGGAGATCATGGAGAAGGAGTTACTCGGGGTCAACACAAGACTCCTAGGGGACAAAAATCAGTTCATGGAATAGAAAAACACAGACAGAGGAGAAAATACTGCAGTGGCAACAGTGATAGGATGTAGTGGTGTGGATTCAGAGACACACAAGATGTTTGTCTGGAAATGTCTTTATTTCACCTCCATTATTTTGAAGGGTACCTTTGCTAGTTATATAATTCGATAGTGGAGAACTAACAGTTATTCAGGAATGCATCTCGAAGAACAATACTTTGGAGTCTTCTACCCCAAAACAGTAACTGAAGAGAAGACTATACCAAATAACTTCAGTTATTCAAAAAAATGCATCTTTTAAAACATAATGATATTAGGTACCAAGCATCTACTATATGTCTGAAACATAGTACTGTACATCTAGTTTCTGAAATTGTGAAAGATAAGATTTTTAAATGGCTGCTACTTACATATTTTACAATTACAGAACTGCAAAGGGTTATTGTTAAGAGAGAAATACTAATTGAGAGTCATCGAAGAACAAAATAGTATATTGGGCACAGAGGATAGGAGTGGAAAATGTTTACAAAGTTGAATAAATAAGACTGTTGAATGACTTTAGAGTCTAAATGAGAAAAACACAGTTATTCAAGTTATTTTTTAAAAATCATAGAAAGTATATATAATACAGGAAAATTACTTATTATTATACAATATAATTTTTTCCGTATGTTTGAAATCCCATTACACTAGTGGCTTTCAAATTTTTGACTAGTACAGTCATAACTTCAGATTATGACCCAATATACACATATTAATACATGTAAATATGTTATTGAGAAATGTCACAGAGCAATATTTATCCTTACTATAAACTGTGTACTAAGATATTTTTTCTTTTCTTTTTATTTTATTTAACTTTTATTTTATATTAGAGTATGGTTGATTAACAATGCTGTGTTAGTTTTGGGTGTATAGCAAAGTGATTCAGTAATACATATATGAATAGCCATTCTTTTTCAACTTACTAAGCTATTTCTTATTCCAGTCTTTTTTTAATACATCAATGGAGTCCCACTAAACTGACTTTATAACTTAACAAATATAGCCAAAAGTCTTTGGAAAACACTGTTATTACCTCCCATGCTCCCTTCACATACTCTCCTTTGCTCTCGGGCTCACCACCCTCAAAAAGACAAAAAAATGGTTTTCCTTACTGAAACCAAGCAATATATCAGTCATTCAAATAAATGTGCTGAACTGAAAACAGACTACAAAGGGGAAACAATCATATGTTCACACTGGCTACTGACCCATCCATGCACAGAGAGAGTAGCAGCTCAAAATGAAGAGGAAATTACAACTCTGTGATTCAGTAAGGTTATAAGTAAACAACCTATGATGCTATGGGGTCTGGGTTGCGTGGCACAAATAGTCAAACTGCTTAAAATTCTCATAGAAAGATGAAGCAAAAAAGAATCAGTGCTTCTGAAATAAATTATCTGAAACAGAGTCCAGTGAAAGAGCCATATAACACTTTACTAGGTCTAAACTCTCCAGTGCTCTTGCCTGGAGAATCCCATGGACGGAAGAGCCTGGTAGGCCCCAGTCCATGGGGTCGCTAAGAGTCAGACACGACTGAGCAACTTCACTTTCACTTTTCACTTTCATGCATTGGAGAAGGAAATGGCAACCCACTCCAGTATCCTTGCCTGGAGAATCCCAGGGACGGGGGAGCTTGTTGGGCTGCCGTCTACAGGGTCGCACAGAGTCAGACACGACTGACGCGACTTAGCAGCAGAAGCAGCAGGTCTAAACAATTACATTCTAGCTAACAAGAATTATCACTTCTGCAGAATTAGTTTAATAGCTAAAGAAAAGAAAGAAAGCCATTCAGTCATGTTCGACTCTCTGTGACCCTATGGACTGTAGCCCACCAGGCTCCTCTGTCCATGGGATTTTCCAGGCAAGAATATTGGAGTGGGTTGCCACTTCCTTCTCCAGGCGATCTTCCCAACCCAGGGATCCAACTTGGGTCTGCTGCATTGCATCTGAGCTGCCAGGGAATCCCCTTAAAAGCTAAACACCAAATTTAAAATGTGCATTATTTAAATATTTATTGTACAAATTATTTGAACCTATGGATCATAACTCAATGCCACTTAGAAGTTTTATCTCTTCCAGCAAACAATGAAGTACTTGGCAATTTTTTTTTTAATGTATCAAATTGCTGCAAGTTTTGTTACCATAGTTCTCATTACATTTTCCCACTTGCCCAAGAATTGAGAGTGAAATTTTGTGCTTCCCTCATTTCCCATGGCATCTCACAATTCAGCCATGGTCTATTAATCAATACAAGTTTAACAAAACATTCTCATTACTATTTTAAAAAATACTTTAGTCAACTGTAGGGAACTAGGAAATTTTGGCTAAAGTTTCAAACTACCAGTTCTCTTCTTAACTGGACAGCAGTAAGCACCCTCTGTTGTATTTTATTTTATTACTAACAGAAGCAGAAGGTATTAAGAGGTGACAAGAATACACAGAAGAACTATACAAGAAAGATCTTCACGACCCAGATAATCACGATGGTGTGATCATCATCCACAGATAATCATCTCAGTGTGATCATCCACTGAGAGCCAGGCATCCTGCAATGTGGAGTCAAGTGGGTCTTAGGAAGCATCACTATGAAGAAAGCTAGTGGAGGCGATGGAATTCCAGTTGAGCTATTTCAAATCCTAAAAGATGATGCTGAGAAAGTGCTACATTCAATATGCCAGCAAATTTGGAAAACTCAGCAGTGGTCATAGGACTGGAAAAGGTCAGCTTTCATTCCAGTCCCAAAGAACGGCAATGCCAAAGAATGTTCAAACTACAGCACAATTGCACTCATCTTACACACTAGCAAAGTAATGCTCAAAATTCTACCAGCCAGGCTTCAACAGTACATGAACTGTGAACTTCCAGATGTTCAAGCTGCCTTTAGAAAAGGCAGAAGAACCAGAGATCAAATTGCCAACATCCGCAGGATCATCGAAAAGACAACAGTTTCAGAAAAAATATCTATTTCTGCTTTATTGACTATGCCAAAGCCTTTGACTGTGTGGATCACAACAAACTATGGAAAATTCTTAAAGAGATGGGAATACCAGACCACTTGACCTGCTTCCTGAGAGATCTGTATGCAGGACAAGAAGCAACAGTTAGAACTGGACATGGAAAAACAGACTGGTTCCAAATCGAGAAAGGAGTACGTCAAGGTTGTATATTGTCACCCTGCTTATTTACTTTATATACCGAGTACATAATGAGAAAGGCTAGGCTGGATGAAGCACAAACTGGAATGAAGACTGCCTGGAGAAATATCAGTGACCTCAGATATGCAGATGACACCACCCTTATGGCAGAAAGTGAAGAAGAATTAAAGAGCCTCTTGATGAAAGTGGAAGAGGAGAGTAAAAAAGTTGGCTTAAAATTCAACATTCAGAAAACTAAGATCATGGCACCTAGCTCCATCACTTCATGGCAAATAGATGGGGAAACAATGGAAACAGTGACAGACTTTATTTGGGGGGGGCTCCAAAATCACCACAGGTGGTAATTACAGCCATGAAATTAAAAGACGCTTACTCCTTGGAAGAAAAGCTATGACCAACCTAGACAGCATGTTGAAAAGCAGAGACATTACTTTGCCAACAAAGGTCCGTCTAGTCAAAGCTATGGTTATTCCAGTAGTCATGTACAGATGTGGGAGTTGGACTATAAAGAAAGCTGAGTGCTGAAGAATTGATGATGCCTTTGAACTGTGGTGTTGGAGAAGACTCTTGAGAGTCCCTTGGACTGCAAGGAGATCCAACCAGTCCATCCTAAAGGAAATCAGTCCTGAATATTCATTGGAAGGACTGAGGCTGAAGCTGAAACTCCAATACTTCAGACACCTGATGTGAAAGAACTGACTTATTTGAAAAGACCCTGATGCTGGGAAAGATTGAAGACAGGAAGAGAAAGGGACAACAGAGGATGAGATGGTTAGATGGCATCCAGTGGTCATGAGTTTGAGTAAACTCCGGGAGCTCATGATGGACAGGGAGGCCTGAAGTGCTGCAGTCCACAGGGTCGCAGGGTCGGACACAGCTGAGCAACTGAACTTAACCACTTAATATAGGAAATGTTTCAGATCTAAGAAACGTAAAACTGTCTATACTTTTTGCCTTACTCTAGTCCTTTTACCTTCATCCTCTTATCTACTCTTTCAAATTTCAAAGCATTTAATTTTGACACAAACTAAACTATCTTTAATTGAATCCTCCCTTTATTGAGTGAAATCTGTTTTTTTAAAAAAAGAGAGAAAAGATCTGTCTCACAAAGATTTACCAAAATAAAAGCCCACCCACTCAGGAAAACGGTAAGCCTTCTAATTAGCTACACTCTGTAGTTACCAATCAACTACAGAGTTGTAATTTCCTCTTCCTTTTAAGGAACCCTGCAACCACCTATGCGAAAATGGATCAACAGCCTAGCACAAACTGTTTTCTGAGTGGAGGAAGAATCAGGAAACTAGTTGTTACCCATCATCACATCCCAGGAAGAAGTGCCTGGCTCCTTCTGGATAATGAATATGATAAATACAGGCAGACTCTAAAATCGTTAAGTAAATAATTGGCCCATTTAGTTTTTCAGGGACCAAAAAAGGATCACACTTTAAATTCTAAAGGTGAACTAATTCAGTGTCTGAAATACACCCTTAAATTCTCTGCAGACCTGGATCAATGGGAGGCACCATGTATCTTCTTATTTATGGTACTTCTCCTAAGCTTTTGAACAGTCTCAGTTCCTTCAAAACCTTCACACATATTCTTTTCAAAACACAATTCAAATTCCACCTGCTTGGCAAAAATCTCCATGAGCCTCCCAAATGAAAGACATTTTTCAATACTCTGAAATCCCTTTGTATTTTATCTGACCCTTTGAAGCATATTTACAGTTGTCTACATACACAGTTTATCTATCTACTATAATGTAAATCCCTGAGGACAAAGGAAGGGTATCATTCATCTTTATATCCCCAAAGTACATATCCTAGGGCCTTTTACAAGTTGGCATTCAGTCAATAATTGGTCAATACTTCAATCTTGGACTCATATAAGAACCAGTTCCTACTGAAAACTGTTTATACAATACCTAGCACAACACAAACCAGGCAGGTATTTTTATATGCCCATTTTATCTGTTGCTGTTAAGATTACCATAAAAAAATTGTTGTATGTATTTCTCTATCTTACTACTTTACTTCTGCTGCTGCTACTGCTGCTGCTAAGTCGCTTCAGTCGTGTCCGACTCTGTGCGACCCCAGAGATGGCAGCCCACCAGACTCCCCCGTCCCTGGGATTCTCCAGGCAAGAACATTGGAGTGGGTTGCCATTACTTCTACTTTTAATAAACTTTACCCTGTATATCTACTAAGTGCTTGTCACTAATATATTTACAAGTTTTTAAAAGTACACCAGCCAAATCATACACATATTTTTTGCACTCAAATAAACATGGGTTTAATTAGTGACTATATAAACAAAATAAAAATTTCTAAACTCCAGTACTTTGGCCACCTCATGCGAAGAGTTGACTCATTGGAAAAGACTTTGATGCTGGGAGGGATTGCGGGCAGGAGGAGAAAGGGACGACCGAGGATGAGATGGCTGGATGGCATCACTGACTCGATGGATGCGAGTCTGAGTGAACTCTGGGAGTTGGTGATGGACAGGGAGGCCTGGCGTGGTGCGATTCATGGGGTCGCAAAGAGTCGGACAGGACTGAGCAACTGAACTGAACTGAACTGAAACACCTACGAGGCCCATGTCTCTCAGTGGCCACTGAGGTAAACACACTCAAACATCAGTGATTGGGAGAGGAGAAGAAAAGACATACCACCAGATACTGTACTTAATTCCTTGTGTCTGATTACTATTAAGAAGTTCAACATCAGATTTTCTGTTTTTAATAATAAAACAGAAGGCTAATAAAATAAGTTGACAGTGTAGGTTGCTTTCACACAAATGATCTTCAGCGGGCTCTGTACAGACTGAATTGATAGGGAGAGAGAATAAGCACCCTTCTAGACTCAGTCCTAGGTTCTAGGTGGGAGAAGGGGGGATATACAGAGGTCAAAATAACAATCCTCATAATCAGGTGCTTTGCAATCATCCTAAATGGGCAAATAAAAACCAGTACACATGAAAAAAAAAAAGCGCTAGAAAACTACACAAATAATTCAGAGATAAGCCAAGTGCTATGATAGAGGCATTTGAAGAAGAGCAGTTTATATGATCATCATGACAAAGCCACAGAAAGCTGAGCTGGGAATAAGCTTGGGTATTATTGGTGGCCTGGGAGGATGGAGCTTGTACAAGGACACAGAAGGTTCAACAAATGATATGTTACATTTAAAAAAAACAAATGAAAGTAGTGGATCATTGAGATAGTGAACATTCTGAATAGAGACATAAGATCATGAGGCTAAAATTAAAATAAGAGTCATCTGAATAGGGATATGTTCTCTGGAGGAGGAGCCTTATTGCCAGTACCTAGAAAAGTAACTGGCAAAAGAAGGGGCTCAATAAATGTTTTCCAATATAATAATTGGATGTACATATGGATGGATAAGAGCACAAACAGTCTAAATCAGAGAGACTGATTGGGAAACCAATCAAATGTCTTAATTCAGGCCTAAAAGTGGTAACAGTAAAAATGAAGAGGAAGTGATGACTATAAGAGAGAACTTTAAGTAAGTAGTAATAAATTCATGACAGAAGGGGAAGAGATATGGGAATAAAAAACAGATGGATCAAAGTTTTTTCAAAGCTTTTTCAAAGTTTCCAAAGTGAATGGGAGAATGCAGGGATCTTTTCAAAGGTAAACAAAATAAGATTACATTTAGGCCAATAGATTTTTGAAATGAAGACAGAACTTCTAATTGTTATAGTAATTAATAATTTGGAGCTACAAGATTAGGCAGATTATCAGCTGAGCTACCAGGAAAGCCCAGAAGTACAGAACTGATTATTTAAAATCCTCCCCTCCCTAAAAAATGTATTAGAATAGATAAAAGCTAGCAATTTCATGAAAAATTCCTAAAGGAAACATATCTTCCAAAAAATCATTTTTATCATCATCAACAAAGCAATAACATGACTCTAATTTATTATCAGTATTATTATTATAGCTGCTAACATTTACTTAGCCTTTACTATGTATTATGCACCACAGTGATTTATATATATTACTGCATTTTATCCTTACAATGATTCTAGAAGATTGTTATGATTGTACCCACCTTCCAGAATAGGAAACTGGGACACAGAGTAGTTAAATAACCACATTTAAGTGTCAGAAGCAGAACTTAAATCCAAGTTTGATAATATTCCAGGCCAAATATTCTCTAAGATCCTGGATAGAAATTTTAAAGAAAACCTCAACATTGCTTTTCCTATTTTTAAAAAATCTTAATCTATGAAGGTTTCTATTACTGTTTTACAACTTATATAATGTATTAACACTGCTGCTGCTGCTAAGTCACTTCAGTCGTGTCCGACTGTGTGTGACCCCATAGACGGCAGCCCACCAGGCTCCCCCATCCTTGGGACTCTCCAGGTAAGAACACTGGAGTGGGTTACCATTTCCTTCTCCAATGCATGAAAGTGAAAAGTGAAAGGGAAGTCGCTCAGTCGTGTCTGACTCTTCGCGACCCCATGGACCACAGCCTACCAGGCTCCTTTGTCCATGGGATTTTCCAGGCAAGAATATTAGAGTGGGGTGCCATCGCCTTCTCCATGTATTAACACAGTGGTGTATAAATTATAACTAAGCACTCATTTATGAGGGAGAGACAGTCTTTTTTCTAGTAGGAATGGGAGATCAAAACAGTTTATATATATATATATATGTACATATATGTTATATGTATACACACACACACACACACACACACACACACACACCCTTTCCTGTCTACCTTTGTTTCCTACAATAATTCAGTATCAAAAGTTTTATCTTCTTTTTTCTTTAAAAAGAGACCACTTAAATGCCCAGAAGAATTAAAAGTAGGGTCTTGAAGATATATATATACATGTATACACACACACACACACACACACACATACACACCCATGTTCATAGCATTATTCACAATAGCTAAAATATGGAAGCAATCCAGTGTCCATTAATGGGTGAATGAATAAACAAAAATGTGATATATACATACAAGGGAATATTATTCAGCTTTAAAAAGGAAGGAAATTCTGACACCTGCCACAACATGGATGAAACTTGAGGATATTATACTAAGTAAAATAAACCAGTCACAGAAAGAAAAATACTGCATAATTTCATTTACGTGAGGTACTTAGAGTAGTCAAAACTATAGAGACAGAAGGCAGAATGGTAGTTGCCAAGGCCTGGGGGAGAGGGAAATAGGGAGTCATTGTTTATAGGTTATAGAGTTTCAGTCTTACAAGATGACAAGAATTATGGAGATGGATGGTTGGTTGCACAACAGTATGAGTGCATTTAAAATATACCCCTGAATTGTACACTTAAAAATAGTTAAGATGATAAATTTTATTTGTGTGTATTTTGTCACAATAGTTTTTATTTTTTGTCTGGCTATTGATTGTGAAAACTGATAAACATGTTTTACTATTGTGAACAAAAAAAAAGGAAGGAAAAAAAAAACAGACCACAGATGCTCAGATTCTCTATTTACACATTCGTTTATTTTAAAACTATTTATTAACTGCTTCTCTTGTGCCAAACTCTGGTGGTACATTCAGTGATTTCTAAGAAACAATCCCTGATTTTAAGAAGGTCAGTAAGTAAGTCAGTGATGTAAAACCCAAACATATAAACAAATCATTCTAAGTTAATATTCTAAGAACAATAATAGTGATAGTCAAAAGCTAGCACTTTCTATTAGGTACTTGTTATGTGCTAAGTAAACACTTTTACCTGAACAATGTTAGGAGAGAGATGGATTATCATCTGTACTTTACAGAAGATAAAACTGATTCGGATAGGTTAAAAAATACTCTCAAGAGGACCCGGCTTAGAAACATGTGAATCCAGGCAGGTTGATTCCAGACCCCATGCTTCTAGTCATGCTCCCCAGAGTGGTAGAAAGGGGGTCTAGGGAAACAGACCTACACATACTACTCTTGTTTGCTAGGTCTCCAATACCCAAAGCTATTGACTATTTTTTTCTGTTAAAGAAAATAATGCATTCTACTCCTGAGATATTGTCTCAAATGACTTTTTTTAAAAGGAAAAGATGATTAAAAGATGATTAAAGAATTTTCATGGAATAGGAAAATAATTAAATTTAATAGTTTGCCAAACTCTTTCATTTTCATTGCCTATTGAAACAAATCACATATTAAAAAAGAACACAACAACAATAAAAATCAGGCCATACTCGTCAGACTTGTAATTCTAACATTTCATTGAAAAATGTATATTGCATTCTATAATGCTATATTTTAGAAAAGATGGCAACAAAACACTTTTGTTTATACAAAAGTGCTCCCCTGCTTAAATCAAACTGAAATGGATTTATAGAATTCAACATGAACAACAGTCTTAAACCAGAAATGTGATTTTTTCAGAAGTTGCATACTTAAGATTCAGTAACTAGTCACCATCTATTTTAACCCAAATATCTGCTTCTATGTGATCTCAAAGGCATCCTGAAGTAAACTATATAGATGGTAAAGTTTACCATTCAACAGGCTTCTAAAGTTTAATCTAAGTCTCCATGTACCTCCATCCACCCTGAATGACATTAAAATAGAAATCACCAGTACATGCTGCTGCTGCTGCTGCTAAGTCGCTTCAGTCATGTCCGATTCTATGCGACCCCATAGAGGGCAGCCCACCGGGCTGAGAACCTGCCATGTCAAGCCAGCTGCTTTCAGTGAAGATTCGTGAAAAGTGGTTCCAAAAAACAAACTTCACTTTGTCTTGAACATTCTGAGAACATAGTGGATCTTTAAATATTTATTACCTGACTAGTAGGCACATAAACATAGCAATTCCTATGGCTCTGCTTAGATGCCACAGTGATAAGTACAATAGAAATGAAAAGTCAACAACCAAAAGGTTTATATTTTCCCATTACCATGGACTAGACTTTCGGCAATACCTTGTTTTATACTAAATCTTTACCAGTCTTCCTCCAGGGCTTCTTTCAAGGATCAAGCATTGTTTTACACGGAGTTGTGTCAAATACTAACCTTAACTTTAATGTGGCCAAAACCACTTTCAAACCTGTCCAGATTGTTCTCAGGGGGCTATTGCTTCCTGATAAATCCACCTTGAAAGGCAAACAGAAGGTTAATTCAAGTGAAAAGGGTCTTCATGTAGAGAATCTGATTTGCTAAGTCTAGCTTAGTAGTTCTCATGAATAAAGTCAGACAAGCAAATAACATTAGGAGGAAAAGTTTGGTGAACTATTAAATTTAATTATTTTCCTATTCCATGAAAATTCTTTAAGAATTAAGTAAAAATGCTGTAATCATCTTTTAAAAATGTCAGTTTAAGGCCAATTATCTTCTCCTTTTATGAAAAAGAGAATGTTCAACATGAGGATTCTACATATTTCTAAGATTTAGTTTTCCTTTTTAAAAAAGTCATTTGAGACACTATCTCAGGAGTAGAATGCATTATTTTCTTTAACAGAAAAAAACAGTCAATACTGCAATCTCATGTGTTTCCCCAACTATGATGCTTAGAAATGCACTTAATACTTGCTTAATTTTATTCAAGAATAAAAAATACCAGGAAAGAGCCATTTCCATAGTATAAGTGCAAATCATCAAGGCTGTATATTGTTGCCCTGCTTATTTAATTTATATGCAGAGGACATCATGAAAAATGCTGGGCTGGATGAAGCATAATATGGTATCAAGATTGCTGGGAGAAATATTAATAACCTCAGATATGCAGATGACACCACCCTTATGGCAGAAAGTGAAGAAGACCTAAAAAGCTTCTTGATGAAAGTGAAAGAGGAGAGTGAAAAAGTTGGTTTAAAACTCAACATTCAGAAAACTAAGATCATGGCATCCGGTCCCATCACTTCAGGGCAAACAGATGGGGAAACAATGGAAACAGCGACAGACTTTATTTTGGGGGGCTCCAAAATCACCACAGATGATGACTGCAGCCATGAAAGTAAAAAACACTTGGAAGAAAAACTATGACCAACCTAGACAGCATATTAAAAAGCAGAGACATTACTTTGCCAATAAAGGTCTGTCTAGTCAAAGCTGTGGTTTTTCCAGTAGTCATATAGGGATGAGAGTTGGACCATAAAGAAAGCTGAGCACCAAAGAATTGATGCTTTCAAACTGTGGTGTTGGAGAAGACTCTTGAGAGTCCCTTGGACTGCAAGGAGATTCAACCAGTCCATCCTAAAGAAATCAGTCCTGAATATTCATTGGAAGGACTGATGCTGAAGTCCAATACTTTGGCCAACTGATGCAAAGAACTGACCCATTTGAAAAGACCATGATGCTGGGAAAGATTGAGGGCAGGAGAAGAGGATGACAGAGGATGAGATGGTTGGATGGCATCACCAACTCAACAGACATGAGTTTGAGCAAGCTCTGAGAGTTCATGATGGACAAGGAAGCTTGGCATGCTGCAGTCCATGGGGTTGCAAAGAGTTGGACACAATTGCGACTGAAGTATAAAGCAGGGAACTGATCAAACAAGAATCATTTTTAAAAGCATATATCCAGTTTTAGGGAAGAAAGAACTTTTTCAGTTTGGGCCCTAAAGATCCTTGAAAATTCCTCCTCTTAGACTTTTGCAGATCAGTACCTTAAAAACTTAACTCCACATGTGGCCATGAAAAAAAAAAAAAACAATGGGACATACTACCTACCAGGGGAAACCCTCTCTCTGAAAAGCAAGGCTGACAGAATGCACAATTATTGTAAAGTCTTTCCAGATCAACCCTAGCCAACTGATATTTCTATATCCTTGGAACTTGATTTTCACCAACTTCCAGAGATCAAGGGAACATATATAAATTAAGTGACTTGGCAAGAGTTTTGTGACTTGCAAAGTAGCAGAGTTTAACAAAGACCTTTGTTTCCTGATAGGCAAATTAACGCTTCCACAGTAGAACACTGGGCTGTCATCTGGCAGGTCTGTACAACACATAATCTCTCTATAACAAAATTCTGAGCTTCTGAAGGATAGAAACTGCACCATTTATTGTTTTTGAGACTCCAGAGTGATTTTGCTAGTTATGGGACCCTTAAAAAAAAAAAGTCAGATATATACTACCAAAATAAAGATTGAAGGGAGTAAATAAATGTATTCAGGACAAGATCTTGATAAATGGCAAAAGTTCACCCTTCAAGCTTAAAAACAAAACCCAACACCCATTTGTCTCCATGTCTGTTTATTCCTATTTCCAGAAAAATTCCAAAAGAAGACATTTTTTTCTTACTTTTTCATATAAGTATGGCTTTCCTGTCTGGCACCTTAAAAACCATACTTGATGAAAGATTAAGGGACTCCAGGATAAGAGGTATCCATAAAGGATCTCTTGTCAATAATTATCTGAACCACAGTATTCAAAAAGGCAAACGGATTTGAACCAAAAAAGAAATATTGGGTCTAACTATAATGGCAAGAGACTATTAAAGCAATTACACACTATTCACCTAATAGTCAATTAGAAAATTTATTCCATTCTTGGGCTAGAAATCATATGATAAGACAGAAAATTAGAATATAAATGGTATCTGTACGTTTTTGGATCCAAAGAGCTGTTGCTAAGGTCATAACAAGTATAGCAGGCCTAATGTTATCATGCCTTTATCCCACAGCCACTGCACCACTGGGCCTGGAAGAGAATGTGCTAACCAGTCTCCACGTGTCCCTCCAGACCTTCACTCTGCTCTTTTTTAACCTGTGCTGAGTTGGGCCAGCCAATCAGCATGAGCTTCACCAAAGGACTCTCTTGTCTCTGGACTTTCACATGAGTCTGGCCAGTGGGAGGCAGTGACTAAAGATCAAAGGAAGAAAAGTGAAGATTTTTATACTCCTAACTTTCTCCCTTTTCCAGATGGCATTGGTCAGTTGCTCCCCTCTACTAAAGGCCACAGCTCCTGTCAGTCCATCCTTCCATGACAGCTCTTCCCTGGTAGCTCTCTCCTTTTGCCCTGGGGACAGCCCTATAGATAGTACTGGCTCCCTGCAGCTGCTAGCCCCTCCTTCTTATACTGAACCATTTCCCCTTAATTCTGCCCATACCTCTACAATTATTCTCTTCAGTAAACTTTTCAGTTATCTCAACTGAATATAGAATATCTATGTCTGGTAGGACCTAGAATGATACGTTGGGATAGAGGTACTTCTTGCTTCACATTGCCAATTCCAGATAACTTTACTGGGGGTGGGGGAGGGGACCTTTGGTTACTTATGCTTTTGTTGTCATATCTAAGAAGGTTTTGCCTAACCCAAGGTCACATATATTTATCCCTGTATTTTCTTCTAAGAGCTTTATAGTTTTAGCTCTTCATTTAGCTCTATAATTCACTTTGATTGCTTTTCATTTAGAGTCTAAATATATCTTTTTTAATATGGATATCCAATTGTCCCAGCACCATTTGTGAGTATTTGTGTGAATTCTTTCTTCATTCAATTGCACTGGCATTCTTGTTGAAAATCAACTTACCATAAAAGGTTTATTTCTGGATTCTAATCCTGTTCTACTGATCTCTGTGTCTAGCCTTACACCAGCACTACACTGTCCTGATTACTGTATATTTAAGGTTTGAAACCAGGAAGTCTAAATCTTCCAGTTTTACTCATTTAAAACTGTGTTGACTGTTCTGAGTTCTTCACATTTCCATTATCAACTTAGGATCAGCTTTTTAATTTCTACAAAAATGTCTGCTAGAATTTGGTATGGACTACACTGAATCTATTTACTTTCAGGTTTTTTTTTTTTTTTTAACCTATTTACTTTATAGAAAATTGCCAGTAAATTATATTGATCTTTCCAATCCATGAACATGGAATGTCACCATTCATTTAGATCTTAATCTTACAATTTTACTCAGCGATGTTTTGTAGTATTCAGTGTACATCCTGTACTGCTATTAAAAAAAAAATGTCTAAGTATTTATTCTTTTGATGCTATGGGAAATGGAACTTATTTCTTAATTTCCTCTTTAGACGATCCATTGTAGTACAAAGAAATAGTTGATTTTTGTATACTGATCTTGTATATCGATCTCATATTCTGCAACCTTACTGAACATATTAGTTACAAAAAACGTGTTTTGGTATTGGGTAGGTGGGTGGTAGACTTGGGGTTTTCTACATATATGATTATATCATCTATGAATAAAGGCAGTTTTAATTCTTCCTATCCAACCTGCATGCCTCTTTATCTCTTTTTCTCTCACCTGACTGCAAATGACTAAAAATTCTTTTACAACATCATATAAAACTGCTGAAAGCAGACATCACTCTCTCTTATTACCTATCTTGGGAAAAAAGCATCAACATTTTCACCATTAAGTATGTTGTTAGCTATAGGTTTTCTGTGAATCTTCTGAGTCAGGCTAAAGGAGTTTCCTTTTCCTCTTAATTTGTTGAGAATTTTTATTATGGATGGTACTGGATTTTGTAAAAGTGTTTTCATGTCTTCTGATGATCATGTGGATTTTGTCTTTCATTAATAAGGTGAATTATACTAATTAATCTAATTTTTCAGATACAATATCAACCTGGCATTCTTGGCATAAATCCCACTGGGTTAGGTTGTATAATCCCTTCCATATGTTGCTGGATTCAGTTTACTAATATTTTATTGAGGATTTGTATATATACGTTCACAAGGAATACTGGCAGTTTTCTTTTCTCATAATGTCTTCCTCTGGCTTCAGTATAAGGGTAACACTGGCATCACTGGATGAGTTGGGAAGTACTTCCTCTTCTATTTTCCTGAAAGGCTGGTATTAATTATTCTTTAAATGTTTGATATAATTCACCAGAGAAATCATCTCAGCCTGAATTTTTCTTTGTAGAAAGTTTTTTTTTTTTTCTTTTTAACACTAATTCAATTGCTTTGCCTGGTATAGGTCTATTCAGATGTTCTCCATCTTCTTGAGTCTATTTTAGTAATTCTATCTTTCAAGAACTTCACTTGGTTCATCCCAGTTGTCTAATTTGATGGCATAAAGTTGTTCACAGTATTTCACTATAATTCCTTTAATTTATGGAGGGTCAGTAGAGATACCTTCTCTTTCATTCCTAATTTTGGTAATTTATATCAATATCTTTGGTCTTCTTTTATTAGTCAGTCTAACCAAAGTATTATCTGTGTTAATCATTTCAAAGAAACAATTTTTGGTTTCATTCATTTTCTCTGTTGTTTCTCAGTTTCCTATTTTATTGATTTCCACTCTAAACTTCATTTCCATCTTTTTTCCCGTCTTAGGTTGAGTTTGCTCTTATTTTTGTCTGTCTTCTTATTTCTTAAGGTAGAAGCTTAAGTTACTAACTTGTAACCTCTTTTCCAGCATTTGCATTTCCCCTTGATTTCTTAATGTTCAAGTACCTTGGGTCTTGGTCTTTGAACATCTTGTTTCTAAATATATTCACTCTCCTAATGATATTGTTTGGTCACATGGCTTTAAAATACATCCATATACAGACAGCTCTCAGAGTAGACCTCTCCAAATTTCAGGGTCATGTAAGCAACTCCTTCTTACCTTAGATATTAAATAAGGATCTCTAACTGAATGGGCTCCAAACTAAACCCCTGCTCCAGCCCCTCACCAAACTTGCTCCTCATCAGTCTTCCACATCTCTATTAATAGCAACTCAGTCCTTACCATTGCTTAGGCAGTAACCCAAGGGTAATCTTTTAACTCCACCCCTGACTCACTCTTTCTCTGAAACCTCAGATCCATCAGGAAACCCTGTTAGCTCTAACTACAAAGGATATACACTGAATCACTCCACTACCTCCATTGCAATCACACTGCTCCAAGCCACCATACTCTCAGATTACATCTAATCACTTAGATTACATCTAATAAATGGTCTCTCTACTTCCATTCTTGACCACTGCCCTTCACCACATTCTATTCTGTTTTTCTATTCTCTAAAAAGCAGCCAAAGAGATCCTGTAAAAATATAAGCTGAACCACCTTACCACTCCTCTTAAAACCTGCAGACTCAAACACTTCCTATTTCTATCAGAATAAAATCAACCCACTTTCAATGACCTGCAAACCTGGCCTCCAATTACCTATCTGATTTCATCTCCCACAACTATCACTCTTGCTTACGGTGTCAGAGCCACACTAATACTTGAACACATGGCATTCTCTACCTAAGAGCCTCTCTATTGGCTGCCCTTCTTCCTGGAAGACTGTCTCTCCAGCATCTGCTTGGCGTATCATTTCTCACTCTCCAGTCTTTGCTCATCTATCATCTTCTCTGGTAGACTGACCCTGGCCACTTCCCTGTCAATTACATTCACCATCATCACTAGCATTCCCAGTGTTCATCACCCTGACCATTTTTTCCCTACAGCATTTAACACCTTAAAATATTATGCATATTATACTTAATATGTTGATTATTTATTATACATCTCCCTCAATAGAATTTAAGACCTCTTAGGTCAGGAATTGTTGTCTGTTTTGTTCACAGATGTAGTCCAAGGGAGTAAGTATATGCATGGCATGTAATAGGTGTAACTAAATATTCGTTGAAAGAACAAATTTAAAAAACAGAACTTATCCACTGGCTATTATCAAATAAAAAGTTATTCAGGCCTGAAAAGCTGAATTTATTTATTCCTCCATTCATTCAGCAAATATTCAGTTTCTTCTCTTTACCAGGCACTGCGACAGACAATAGGGATATTCAAAACTGACAAGGCCCTGTTGACACGGAGCTTGTTCACCAACTTTCTGTCTCTCCTTGTAGCATGTTTTTAAAAATGGTGTGATTCCTGCAACAATAAGTGTTATAAAGACAAGACAATGCATAAGTAAATGTGTTAATGATCTGAGACACAGTGCTGAGGAATCTTCCTTCAACTAGAATATAAAGTAAAGCCCTCTATGAGGAGATGTCATTTGAAGTAAAACCAGGATAAGAAATAAACCATTCATGCAGAAGTCTGGGGGAGAAATATTCCAGAAAGACAAAAAGTACGAAGCCTCAATGGGAAGATGAGGCTTGGTGAATTCATGGGGTAAAAAAGTCAGTATGACCTGAAGGTGGTGGGAGAGGGGCAGATAAGGTAGGAGGGCATCCTGATGCTATTGTGGAGGCTCTAAACCCACTGTGACCCTTTTAGCAATTTAGACACATCCTACAATGTTATTTTTATATCACCTTCTTTCTCCTGTGCTCCCTCTTCTATCTTCTACTCTTTTTTCCTCTAGGGAAAATGCCAATGGCACTGAGTGCCAAGCCTGCTCCTTAGCAGACCTGGTGCTTTTACACAAATCAGAAAAAGTGCTTTCCTTGGAACATTTTCTGTCATCTATTAGAAAAATAAACGTTATCTGCAATTCACTCACAGTTGTAGAGTGCACCATGCACAGAAGACTGCAGTGGCGCTGGCTACAGAGACAGAGCAGGGTTGCTCTTCATAAACCAAACTGGTTCCATGTTTCCTCTGCTTCAAATACTGAATGCTACAGATGCGAAACACACATGTAGCTTTGCAAACATCGTAATTATTACTATTGAGCATTTCTACAGTTGGCTACTGATTCTGTTAGCTTTATCCTCATGTGGAAAGGAATGAGTCTGAGTATTTTGGAGTATCAGTCATTGAAGAAAGTACTACATGCACGCTCAAGCGATGCAGATTCAAAGGGCTATAAGCAAAAATGTACTTCTGTAAAAGTGGCAAACGTCTTGACTCTATCAGCAAGTGTTAGACGCACTGATCATCAGAGAGTCTATCTGAAGAGATACATATTAGGATAATCCTCCCTACTGTTTAGAAAAGTTTTTGCCTACATATTTCATGTGACTCCTGCATTATTTTAATTTAAATTTAGTAGTTTACTGTTTAGGGCTTCTTTTAAACAGGACAAAGGATATTTTGGTGTAGTAACAGATTCTTCAAAGAAGCCACTTTCAATTTTAATCCCCCAAAAAGCCCTTCTTTTCATCTATGTTTCAGGTTCCTACTTTATGAAAAGCAAAAGTGTGTGTCTTCATGAGAAATAATGCGTGATACTGTGTTCTTTCCAGATGAATGGTATTCGTATACCATATCAACAAAATTAAAATGAATGAGCAACTAGTAATATCCATAAAACTATCGTTCCCCCAAAAAATGTATCCAGTGATTAAAGAGTGCCACCTAATGTTCAATGTGGATTTCAACATATCCAGGCCACGCAGCCACTTGACAAACACCCCTCAGTCGGAGCCCTGTAATTCTATATTAAATCATGGTCATTTTGCAGAGGCCATAACTATCAAAATATGAATTATGACTTTTTGAAGAAAATTTGTATCACGCATATGCTCTAGAAATTGAGTTTTCAAAAAGGAAGAGTCTTCACTTCTCTCTATAGTTATGAAAAAAAAGAGGAAGAAATTTATTCCTAAAAAATTTAAACACCGTGACCCCAGTTGCAGCAGACGAGAAACAGTTCAGGTTTCCAGGTTAAATAGGTTCAAATCAGGGCCCAGCCACTCAACAGCAGTATAACTTTGGGTGTCTTTTAACACTGAGACTGTTTCCCTCCATGAAAAGAACTTAATTTATTTATAGTAGGCCTAAAATAAATGATTTATATTAGTTACTAAGAAAAGGTTTCCCATTCTGATTTACAAGTTAATAAGTTAACTTAGTTTTTACTAGATCGTCTTTCAGTCATCAGGGCTTTAAGAAATATTTTAATGAAAAGACAATACATGCCAGGTCAACAATTTCATTTCTCTCTAATTCCTTCCATAAAAAGGACCTAATCTGAACTCTTTTTTGATACTTCCCCCAACTAGTCCCAAGTAGATTTAAAGCATTTTTTTTTTAGTCACTGAAGAAATGATCAGGTTCAAACAACAACTCTTATGAAAGAAGGATAACATCCACTGAATTCTCTTCATTTGCTTTCTTACATCTAATACATTACATTCATGTGTGCGCAGTCATATCTGACTCTTTGAAACCCCATGCCCTGTAGCCTGCCATGCTTTTCTGTGCATGGAATTTCCCAGGCAGGAATACCGAAGTGGGTTGCCATTTCCTGTTCCAGGGAAGTTTAAAAATTATTGTTTGGAATTGTCTAAAATCCCATTGGAGAAGGAAATGGCAACCCACTCCAGTGTTCTTGCCTGGAGAATCCCAGGGACAGAGGAGCCTGGTGGGCTGTCATCTATGGGGTCGCACAGAGTCAGACACAACTGAAGTGACTTAGCAGCAGCAGCAGCAAAATCCCATTATGTGACATACGGGGTTTTAAACAATTCAAAACAATAATTATTTTAAATCCTGTTAAACAATTTCAAGAACATCTTTCTCATGACATTAAAAAAAGGAAGGGATTAATCTGGTAGTGTGTGTATATGTGTTTGTAAAAGAATTTTTTTTTAAACCTTTGGACTAATATCATCAAACTTCATTAATCTACCTTTGCAGTTCTCCAAAATTAAGTCTCCTTTGAGCCTAATCCTTCTTCCCTTTCATATTACAGATTTATTGTTTGTAGAAGTGACCATTTAGTTGTAACAGATAGGAACAGTCTCATGACAGCTCAGTGTATTAATTAGGAAGGTCTTTCAAGCACAGCATTACTGAGGACCTTCACGGACCAGGCCTAGGAATGTCAAGGAGTGTAGTAAATAAACCCTGCTCTCCAGGAGCTCACTCTCCTCAGCACATTACTGATCCTCTGAGAGCCAGAAGACAGATTACAGAGGTAAATTCCCAATACATGTCTTTGAAAGTGGACGGAGCCCCTTCTCCACCAGCGCTGTCTTCCCAGAAAACCAGGCCTTCAGGAAGGAGCAATGGGAACCATGGAAATGGCAGGAAGAATAGGCAAGTCAGAGATCTGGCTACTTCTCTCTCTCTCTCTCTCTCTCTCTCATGGCCTTGGAGATTTCTCTCTTTTCTCTCCTGGAC